>NC_035445.2:128728600-129047351 GCF_002127325.2 Helianthus annuus
TAGTTAATTAAGCAAAAGTCAAACCGTCGTAATTAAGGTTTGACTTCGTGATTAATCATAATGTGCTCTGTCAAATCACGAATTAAAGATACCTCTAAGTAGGTAATTAAGTGGGTAACAAATCCTCAAAAGGGTACTTCCAGATTCTCACTCTAAGCATGTCAATTGTCGAGTCAAAGCTAACTATAAAAAGTCAACAAGATGCTTAATTTCAAATTAATACATAATTAGCAATGTAGGTTGCATGTAACCTGTTTGAACATTAATATAACTTGGTAATAAGTATAAGAACATGTTCCAACATGTTCAACTCGACAATTTTCTGTATAGACCCGGTTCGGAACCGAAAGTCGCATAGTTTGACTTTCGCTTTGACTTTCAGTTCTGACCCGTTTTAGTCAAGATTAAGATTGCCTTAGAGCTTCTTTTGGACCTTATAACATGTTAGTATATCCTCCAGTGATTATACAACTCGGTTCATTAGATATCTCGTTCATATGCACGATTCCGTTAAATGCACATATGTAGACCATTATGCCCAAAGGTCTAAAAATCATGATTTTTGAAAAATATAAAAGGGTAGACATCTTAGTTACTGAATTATAAACTTGTTCCCAAAATTTGACATCAGTTTGAAGTCTAGATTAAGAGTTATGCTCATTAGCGTAATAAGAAGTCTTCTTAGTGAATAATTAGCGTAATTAACGCATAGCCTATTTAAACTTAGATTTTATACAAAAACTTTATACCCACTGTTATATAATAATATTTTGGGAATTTTAAAGATTTTTATTTATTTTTAGAATGAGCATAACTAGAGGTTTTAAGCTTAATTCGGCTTATGCCGGTTTTGCCCTTTTCGGCCATAAAATGAGTTTTACAAAACCTTTTGACCCCAAACCTTTTCCTACTGATTTATTATGTTAAATATGATATTTTGAGCCTTCTGGAATTATAGAAATATCAGCTTTTCCTTTAAAACCCGGAAATGGCTCCAAGTCGCCTTTTTGGCATTTTTACGACATAGTATATATCAAAACTAGTTTTTATACTAAAGGTCTAATACCTACTGATATATTTAGTAAAATTTCATGTTATAACAATAAACTAAGGTTGAGGACTCAGGTTTCCTGTTTCGATCTTTTAAGCCTATGTAAAATTACCAAAATACCCTTATGAGGCGTAATTGGAGTTTGAAATCATTCGAGGCATAATGGGACATACCATACTGATATTACAACATATTGGTGCATATAATCTCAGGAAACATGTATATGATTTATATGGTTACCCGTTACGCACTTTCGCGTTCGGATCGGCTTATGTGACTAGTTTACGCACGTTAGCCGAAACGGGTCAAACCGTAACATCTTAGTCTCTAAATCCAGAATGTGTTTAGTTTACCCATGTAATACAAGTATCCAAGCTTGTAGGGTCTAAGTCACATTCCTTTTCGGTTTTTCGCCTTCCTCGCGATTAAACCATATTTATTCTTCGAGACTAACCGGTCTAAGCTTAGGCTATGTTAACAGACCCGTTAGGATTCTAATAGGTTATATTAAACCTTCGTTCCAGAATAGGAGCCCAGTAAAAGACACTTGCATTTTTGTATTTGTGGTTTATACTTGCTCAGGTAAATACTTTTAACTTATTTTCCCTATACGGGCTTGGGGGTACGGTATATAAAATACCGCTTGGTCGGGCAATTGACCCCAACTCATTAGTAGTTGGGTATTATCAATGTGACCCGTTTGAAAACTTGGTTTTGTTTGTTTTTACGCCTTTGGGAGCTTATTGACCATGTCCCGGATATCCTTGGCATCATTTTAAGTAATGGCCACGACCTTGACACCCGGGTGTAGGCGTACACCCGGTATTATGTCCATTATTAAGGTATAAACGTTGGCTTCCCGCCGCGGACTTATACTAAGTGGTGTGTCAATTAACCTTAAACCCGACATGACTCGGGCGACTGAACGCACAACAAACATGTAAATCTTTTACAAGTTTAACTTTGATTAATTATTCCCAAGTTATAAAAATGTTTTGTGCCTTGAGCATTTAAATCAATTTTTAAAACCTTTTCAAAATGAGTCAATTAAATTGTATTTACCAGTGTAAACTGACGTATTTTCCCCAAAAAGATTAAGTGCAGGTGCTATACGTAATGGGCTGGTCTCTCCTTAGCATCATAGAGTCTCGCAAGCTTTGGGATGCATTTATCTGTTGAACAATTTTCTCCTTTTATTCCGATCCGCCTGTGTATCTATTTCGACTACTTGTGATACTTAAATATTACATTTGATGGTTGAAATAAATCTATTTCTTTTGCTTCCGCTGTGCATTATAATTTGTGCTGTTTGACTATGATGATATCAACTACGTCACGTTAATCCCCCACCGGGCCCACCGGTGACACGTGGAAATTCGGGGTGTGACAGGTTGGTATCAGAGCCAACACTGAGTGAATTAAACACTAGCCTTTTGTGTTTAATCTCAGTGCACAAATTGCACACTCTTCGAGTTCCGAGTCTAGACATCGAACATAGGACAAACTCTGTTTTGTTTTATTTTGAGTCTTTTATAACTATATTGTGGTTGTTATTTAAATCATGTATGCAGGTCATCATGCCACCAAGATTTCTTCGCGGTCGAGGCAAGGGACCCGTCACAGGTCATGATCACGAAGCCGGGCCTTCGCACCGGCGAACCCCATCCATTACTATGAGCACCAGCCCGCAAGAGCCGTGGAGGCTCTATGTTGAACCCGGGAGACGGTCAGTTTCCCTCAGCTCTTCACCTTCTTACCAACACTCCTTTGGGCCCCAATCGGAAAATGAGCCCAACGAACAACCACCAGCCTTTATACCTCTGCAGAGATCCAACTCTCACCACTCCTTTGGTGACCCAACCCCAACCTTCCAGACGATATGGACGAGGATACTGACCCTATGGAGCCTGCTACGGGGACGCCCAACCACCCGATAGAGATCTCTGACGGATCATCTTTCCACGGATCGCCTTATCGCGGTCCAGACAGCTACGAGGAGAGGTTCCGAAACATCGATTGGTATTTTACCCCCTCACACCACTCGTCCCCCTACCAGCAGCAACAACAGCAACAGGATCCTTCTCAGGATTCTCGTTTCGTGGCAGTTACTCCGCCACCACCACCACCAGTGGAACAGCAGCCGCCTCCGGAGCCACCGAGGCGGAGGAGGTCGAACGCACGGATGTCCGTGCGAGGGGGTGTCCGCATCAGCACACCCTAACCATCAAGTGGCAGCCATTATCCGCCACTTCAGGAGGAAGAAGAAGAACCACAATTGGGGGGTCCATCAAGCCCCATTCCAGAAATCAACTCAGTACCTGTGGCACCACCATTGGGTTTCGATAACCCAATTCCTGCATACGCCGGGTCAGCGGCGTATAACCCCTTCAAGCAGCCGGCGCATACCCACTACAACTACAATTATGCTAGTGTGGACCCGTACCAAGAGGCATGGGACTACAATGCCAGTCACCCTGAAGGGCCTTATGGAGGACTCTGGACTACTGGTTACCCGACTTTTGGGTACCAACATCCGCCACCTCCTCCACCTGTGTATCTGCCGCCGCAGCCACAGATTATTCCACCTGAGCGCCAGCAGGAAGTCCTTGAGAGACTAGACCATTGTGAACGGGAAATTCAGACTGAGCGCAGACACAATAGAGGATTCTTCAAAGGACTATCAGATCTGATCAAGGGAAAGTCCAAAAGGAGGGACTATTGAAGATCCTTGTTATTTTTATTTAGTTGTAATTCAGTCCCTGCGTGGACTTTTTGCTTCAGTATTCAGCTCCTGCGTGAGCTTGTTATTTTGTACTCTGCTCCTGTGTGAGCATGTTTGGTTAGTTAACCCCTGCGTGGGTTTGTTCTTGAATTCCGCCCCTGCGTGGGCATTTGTTTTTGTAGAAGTCCCGTTTTGGGCAAATGTTGTACTTGTTTAAGACAATTTATGGGATGGTTTAATTAAGTTTTCATTTTGATTAATTATCTGCATGAAATATGAAAATTAATGAAAATTAAAAAGATCTGCCATTATATTAAATTTGGTAAAATCTAAAGAGAACCAAGACCTAGCCTTTTGGTTTATAAAACAAGGCCAAGATGGTAGTTCCATAATTAGGTTAGGATCCATAATTAACATCTCAATTTAGGACTATTCTGCGTTGATTATTAAAGAATCTTGGAGGTAAAACCTAGCCTTTGTGTTATTGCAAACCTGGCCAAGATGGTACAACCCATAGAATAGATTCCAATTATTAACATCTCTTAGTATGTTAATGAATTTGGCAAACTGTGAATCAGTAAAGTCACACAGGTCATCTCTCATAAAGGGTTAATTTTAAATTCCCTTAATTATTTAACCACTTCTTTGAAGTGAAGTGCCTGTGGGCAATAATTAAATGTCCTCCGTGACTAAGGACAGTGGTAGCTTATGACTCCCTGTTATTAAATGGAAATGAACTATGATTCAACCTAACACACCTAGATACTATAAAATCTTAATTATTTATTTTAACTGTCCTTGTGACTAGGCCTTATGTGCCAATAATAAAGTATCATAGGATAATAGTAAAATCCTAATGTTTTAACAAATTAACCTAAAATGGCAATTTAAAACCTTGGTTAATAAAACATAAAATACTATGAGAGCCTTTGAGTTAAAACCTTGCCCATCATTTACATGTAGCAAATTGAAGCTACATGGCTGGATCGGAGGAAGTCAATAGCCATCCGGTAGGAAACCGTGATGATGCTAAATTCTTAGTAACGAGTGCTGAACTGAAAGCGATTGTGAATGATGCGGTTGCGAAAGCCTTGGAACGACAGTACAGTGAGTACAGTGAGACCCGTAGTAGAACCTTACCTACACCGCATGCTAAACCAAAGAATCATTCTGAGGCTCACAACAAACCACCACCTACTCCACCCAAATCTAAGAAAGATGATGACCGACACTCCTCGAATGAAAACAGTGTTCACCCCAAGAAGATCGTGTTTGATGAAGCCCCACGTGCTAAGGGTTGCACGTATAAATATTTTGTATCTTGTAAACCTCGAGAGTTTACTGGAGAAAAAGGGGCTGTAGACTGTATGACATGGCTTGACGAGATAGAGACAGTGGTAGACATCAGTGGTTGTGCTGAGAGGGATATGGTTAAGTTTGCATCCCAGTCTTTCAAGGGGGAGGCTCTAGCTTGGTGGGGAGCGTTGATCCAGGCCTCTGGAAAGGTTGCCTTGTACAATATGTCTTGGAAGCAATTTGTTGCTCTTGTCAAGGATAACTACTGCCCTCAGCATGAGGTTGAACGAATAGAATCTGAATTCCTATCTCTGGTTATGAAAAACCTAGATTGCCAGGCATACCTCACCAGTTTCAACACCTTGTCCAGAATGGTTCCTTACCTGGTAACCCCTGAACCCAAAAGAATCGCGCGTTTTATTGGGGGTTTAGCCCCAGAAATCAAGGCTAGTGTGAAGGCCTCTAGACCTATCACATTCAGATCTGTAACCGATTTATCTCTGTCCCTCACTCAAGATGCAGTGAGACTAAGAACCTTGAAGAATGCGGATTCTGACAAGAGGAAACGTGAAGATGATAATTCACGTCGATCGAGCAAGAAACATAGGGGAAACCGTGACAGTAAGAAGGGATCTGAGGCCAGGAGGAGCGAGCAACAGTCGGGCGATAGGCCCAAGTGCAAGGTTTGTAGGAAGCACCATTTTGGGAGGTGCAGGTTCGAACATAAATCCCAACCCAAGATGTGTGGGATATGTAAGTCTTCTGAGCACAGAACTCTTGAGTGCAAGAAGTTGAAAGATGCAACTTGTTACAGTTGCAATGAAAAGGGGCACATCAAGATCAACTGCCCAAAGAATGTCAAGAAGACTGAAGATGGGAAGAAGACCAATGCCAGGGTCTTTCAGATGAATGTGCAGGAGGCCATCCAAAACGATAACGTCATAACTGGTACGTTTCTCATTAATGACGTTTACGCAAGAGTATTGTTTGATTCTGGAGCAGATAATTCTTTTGTGGATAGTAAATTCTGTGAGCTGTTAGGATTGCCTGTTAAAGCCTTAAGTGCAAATTATGAGGTAGAGTTGGCAGATGGAACTTTAGAAACCGTCTCAACTGTATTAGATGGATGTGTTATATCCATTAGGAACCACTCTTTTCCTCTTTCCCTGCTACCCTTTAAGTTAGCCGGTTTCGATGTAGTATTGGGCATGGATTGGTTATCGCATAACCAAGCCCAGATTGTATGCAATAGGAAGCAAGTTGTAATCAAGACTCCATCCGGTGAGCCTCTCACCATTCAGGGAGATACACATCATGGATTGCCTGAGCAAGTGTCTATGCTCAAAGCATCCAAATGTTTGAAGAATGGTTGTGTTATCTATATGGCACAGGTGACCATTGATGAGCAAAAGCCCAAGATTCAGGACATTCCCGTTATATCAGAATATCCTGAAGTATTCCCGGAAGAACTGCTTGGTTTGCCGCCAGACAGGCAAGTGGAATTCAGGATCGATATCATTCCTGGAGCTGCACATATCGCTAGAGCGCCTTATAGACTAGCACCAACGGAGATGAAGGAATTGAGAACACAGCTAGACGATTTATTAGCCAAAGGTTTCATTAGACCTAGTTCGTCTCCTTGGGGAGCGCCGATCTTATTTGTCAAGAAGAAAGACGGTTCGATGCGATTATGTATCGATTACCGAGAACTTAACAAGGTTACTATCAAGAATAGGTATCCTTTGCCCAGGATCGACGATTTGTTCGATCAACTTCAAGGAGCAAGTTACTTCTCCAAGATCGATTTAAGGTCAGGATATCATCAGTTGAAGGTTAAGGATGAAGATGTGCACAAGACTGCGTTTAGGACTCGTTATGGTCACTACGAGTTCTTAGTGATGCCTTTTGGGCTCACTAACGCGCCTGCCGCATTCATGGATCTCATGAATCGCGTTTTCAAGCCATATTTGGACAAATTTGTTATTGTCTTCATTGATGACATCCTCATCTATTCCAAAAATCCAGCTGACCACGAGAAACACCTCCGTTGTATTCTGAAATTGCTTCATCAAGAAAAGCTATATGCAAAGTTTTCAAAATGTGAATTTTGGTTGAGAGAAGTCCAATTTCTTGGACATGTGGTCAGTGAGCACGGTATTCAGGTGGATCCCGCTAAAGTTAAAGCTGTCATGAATTGGCAAGAGCCAAAGACACCTACGGAAATCCGCAGTTTCCTAGGTTTAGCAGGCTACTACAGGAGATTCATCGAGAATTTCTCAAGAATTGCAGCACCCCTAACTTTGCTGACTCGCAAGAATAGCAAGTTCAATTGGGGACCTAAGCAGCAAGAGTCATTCGACATTTTGAAGCAGAAATTGAGTAACGCTCCCGTGTTGACCTTACCTAATGGGATTGATGAATTTGTAGTCTAATGTGATGCATCACACACCGGGATGGGTTGTGTGTTAATGCAGAAAGGCAAGGTCATTGCCTATGCTTCACGACAGTTGAAGGTGCATGAGAAGAATTACACCACCCATGATCTGGAGTTGGGTGCCGTTGTATTTGCACTAAAATTGTGGAGACACTATTTGTATGGTACCAAATGTGTGATCTATTCCGATCACAAAAGCCTCCAACACCTGTTCAACCAGAAAGAATTGAACATGAGACAGCGACGTTGGATGGAAACTCTGAATGATTATGATTGTGAAATCAGATACCATCCAGGCAAGGCTAATGTAGTCGCAGATGCCTTGAGCAGAAAGGAGAGGGTAAAACCAATCAGGATCAATGCCAAAAGCATTGAGGTCAGGAACAGTCTAAATGAAAGGTTGTTAGCCGCACAGAAAGAGGCAGTATTAGAAGCTAACTACCCTAATGAAAAGCTAGGAGTAACTGAAGAGCAGTTATCCTATGGCAAGGACGGAATCCTGAGACTAAATGGAAGAATATGGGTTCCTGTTTATGGAGGACTTCGAGACGTCATCCTTAAGGAAGCCCACAGCTCCAGATATTCCGTCCATCCTGGGGCGGATAAGATGTACCAGGATGTAAAGGCAAATTATTGGTGGATAGGCTTGAAAAAGTCTATAGCCACCCATGTGGCTAAATGTCTGACGTGCGCTCAAGTTAAGGCCGAGCATCAGAAACCGTCAGGTTTGCTACAACAGCCTGAAATTCCCACTTGGAAATGGGAAATGGTAACAATGGATTTCATCACCAAGTTGCCTAAGACGCAGAAAGGAAATGACACTATTTGGGTGATAGTTGATCGACTGACCAAGTCAGCACATTTCCTACCCATTAGAGAAACTTTCAGTTCCGACATGCTAGCCCAAGTGTACGTGGATAAGATTGTATCCCTGCATGGCGTACCAGTATCTATCATCTCCGATAGGGATACCAGATACACATCTCATTTCTGGAAGAGTTTCCAAAAGTCCCTGGGTACGCAATTGAATTTTAGTACAGCTTATCATCCCCAGACGGATGGGCAAAGTGAGCGTACTATTCAAACCTTGGAGGACATGCTTCGTGCATGCGTGATTGACCTAGGATGAAGTTGGGATATACACTTACCTTTGATCGAATTTTCCTACAATAATAGCTACCACACCAGCATTAAGGCTGCGCCTTTTGAGGCATTATATGGTAGAAAGTGCAGAACACCCATTTGTTGGGCAGAGGTAGGAGACGTTCAGTTATCAGGACCAGAATTAGTCCAGGAGACAACGAACAAGATTACCCAGATTAGTGAGCACCTAAAAGTCGCCCGTGATAGGCAAAAGAGCTATGCTGATGGTAAGCGAAAATCCCTCAAGTTCGAGGTTGGCGATAAAGTTCTGCTCAAAGTATCACCTTGGAAAGGGGTAATGAGATTTGGCAAGAAAGGTAAGTTAAGCCCGAGGTATATCGGACCATTCGAGATCATCGAATGTGTAGGATCGGTGGCTTACAAGTTGAACTTACCAGAGGAGCTTAGTGGTATTCATAACGTGTTCCACATCTGCAATCTGAAGAAATGTCTAGCTGATGAATCGCTAGTCATACCGCATACGGATGTGCGTATAGACGAAAGCTTAAAGTTTATAGAAAAACCTGTGTCGATTGAGGACCGACAGGTAAAGAAGCTTCGAAGGAAGTATGTACCCATTGTCAAGGTCAAATGGGAAGGCCGCAGAGGTCCTGATTATACGTGGGAGTTAGAATCCACGATGAAAGAGAAATACCCTCAATTGTTTCAGTAAATCTCGAGGTCGAGATTTCTTTTAAGGGGGTGAGGATGTAACACCTCGAAAATTCCTGTCCATTAAAATAAAGACACGTGTCACGTTAGACAGAGGTGTCAGAAAAACCGGATTAAATAAAAAGATGTTTGGTAGGATTTTATAGGGCGTCATGTTATTTAAAATACCTCTGAACGACCCAAGGGCGACATGTTATTAAATCAACTCTGAGCGACCCGAAATTTTTATAAATCCCAAGATCCTTAAATCATCTGATAACCATCTTATATGATAACCGGTTGCTCTCAAATAAATAAAGTTGTATCTTTATTAAGGACTTTGGAATTATAGGTTGTTACTACTGAAAATGTTAAATAAAATCCTCGCAAAAAGGAATCAATATAGTTTATTTTCCTTGGCCAACTATTATGAGAATCCAAGACTCATTCTTGGTAATCTCCGTCACTTTGCAAGACCCTCGTGAGTTGAAATTGAATGGGAAATATGTAAGAGCATGCTAGGCATGAAATGGCTGATCAAGATGGTCCCACATCTGAAAAAGAGGGACTGATTTCGGAGTTGGTTTGATTGCATGGTTCAGACTTAAAAGCTCACAAAATTTTGTCCTCTGGCCATCGGTTACGGACCGCAAAGCCTTAGGCTTACGGTCCGTAAGGAGGGTATCTGGGCATGTTTCAGCAAGGTCGGTTACGGACCGTAACCATTTCAGCTTACGGTCCGCAAGAGGTCCTTACGGACCGTAAGGCCTCAAGCTTACGGTCCGTAAGACCGTCGCTGGCAGCAGATTTTGGACAGCTGCCTGTCCAGCCCGTTGCACCGACTTAGAATGATGGTTTTTGAAATCAGGGGCTTGCTAGGCAGTATTTAGGCTCATAGGGACACTTGGGTTGATCTTGTAACCATTCTAGGCTAGCTTGGCATGATCTTGGACCTTCTAGTTCACTATATAAGGACTTGAATGGTAACCATTGTCACTTGCTTACTTGGGACTTTGGTTCAAGACATCTCTGGAGCTTTGCTGGACATCAACTAAGTTTCATTAGGTCCCTAATCCTTCTTAGGACTCTTGTAAGTAACCTTAACCTCCCTTAATCCATTCTAGCTTAGTTAATTAAGCAAAAGTCAAACCGTCGTAATTAAGGTTTGACTTCGTGATTAATCATAATGTGCTCTGTCAAATCACGAATTAAAGATACCTCTAAGTAGGTAATTAAGTGGGTAACAAATCCTCAAAAGGGTACTTCCAGATTCCCACTCTAAGCATGTCAATTGTCGAGTCAAAGCTAACTATAAAAAGTCAACATGATGCTTAATTTCAAATTAATACATAATTAGCAATGTAGGTTGCATGTAACCTGTTTGAACATTAATATAACTTGGTAATAAGTATAAGAACATGTTCCAACATGTTCAACTCGACAATTTTCTGTTTAGACCCGGTTCGGAACCGAAAGTCGCATAGTTTGACTTTCGCTTTGACTTTCAGTTCTGACCCGTTTTAGTCAAGATTAAGATTGCCTTAGAGCTTCTTTTGGACCTTATAACATGTTAGTATATCCTCCAGTGATTATACAACTCGGTTCATTAGATATCTCGTTCATATGCACGATTCCGTTAAATGCACATATGTAGACCATTATGCCCAAAGGTCTAAAAATCATGATTTTTGAAAATATAAAAGGGTAGACATCTTAGTTACTGAATTATAAACTTGTTCCCAAAATTTGACATCAGTTTGAAGTCTAGATTAAGAGTTATGCTCATTAGCGTAATAAGAAGCCTTCTTAGTGAATAATTAGCGTAATTAACGCATAGCCTATTTAAACTTAGATTTTATACAAAAACTTTATACCCACTGTTATATAATAATATTTTGGGAATTTTAAAGATTTTTATTTATTTTTAGAATGAGCATAACTAGAGGTTTTAAGCTTAATTCGGCTTATGCCGGTTTTGCCCTTTTCGGCCATAAAATGAGTTTTACAAAACCTTTTAACCCCAAACCTTTTCCTCCTGATTTATTATGTTAAATATGATATTTTGAGCCTTCTGGAATTATAGAAATATCAGCTTTTCCTTTAAAACCCGGAAATGGCTCCAAGTCGCCTTTTGGGCATTTTTACGACATAGTATATATCAAAACTAGTTTTTATACTAAAGGTCTAATACCTGCTGATATATTTAGTAAAATTTCATGTTATAACAGTAAACTAAGGTTGAGGACTCAGGTTTCCCGTTTCGATCTTTTAAGCCTATGTAAAATTACCAAAATACCCTTATGAGGCGTAATTGGAGTTTAAAATCATTCGGGGCATAATGGGACATACCATACTGATATTACAACATATTGGTGCATATAATCTCAGGAAACATGTATATGATTTATATGGTTACCCGTTACGTACTTTCGCGTTCGGATCGGCTTATGTGACTAGTTTACGCACGTTAGCCGAAACGGGTCAAACCGTAACATCTTAGTCTCTAAATCCAGAATGTGTTTAGTTTACCCATGTAATACAAGTATCCAAGCTTGTAGGGTCTAAGTCACATTCCTTTTCGGTTTTTCGCCTTCCTCGCGATTAAACCATATTTATTCTTCGAGACTAACCGGTCTAAGCTTAGGCTATGTTAAAAGACCCGTTAGGATTCTAATAGGTTATATTAAACCTTCCTTCCAGAATAGGAGCCCAGTAAAAGACACTTGCATTTTTGCTTTTGTGGTTTATACTTGCTCAGGTAAATACTTTTAACTTATTTTCCCTATACGGGCTTGGGGGTACGGTATATAAAATACCGCTTGGTCGGGCAATTGACCCCAACTCATTAGTAGTTGGGTATTATCAATGTGACCCATTTGAAAACTTGGTTTTGTTTGTTTTTACGCCTTTGGGAGCTTATTGACCATGTCCCGGATATCCTTGGCATCATTTTAAGTAATGGCCACGACCTTGACACCCGGGTGTAGGCGTACACCCGGTATTATGTCCATTATTAAGGTATAAACGTTGGCTTCCCGCCGCGGACTTATACTAAGTGGTGTGTCAATTAACCTTAAACCCGACACGACTCGGGCGACTGAACGCACAACAAACATGTAAATCTTTTACAAGTTTAACTTTGATTAATTATTCCTAAGTTATAAAAATGTTTTGTGCCTTGAGCATTTAAATCAATTTTTAAAACCTTTTCAAAATGAGTCAGTTAAATTGTATTTACCAGTGTAAACTGACGTATTTTCCCCAAAAAGATTAAGTGCAGGTGCTATACGTAATGGGCTGGTCTCTCCTTAGTATCATAGAGTCTCGCAAGCTTTGGGATGCATTTATCTGTTGAACAATTTTCTCCTTTTATTCCGATCCGCCTGTGGATCTATTTCGACTACTTGTGATACTTAAATATTACATTTGATGGTTGAAATAAATCTATTTCTTTTGCTTCCGCTGTGCATTATAATTTGTGCTGTTTGACTATGATGATATCAACTACGTCACGTTAATCCCCCACCGGGCCCACCGGTGATACGTGGAAATTCGGGGTGTGACACTGCACTTTCATAATCAGAACCTGGCTCTTTGTCAATCCGACTCCCCCTCAATTTGTGCTGAGATCATAGTCTAACTTTTACAGAATCGGGATCGCATCCTGGATTGCTACTCTCAATCAGAATCCAGGTTTTCCTGCAAATCCTCTACCCAACACATAAGATTCATAAAAATAAGATATTAACAAATTTTAAATTGTATGCACCAACACTGACTCCCCTACTATCAATATACCATCAGGATAACTGTGATCATTTATAAAAACAATTTTTCAATAACTTTCTTTTCTCTGAAACACTTTTCAATCAAACTCTCCCAAACCTGTTCAACATGTTTAGCACTCGGAATTTTGAAAATAAGCTTTTCAACATCAGTTGTCGAAAATCTTTTTGGATTTTTCAAAATTAAAGCTAAACAACTAATAATAACATAAACAAAATGTAGTAAAGAAATATTTACAGACACTATTTTTGTGAGTTTGTGTAAGAGGATCATATCAGTTTCTGAGACAAATCACCAACACCGTTAAGCTTTAAACATTTTAAGTTCTAAACGATTCACTTAGATTGTCAGTATACTGATCCACTTAAATTTTCACACAAAGTTCAACTGTTGCGAGATACGAAATTAGTATTTTAGAGACTTAAACTTATTCGCGTGTCCCACCTCAGAATATACTCCCGTATCCAGATCCCAATATTCAGTCTTACAGGTGAGTATACCTAGATGATATTTGTAAGGGGTTAGGTGCGAAACCGTGAGAGCTCAGGTCAGAACTTCCGTTCAGCAGAGAGATGACGATTCGACTTTCGGTGTGTCCCCTTTAGAGGATCTTTTGTTTCAACAGCAATGACTATCAATTTTATTGTTTCATCAAGTTGCTGAGGGCTGCGCTTTTTCAAGCATTTGCGGAAAGTATTATACGGGGACTAGGTCAGTATTTCCATACAGCAGAAGTCCCGGGATAATACCCCAGATATCACTAAGCATAAAGACCTAGTATCTCAGAAAGAGGGAACTTTCAAACAAGATTTCGGGGGTTACCCATATATCCAAGAAATGTTCCCCACGAATTAAGCAAGTTTGAAATTTAAGTTTATATCTCGTCACAATCTATTAAATGTGCAAAAACCTACTGCCACATCATCATTGAGACCGTTTATCACAATTTAACTTTCCAATTCTTTAGCATGCCGTGATCGTCCAATGATGTACTATCATTTCCTCTTTTATACAACAAAACTCATTTTTTGAATTTATCATGTTTTTGGCTTTTTTAAATTTTCTAATGTTTTTGGATTTTCTGTGAAATTTTTACTCCCCCTAAAATGCAAACACATTTAAAGGAAAAATTTGAAAACAAACTGTACAAACAAATTGACAACCGATATCAAATCACTTAAAATCGCCATCCACTCGGCATAAACAATCAGAACTCCCTCTCACAACAAACTATTTTCCCATTGTGATTTCAAAACACTTAAGTTTGTTTTAATCAAATGGTTTTTCCGGAAAATTAGTTTTGTTGATTTTCAAACCATTTGTAGGTAGGGGATAAACTCATCATTTATTCTCCAAAATACCACTTGTAAGTATGGTCCAATCAAGTTCAACTTAATGACCTTGATTAACCACTTGTCAATGAAAACCTCTTTCAACCACTTACAGGTTCACTCACCAACCATAATCACTTGTAAATCAAAATATAACATTTTAAAGATATCACCTGTAGATTTACCAAACAATCATTTCAAGAATGATGCCGATTCCTACTCCACTCCTACCAACCAGGGAGCTCCGGTAAGTCAGGTGTTTAATCAAACATAATGTCCACCCAAGCCTGACCAGCCTTGGGTGATTTTGGTACACATCTATCCCACCAACATTTTGATTTGTAAAATTCTTTGGCACCCTTTACCTTCCTGTCAACCATCTTACCGAAAATATGTTTGACTTTCCCATTGAAAGCCTTCTCAACATCAAATTCTCCCTTATCAGCGAAGAATTGATTTGAGATCTCTACCTTTCCCACTTTTGACATCAGATTTTCCTTTGACAATTGAGGAAAATTCTCATCGTTCACTTCTGGAATGGAACTCACAATCTTTTTCTCAACCAATGACTCCTCTGATTTTATGGAATCAGATTCATTGTCAGAACAACTATATGTTTTAACCACCCACTTTTGTTTACTCAAATCACCTCTTCTTTTGTAAAACCTTTTTGAACTTTCTCCTTCCTCAGAAGTAGAATTTTCAAACTTTTTAACATTTGTCACAGGTTGTTCTTTCTTATCAACACAAGTCTTTCTCAAAACAGAGTTAGAAGAAACTCCCTGTTTTTGATAGTTGGTCTTGGGGCAATTCCAAGCTATGTGTCCAACTTCCTGGCATTTGAAACAGGTTCTTCTGTCAACTCTTTGAGCAAACTTTCTCACATTCTTCTTCACTTCAGCAAGAAACTCCTTGTTTGACTGCTTCCAGAACGGTTTCTTCTGTTCATCCTCTGAACTTCCTCCTGAAACAAATTTTGTTTTTGGTTTATAAGTTTTCTGATTTTTATAATTTTCTGATGAAATAAAACCAAGACCTTTCTTTTTGAGATTACCATTATGGTTTGGTTTATTTTGAAAACCATAACCACAACCATAACCCATTTTCTTGTTTACTCTTTGTTGAATTCTTGAAGTGTAAGGTTTAGGTTTTGCAGAAAGATTTAAATCTTTTATTTCAGAAATATTAATTTCTGTTAATTTGAAAACCTTTTTGATCATTTCAGTTTTAACACTTCTTATTGGGAATTCCTCATCAGAATATAATTTGTCTGAATCATTCAACGTATATGCTACTTTGACTGATCCGTCATTCAAATTAGATTTTGATAACAAGAATTCTTTATTGTAAACCCTCTTAACCGGTGAACTCGGACTCTTCTCAGACGAACTCGAACTATCTGACTTAGACTCCGACTTTGACTCTTCATCCATATCCAACACCTGATCGAAAACTCTCTTAACTAACTCAGACTCATGATCAGTGTCAGACGCTGTGAATGTGACATCAATATTGTATGGTAATTCATCAGTGATTTCAGACTTTAATTTGATGTTTAGAGCCTTGTCTACCCGTTCCTCATTTGGTTTCCTGGGGGAATAACTCTCAAAGATAGGAGGCGGACATCTGTTATACTTGACACTTTGTGTCTTACCAGTATCCTCTTCTTTTTCTTTCTTCTTGAAAGCTTCAAGACCTGCAACAGTAGGATAAACACGATCAACCAAATAATCACAAGTAGTATAACTCAACAGTAATCGTTTAATCCTTTCACTCTCAATCTTCTCAAGTTCCAACTCCTGCTTCAGCTTAGCACAGTCTTCAATATACTCATTGATGATGCTCTGCTTTGTCATTAAAGTTGCACTCATTTTGTCATTTGCTTTTTCAATTTCTGCATTCGTTCTTTTCAAACTATCAACTATCCTGTTCAGTACATCGTACGACTCTTTCACATATTTCACATCAGACAGTAAATCTTCTTTCATTCTCTCTAATTCAGCAATCTTCTTGTCTTTTTCTTCACATACTTTGCAAGATTCTGAACATTTCTCATAAGGCTTAATGACCTCAACCACCTTTTCAACTATCTTTTCAACTTCGACAATCTTTTCAACTTCAACAAGTTTCTCGACTTCAACAATCTTTTCTATTTCGACAACTTTCTCAACAACTTTCTCAACTTCGACGATTTTCTCTACCACTTTCTCCACTTTAGCAATCTTTTCTGTCGCATTCTCAGTAACTGCTTCAATTTTTGTTTCTCCAGCTTCTGTCTTTGCCTTTTCATCAGCGAGTAACTTTGCTGCTTCTAGCTCTCTCTTCAAACGGGCAATCTTCTTCTGATTCAGCATCTCAACTTTATCTGCATAGAAAAAATTAAAACTATCAGGATCCATGCTTTTTCTACATTTGTTAAGATACTCTTCCTCATCATCTGTATCAACATCACTTCCAAGATCTGGAAATAGTTGAATTCTTTTTTGACAATCTTCATCTTCACCCAGAATTCTGGTAACAAGAGCCACATCAGATCTAGTCACACCAGGTATATACTTGTCCCAGCTAAATCCCTCCGCAACAAACTCATCACTTTGATCTATTATCCCATAATAAGCTTTCTTATTTGCTTCTTCGATCATTTTCCCATGAGCAGTTTTCTGATCCTTTTGTTGAGATTGTTGATCAATCTGATGAAAGATTGATTTCTGATAATAATTGCTCTTATCTTGACTCCCAGTTAACTCTTGATTCTTACACTCCTGTTTAAAATGACCTTTTCCTTTACATCGGAAACAGGTAACCTTTGACTTGTCAAAACCAAGTGGAGAGGTAGCCATTCCTCGAAACTCGTCTCTGCCAGTAATCTGTTGAAATTTTTCAGCTCTCCTGCAGGCACTAGCCAAACACCACTTCACATCCATCAATTCAAGTTCTTCTGCATCGATTTGGTCGTAATCTTCTTTTGTGAGCATCGGATTACCAATTCTTCCTGCAATCAAGCTTTCATACGACTCTATCATGGCTACAAGAGATGCCATGTGTTGCTTAGCCACTTCAGGAGAAAGATTTTGACCATTCTGAATAGTTAAAGTAACATTGTACTGCAAATTAGTAGGATTTTGCTTTTGAGGGCTAGGTGTGTTGCTGTTTGGATCAAAGCTTGAGAATGATGAAGTGTATCCACCACTTTGAGTTGTAGTGCTATCATTTGGACTTGCAGAACCATCAGCACTGAATGCAGTACTCGTCTTTGGACTTTGACTAGGAGTAACCTCAAACTTGTTCCCACGATAGTACAAACTAACATCCTGTTTGGCATTTGGATTTGTCATGATAGCTGTCTTTTGAATGTCCAGTTCCTATTCTTCAATCTTCTGAATGAATTGTGCCAAATTCATACTCTCGGACTTCCTCATGAGTTTCACAACCATCAGATAAGTTCCCCACTTGTGTTGTGGCAAAGCTTCAGCTAGCTTATCGACCCACTCATCATCTTCTTTCTGAATATCCAATCTTCCCATTTCCAGAACCAAATGACAGTATCTATCAATGGTGTCACACCCCCAAAATCCACCATGCGGAGTACCACCGCTTGGAGGCGTGACGTGACCAGGATCGAGCCACCAATCATATTGAACAACATAATTAAGTAAATGAAACCAATCACAATACAATTGGTAACCAAAGCTGGTTAACTAAGTTCGAATTAAACAGCGGAAGCATTAAAAGTAAAACCCAAAATATAAGTTCATAGTTCATAAGTTTAAAATCCAAAACTTAGATTTAATAGTTCATAAGGATTAAGTGTTTATTACGGAACATGACCGTCCGTATCCCACAACAACCTCCTCCTCGTGCAAGCTCCATAAGCATCTAGCGACCTGTAAGGCATGTAACAACGAGTCAACAACAAAGTTGAGTGAGTTCACGTTTGGTTGTTTAGTTTTAAGTTATTTCCGAAAACGTGGTTTGTCTTTCATTGGCGTAATTGTCGTGGGGGTTACCCCGTAGTTGAAAGTAAGATTAACCAGTTCATTCTTTATTACCCAAACCATTTCCATGTTTAGTGGGGGCTTCCCCATGTGAACCACTAGACTGTACCATATCGACCACTAACGCAAAATAAGTTGTGCCCTACATCAGTGTCTATCATCACTGATGGTTTACCATAGTCCATTAGTACACGCCCGTCCGACTGGCACGGTGTGAGGTTTGTTAAACCTAATAGCGCTATTAACTAATGACCCGCTCGCCATTGGCCTCAGCGATTAAGTCGGTATAAATTGAGGGACTTCATGATAGAGTTTTGTCTAGTAAGTTTAAGGTTGTTGTCCTACCCAAGGAGGACGAACGTACGTAGTTCTACCCAAGGAGAACACGCAGGATTAATATTGGCATCCTACCTATGGAGGATGGTCGTACATATCCTACCCAAGGAGGATATGTAGATTTCCGTTTTAAATTCTTTAACCCATTCCCAACCACCGGGAATCCCATGCCTTAGAAAGTGTGTGAACTCACCTCGGTTTGCTCGGTTAGATTCTCAAAGATAGCTAACAGTCAAGGTCGGTCAATCACGTCCTAGTATGATTACCACTTAATTTATTAGTGACTTCAAATAAGCACAAAATTCCTACACGCATCTAACACATAACATGCATCACTTTAGCGGTTTATGCTCATGTAACCTCCCATCTATTCCCATTCATAAGCAAGCATACGGCATTGCACATAGCACTTTTATTGACATATAACATGTTAGATTATTCTCAGATAGCCTACCCGACATTTAGACACGCAAAATCACTACTTATGTCATTTCAGCTTTTATATTCAAAACTGGGCTGTTTTCAGGGATTTTAATAAAATAGTTAAGTTGTTTCAAAAATTCTCAAATTTTTACAGAAGGTCCTATATGTTCCAAAATTTATTATGTAAAAATATCGGGGTCCAGTTCATTACCAGTGTTTTACAGAAAAATCATTTTACCGACTGCAATCAGATTTGTCACTTTCTGATTGCAGTTTACGGAATAATTCACTAAAAATTATTTGTAAGTTCGATTGACGAAATTCCAGTTGGAGGGTCATCGTTACAACGGTGACCAACTACTGTAAAAATTCCATGAGTCGATTTTACTCAGGTTTCAAGTTATGACCTTGAATACGACGCACTTTTTCTGCAGTAAAAATGCAGCTTGAGCTGCTGTCTAAAAACAATCCCTTAAAAATAGTAAACGATCTCGAAAAATTACGATTCCAGTGCCATTTGTTTGGTTATTCAAAAATACACATTTTAGGCTTCAGAAAATCAGTTTTTCGATTTAAAACGGTCCAGTTACAGCCTGTTGAAGTTGGCTGGAAATACAACTCAGCTTGCTGTTTACATTGCAGAAGTTACTAAAAACGCATCATCAAAGACCCTAACCATGGTTTATCGATGATTTAATGTTCAAATCTCAATCATGCTTTAACCAACCCTAAACCAACCAGATTTCAACTTCATACAAACTTTTTATATAGAGTTTCTATGCAGAATTTCATGTTCATCTTTTTAGTGTTCATTTTCTTGTGTTACTTGATTATCATCCTCCTACTAAGTATTCATAACAAAGAATAAGATGGAACAAGGGTGTGAAGGGACTTACTACTAGCACCAGGCTAGGGTAACAATCTTAGGGCAAAGATGATGAAGAAATGTTAGTGACAAAGGCTTGAACCAAACTTCCTCGAAAGCTCTTCAACTTGCACTTCTATGGAGGAACCTCAAAGCTTGGAATGAGAGCTTGTAGTGAAGAAAATGGAGGATGTGAGAGGTGGTGGTGGTGGTGAAATCGGTTATGGGGGAGGGGGGAGCCGAAAATAAGGGGAGGGGGTGAGGTTGAGTGAAGAGCTTGATGGTGATGATGAGTTTCTTGGAAATATAAGCATTCTAGAATCTAGGGTCATCATACTCAATATTCTTGGCCAATAGAATTAAAGATTACCTTTACAACAATCTAAACAAAATATTTTAAGTAATCATGGCAGATTTTTGGTTGGGGGGGGGGGTAAAATGAAAATTTTTGTTAACTAATAGGTATTAAATTAGAAGGTTAAGGGTATTTTCAAGAATAGTGGGTGTATGCCATGTTTCTATAGTGTATGGGGATTTTTGTGACCGTAATTATTTAAGAATAATAAAATAATATTTCTGACAAAATTTCGGTGTCCCGAGTAATGTCTGGTTGTTCGGTTGGATACTGTTTCGTTAATTTGTTTAATTGTTCCGTAAGATGTCTTATAGGTATATTTTTGTAACATAATTCATTCCTAACCCTTAGGAAAATATTCAGGACTATTTAGTCAGGTTTTCTGCATACTACTAGTATGCTAACACGCACATGTAAGTATGACACAGTAACAGGAAACAATTAAGTAATTCAACACAGTCACTAAGCACTTTAATTATCATTAAATAATCGTACGGATACATGCAAATACGAGGGTTGTCACATTCTCCCCCTGTTAAGAGAATTTCGTCCCGAAATTTAGTGCGTAGTTACTGAGGAAGCTAGTTAAGTTGCGTTGGTTTCCTGGTTTTCCTGGGGTGTCACATCATCCCCCCGTTGATTTGGAATTTCGTCCCGAAATTCTGTTGTAGCTTCAGTCTCAGTAGTGGTTGCACTTTTCTTAAACAACTGGGGATACTTGAGTTTCATTTGGTCTTCTCGTTCCCAGGTATACTCTGGGCCACGACGGGAATTCCAACGAACTCGGACGAGAGGTATTCTAGTGTGATTGAGAATCTTAACGTCTTGATCCGTAATCTCTACTGGTTCCTCGACGAATCGCAGCTTGTCGTCGATTGTGAGCTCTTTGAGAGGAACTATGAGGGTCTCATCTGACAGACACTTCTTTAGATTCGACACATGGAATACGTTGTGAACTCCACTGAGTTCTTCTGGTAGGTTCAGCCTGTAAGCGACTTTGCCAATTTTCTCAATGATCTCGAATGGTCCGGCGTAACACGGATTGAGTTTGCCTCGCTTGCCAAAACGAACTACACCTTTCCAAGGTGAGACTTTGAGTAGCACTCGATCCCCAACCTGGAACTCGAGTGGTTTTCTTCGCTTATCGGCATAGCTTTTCTGACGGTCACGAGCTGCCGCCATTCGTTGTCGTATCTGAGCAATCTTTTCTGTTGTATCTACTACTAGTTCTGGGCCAGTGATTTGACTGTCACCAACTTCTGCCCAACAGAGAGGTGATCGGCATTTACGTCCTTACAATGCCTCAAATGGAGCGGCCTGGATGCTGGTGTGGTAGCTGTTGTTATACAAAAACTCCACTAACAGAAGGTGCTTTTCCCAGCCATTGCCGAAGTCAATTACGCATGCTCTAAGCATATCTTCGAGAGTCTGAATGGTGCGTTCAGATTGCCCATCCGTCTGTGGATGATAAGCGGTGCTCATGTCTAATCGTGAGCCAAAAGACTTATGCATAGCTTGCCATAGTTCAGAGGTAAAACGAGCGTCACGATCAGAAATGATGGAGGTTGGCACTCCGTGCTTTGATACCACTTCTTTTAGGTAGATGTCTGCTAGAGTAGAAAACTTATCCGTTTCTTTGATAGGCAGAAAATGTGCAGACTTGGTCAGTCGATCCACGATCACCCAAATGGTATCATTTCCGCATTGAGATCTGGGCAGGCCAGTAATGAAATCCATGGAAATTTGCTCCCATTTCCATTTAGGTATCTCTGGTTGTTGAAGTGGGCCTGATGGTTTCTGGTATTCGACCTTGACCCTAGCACAGGTCAAGCATTTACTGACGTAGGTTGCTATGCTGGCTTTCATACCAGGCCACCAATATGTAGTCTTTAGGTTGTGGTACATCTTATCCGAACCAGGATGTACTGAATAACGAGACTTATGTGCTTCATCCATCACAAGCTCGCGTAGGTCTCTATACAGTGGAACCCAGATGCGTCCGTTAACATAATAGGCGCCATTTTCTTTTTGTTCTAGTCGTTGCCTCGATCCTCGTAAGGACTCAGCTCTGTTGTTCTCTGCCTTCAATGCTTCAACCTGAGCATCGCGAATCTGGATGGGAAGGTTAGATTGGATGGTAAGTTGTAACGCACGTACACGCTTAGGTATAGTATCCTTTCGGCTGAGGGCGTTGGCCACAACATTGGCTTTGCCCGGATGATACTTAATAGCGCATTCATAGTCATTCAGGAGCTCTACCCATCGGCGTTGTCGCATATTCAATTCCTTTTGCTTGAAGATATGCTCGAGACTCCTGTGATCGGTGTGAATGGTGCACTTGGTACCGTACAGGTAATGTCTCCATATCTTAAGCGCGAAAACAACTGCTCCCAATTCCAAGTCATGTGTAGTGTAGTTCCTTTCGCGAACTTTAAGTTGGCGTGATGCGTAGGCAATGACCTTGTCACGTTGCATCAACACGCAACCAAGTCTTTGGATGGAGGTGTCGCACTAAACCACAAAATCATCTGTGCCTTCAGGCAATGAGAGGATAGGTGCGCTACAAAGTCTATCCTTTAGGTGCTGAAATGCGGACTCCTGTGCATCACCCCAACGATAGGTGACACCCTTCTGAGTCAGTGAAGTGAGAGGTTGCGCAATATTGGAGAAATCTTTGATGAATCTTCTGTAGTATCCTGCCAAACCCAAGAATTGGCGGATTTCAGTTGGTGTGCGGGGTGCAGGCCAGTTCTTGATTGAGTCAACCTTGGATGGATCAACATGAATCCCATCCTGGTTTACCACATGGCCTAGAAAGTGGACTTCACGAAGCCAAAAGTCACATTTCGAAAACTTGGCATACAACTGCTCTTTTCGAAGAAGTTCCAGAATAAGCCTCAGATGTTGCTCGTGTTCCTCCTGACTCCTAGAATAGATCAGGATGTCGTCGATGAACACTATGACGAACTTATCCAGGTAGGGCTTGCACACTCGGTTCATGAGATCCATGAAGACTGCAGGTGCATTCGTTAATCCGAAAGGCATAACTAGAAACTCGTAATGACCGTAACGAGTTCTGAATGCTGTTTTGGAGACGTCCTCCTCTCGGACTCTCAGCTGATGGTATCCCGATCTCAAATCAATCTTAGAGTAATATCTCGACCCTTGCAACTGGTCGAACAAATCGTCAATGCGTGGAAGAGGATAACGATTCTTCACAGTCACCTTGTTGAGCTCGCGGTAGTCAATACACATCCTGAGAGTACCGTCTTTCTTCTTCACAAACAAGACTGGAGCTCCCCAGGGCGAAGAGCTAGGACGTATGAATCCCTTTTCCAAGAGTTCTTGTAGTTGCGTAGACAGTTCTTCAAGTTCTGATGGAGCTAGACGATAGGGTGCTCGAGTTATGGGCGCTGCTCCAGGAGCTAGCTCGATTTGAAATTCAACTTGGCGATGAGGCGGAAGACCAGGTAATTCCTCAGGAAATACCCCGGGAAAGTCACGCACAATAGGAATGTCTTCTATCTTCTTTTCCTCTGAGGATGTATCAGAAACGAGGGCTAGAATAACGGTGTGGCCCTTTCGCAAACACTTCTGGGCTTTAAGGAAAGAGATGATGCTTACAACAGCACCACTCTTGTCGCCACGAATCATGAGGGGTTCTTTACCAGAACGAGGAATACGGACGATTTTCTCCTTGCAAATAATCTCCGCTTGATGATGAGATAGCCAATCCATTCCAATAACGACGTCAAAACTACCCAGAACGATAGGAATAAGATTGATGGAGAAGGTCTGACCAGCTAGGACGAGGTTACAACCCTTAACTATGTGTGTGGCTTCAAGACTTTTATCGTTTGCTATTTCTACCGTGCGTTTGGTGTTCAAAAGTGTTGGAGTGCGCTTAAGCATTTGGCTAACTTTTAAGGACACGTAGCTAGTATCGGCACCCGAATCAAATAAAACAGTAACAAAGAAATCATCCAGAAGAAACTTACCCATCACAACGTTGGGATCGTTCCTTGCTTCTCCCTAACCAATCACGAACACTCGACCTTGGGCACCATTGCCATTATTGTTACCTCCGTTGTTGCCTCTGTTGTTGTTTCCATTGTGGTTCCTGTTTCTTTGGTTGTTGTTCTGGTTTTGGTTCAGCTGGGGGTAGTCCCTTTTAAAGTGGCCTTCCGCGCCACACTGAAAGCATCCATTATTGCCCTGCTGATGCTGCTGCTGGTGGTTCTGTGGAGCTTGTTGTTGTTGTTGGCGATTCTGGTTCACAGGACGTGGGCTCCTGCAATCTTTGGCTTCGTGACCCAGCTTGTGACATCTCTGACAACGACCCTTGTTGCACTGGCCGCTGTGGTGCAGATTACATCGATTCCACTTAGGGTGATTTCCCTTGTACCCACCCTGACCTTGATTTCCAGATGACTGCTGACTGGGGCTCCTGTACTCATCTGTCTTTCGCTACTGAGATTGAGTTGAAGCAGAACCCTTGCCCAGATTTCCATCCCACTTGCGCTTATTGTCGTTGGGAGCATCAGAAGTAGTAGCGCTAATACGCTTGGGCAGCCTGTTCTGCTCAACTGCCTGATCATTGAGGCGATGAGCCAACTTGACGATTTGTTGAATAGAGCCAAAATTAGCTGAGGTTACGTGACTCTGAATCTCTGGTGCAAGACCCTTGAGGTATAGCTCAATGCGCTTGATGGGAGGGTCTACCATAGTGGGACATAGGATGGCTAGCTCATTTGACCTCTTCGTGTATGCCTCAATTTCAGATCCCGTCATCTTCAGATTGAAAAATTCTACCTCTAGCTTGTGGATGTCGTCACGACTGCAGTACTCTTCTCTAATCAGTTCCTTGAAACCGTTCCATGGGGTGGCATTAGCAACCGCCAACCCAAGCAATTGAACCTGTGCTTTCCACCAGGTTAATGCAGCTCCTTCGAGTGTTCCAGTAGCATATTTCACCCTACGATCTTCAGGGCATTCACACATCTCAAAAACAGACTCAAGCTTCTCGAACCAGTGAAGTAGGCCTACAACTCCTTCTGTGCCGCTGAAAGTAGTAGGTCGGCAGTCCATGAATGTTTTGAATGTACACACAGGAGGCTGAGCATGTTGACCTATTGCGCGAGAATAAAAGACAAGGTTAAGCACAAGAGTTGGTTCGCAGGAGTAGGATCTAAACATCCTAGGATAGGTCGAAATAGCAGGTTATACCTCTTGCAGGAACAGCTGCGAGTGCCTCAGCAACTCGTTCGTTGATCAAAGCCGTCAACTGGGCTTGAGTGAGGTTGATACGTCCTCCGCGTCCGTTCATGATCTTCATAACGAAGCAACATAAGTGAGGGAAGTGTCGCAAAAGTGCGTAAGAGTGAGATGACAGAAGAGAACAAGCACACAAAGTTCAAATGGCAGTTATCACGTTAACTAATGCACAATGTGAACTATCTAACCGACAATATAACATAAACCATACCACCTATTGTGTCGAGTCTTGCACGTGGAGCGAAGCGTCGTTGTGGATCGTTGAGCACTGTACAGGTTATAGTCTGGTTTTATCAAAAAGCTTTTCTCTTTTTAAAACCGAGTTCACTATAACCAATGGCTCTGATACCAATCTGTCACACCCCCAAAATCCACCATGCGGAGTACCACCGCTTGGAGGCGTGACGTGACCAGGATCGAGCCACCAATCCTATTGGACAACGTAATTAAGTAAATGAAACCAATCACAATACAATTGGTGACCAAAGCTAGTTAACTAAGTTCGAATTAAACAGCGGAAGCATTAAAAGTAAAACCCAAAATATAAGTTCATAGTTCATTAGTTTAAAATCCAAAACGTAGATTTAATAGTTCATAAGGATTAAGTGTTTACTACGGAACATGACCGTCCGTATCCCACAACAACCTCCTCCTCCTGCAAGCTCCATAAGCATCTAGCGACCTGTAAGGCATGTAACAACGTGTCAACAACAAAGTTGAGTGAGTTCACGTTTGGTTGTTTAGTTTTAAGTTGTTTCCGAAAACGTCGTTGATCACAGTAGGCTGAGCATGTTGACCTATTGCGCGAGAATAAAAGACAAGGTTAAGCACAAGAGTTGGTTCACAGGAGTAGGATCTAAACATCCTAGGATAGGTCGAAATAGCAGGTTATACCTCCTGCAGGAACAGCTGCGAGTGCCTCAGCAACTCGTTCGTTGATCAAAGCCGTCAACTGGGCTTGAGTGAGGTTGATACGTCCTCCGCGTCCGTTCATGATCTTCATAACGAAGCAACATAAGTGAGGGAAGTGTCGCAAAAGTGCGTAAGAGTGAGATGACAGAAGAGAACAAGCACACAAAGTTCAAATGGCAGTTATCACGTTAACTAATGCACAATGTGAACTATCTAACCGACAATACAACATAAACCATACCACCTATTGTGTCGAGTCTTGCACGTGGAGCGAAGCGTCGTTGTGGATCGTTGAGCACTGTACAGGTTATAGTCTGGTTTTATCAAAAAGCTTTTCTCTTTTTAAAACCGAGTTCACTATAACCAATTGCTCTGATACCAATCTGTCACACCCCCAAAATCCACCATGCGGAGTACCACCGCTTGGAGGCGTGACGTGACCAGGATCGAGCCACCAATCCTATTGAACAACGTAATTAAGTAAATGAAACCAATCACAATACAATTGGTGACCAAAGCTAGTTAACTAAGTTCGAATTAAACAGCGGAAGCATTAAAAGTAAAACCCAAAATATAAGTTCATAGTTCATTAGTTTAAAATCCAAAACGTAGATTTAATAGTTCATAAGGATTAAGTGTTTACTACGGAACATGACCGTCCGTATCCCACAACAACCTCCTCCTCCTGCAAGCTCCATAAGCATCTAGCGACCTGTAAGGCATGTAACAACGTGTCAACAACAAAGTTGAGTGAGTTCACGTTTGGTTGTTTAGTTTTAAGTTGTTTCCGAAAACGTGGTTTGTCTTTCATTGGCGTAATTGCCGTGGGGGTTACCCCGTAGTTGAAAGTAAGATTAACCAGTTCATTCTTTATTACCCAAACCATTTCCGTGTTTAGTGGGGGCTTCCCCATGTGAACCACTAGACTGTACCATATCGACCACTAACACAAAATAAGTTGTGCCCTACATCAGTGTCTATCATCACTGACGGTTTGCCATAGTCCATTAGTACACGCCCGTCCGACTGGCACGATGTGAGGTTTGTTAAACCTAATAGCGCTATTAACTAATGACCCGCTCGCCATTGGCCTCAGCGATTATGTCGATATAAATTGAGGGACTTCATGATAGAGTTTTGTCTAGTAAGTTTAAGGTTATTGTCCTACCCAAGGAGGACGAACGTACGTAGTTTTACCCAAGGAGAATACGCATGATTAATATTGGCATCCTACCTATGGAGGATGGCCGTACATATCCTACCCAAGAAGGATATGTAGATTTCCGTTTTAAATTTTTTAACCCATTCCCAACCACCGGGAATCCCATGCCTTAGAAAGTGTGTGAACTCACCTCGGTTTGCTCGGTTAGACTCTCAGAGATAGCTAACAGTCAAGGTCGATCAATCACGTCCTAGTATGATTACCACTTAATTTATTAGTGACTTCAAATAAGCACAAAATTCCTACACGCATCTAACACATAACATGCATCACTTTAGCGGTTTATGCCCATGTAACCTCCCATCTATTCCCGTTCATAAGCAAGTATATCACATTGCACATAGCACTTTTATTGACATATAACATGTTAGATTATTCTCAGATAGCCTACCCGACATTTAGACACGCAAAATCACTACTTATGTCATTTCAGCTTTTGTATTCAAAACTGGGCTGTTTTCAGGGATTTTAATAAAATAGTTAACTTGTTTTAAAAATTCTCAAATTTTTACAGAAGGTCCTATATTTTTCCAGAATTTATTATGTAAAAATATCGGGGTCCAGTTCGTTACCAATGTTTTACAGAAAAATCATTTTACCGACTGCAATCAGATTTGTCACTTTCTGATTGCAGTTTACGGAATAATTCACTAAAAATTATTTGTAAGTCCGATTGACGAAATTCCAGTTGGAGGGTCATCGTGACAACGGTGACCAACTACTGTAAAAATTCCATGAGTCGATTTTACTCAGGTTTCAAGTTATGACCTTGAATACGACGCACTTTTTCTGCAGTGAAAATGCAGCTTGAGCTGCTGTCCAAAAACAGTCCCTTAAAAATAGTAAATGATCTCGAAAAATTACGATTCCAGTGCCATTTGTTTGGTTATTCAAAAATACACATTTTAGGCTTCAGAAAATTAGTTTTTCGACTTAAAACGGTCCAGTTACAGCCTGTTGAAGTTGGCTGGAAATACAACTCAGCTTGCTGTTTACATTGCAGAAGTTACTAAAAACGCATCATCAAAGACCCTAATTGGTTTATCGATGATTTAATGTTCAAATCTCAATCATGCTTTAACCAACCCTAAACCAACCAGATTTCAACTTCATACAAACTTTTTATATAGGGTTTCTATCCAGAATTTCATGTTCATCTTTTTAGTGTTCATTTTCTTGTGTTACTTGATTATCATCCTCCTACTAAGTATTCATAACAAAGAATAAGATGGAACAAGGGTGTGAATGGACTTACTACTAGCACAAGGCTAGGGTAACAATCTTAGGGCAAAGATGATGAAGAAATGTTAGTGACAAAGGCTTGAACCAAACTTCCTCGAAAGCTCTTCAACTTGCACTTCTATGGAGGAACCTCTAAGCTTGGAATGAGAGCTTGTAGTGAAGAAAATGGAGGATGTGAGAGGTGGTGATGGTGAAATCGGTTATGGGGGGGGGGGCCGAAAATAAGGGGAGGGGTGAGGTTGAGTGAAGAGCTTGATGGTGATGATGAGTTTCTTGGAAATATGAGCATTCTAGAATCTAGGGTCATCATACTCAATATTCTTGGCCAATAGAATTAAAGATTACCTTTACAACAATCTAAACAAAATATTTTAAGTAATCATGGCAGAATTTCGGTTGGGGGGGGGTAAAATGAAAATTTTTGTTAACTAATAGGTATTAAATTAGAAGGTTAAGGGTATTTTCAAGAATAGTGGGTGTATGCCATGTTTCTATAGTGTATGGGGATTTTTGTGACCGTAATTATTTAAGAATAATAAAATAATATTTCTGACAAAATTTCGGTGTCCCGGGTAATGTCTGGTTGTTCGGTCGGATACTGTTTCGTTAATTTGTTTAATTGTTTCGTAAGATGTCTTATTGGTATATTTTTGTAACATAATTAATTCCTAACCCTTAGGAAAATATTCAGGACTATTTAGTCAAGTTTTCTGCATACTACTATTATGCTAACACGCACATTTAAGTATGACACAGTAACATGAAACAGTTAAGTAATTCAACATAGTCACTAAGCAATCACTAAGCACTTTAATTATCATTAAATAATCGTACGGATACATGCAAATACGAGGGTTGTCACAAATGGTCTGCTTCGTTGTTTCATGATCAAATGCAGTAAACATGTCAAACGATTTCTTCAATAAGGCCTTTTTGTTTTTGATCATATCAGCACTCCCTCTGAATTTCTAAATCAAAGCCTCCCAGGTTGATCTAGCTGTTCCGTTATGTTGAAGTAACACAAAGATATCTTCTTTAACTGCTTGCTGAAGAATACTGATCATCATCTTTTCACTAGTATATTTCAACTTGTCAGCTTCTGTAAAATCATTAAAACCCTTTTCTAACCCGCGTTCATTCTTTGGTCTCTCGTAATCTTTTAGCAATGAACACCAGGCATCGAATCTGTAAGCTTGAACCCAGTTCTCAAATCGGTTTTTCCAACCCTGAAAATCCTCAATGTACATCAACTTTGGTGGTTTCTGATGAGTACCCGTCTCATTCTCGCTATATACTGTTTCAGCAGCAGTCACGGGAGCAACAGGTGTCGCGAATGCATTGTAAAACTCTTCAGCCATGGTTCGGTAACACGTTTTTCAATGACAGTCAGTTTCGAGCGGAATATTAAGTTGGAGCGAAATCACAAGTTTTAACTTCAGGCGAAATCACAAAGGTAACTTGGAGCGAAATCTCAATTAGCAGTTTGGGGCGGAATCTCAAATGTGAATTGGAGCGAAATCATAGATGTAATTTGGAGCGGAATTATAACAAAGTTTGGAGCGGAATCTGAACTAGTACCCTGGAGCGGAATCAGTTAGGTATTTTGGAGCGAAATCAAACAGTTTCAGGCGGAATCAAGAAATCTGGAGCGGAATCAAGAAATCTGGAGCGGAATCAGATTAACTTGGAGCGAAATCAGATGCAACTTGGAGCGGAAACAACACGTTGGAGCGGAATCAGCACAACGCTTTGGAGCGAAATCACCAAATTGACAATCTGGAGCGTAATCAAACACTTATCTCGAGCGAAATCAGAAAAGTTCTGTTCGAGTGGAATTAGCTCGGAGTCCATTTTGGTCCATTTTTAGCCTGAATTTTGCAGTAAAACTTTCAAGGGTTTGTCTATGTCCAATTTTAAACAATCTGTGAAAATTTGAACCGGTTTTGACCGTGAAATCTTCCTGAACTGATGAAAGAAGGTGTAGAATACAGAAAATGAGGCTGTTTTGGCAAGAACTCCTCGTCCTGAGCTCTAATACCACTTGTAGGATCACGTGCTGACCCAAACGAGTCAATCGGAAGAGCTCTAATCCGTTTCAGATGCGGAAAATAAGAAACGGACATGAAAAACAGCTTGATATACTTAAATCTGCCTTGTATTGATGATTTTACACTGATTACAGTCAAACGGCACTTCGGCAGCAGTTCGGTACCAGAAACAAGAATGATCTACCTGATTTCGCTCCAGGCACACTATATATAGTGACCTGATTCCGCTCGAGAGACACATGAACCATTTGGAGCGGAATTAACATGTTGTGATTCCGCTCGAAAGTGACCACATGTCATTTGGAGCGGAAATAGCTGCAGGAGCGAAATCAGCATTCAAACAAACCTAACACTGCTATTTTCTTGTACACCGTGCCCTGATCTAACAATACTAATACAAGACTCGATACAAGACGAAGTCGACAGATGTATGCACCAACAGATAAGGTATTGGTTTGTCTTTTTCTATAATACACGGAAGCTTATGGATATTAAATCGATTAGCCCTTCATTTTGCACTCACAAAATTCTGATAGACGAGGAGTATAAACCGTTTGTGCAGCCTTAGAGAAAGCTAACCCCAAATATGCAGGAGGTAGTGAAGAAGGAGGTAATCAAGTTGCTCGATGCAGGATTGATCTACCCTATATCTAACTCTGCATGACTTACATATCAAAATTTAAGACTAGTTTTATTTTCGCTTTTTATTGCAACTATTTGATTTTTAAAACAATGTAATTTATTATTTCAATTAATAACAATTTTTTTATTGCCTTTATCTTTCCCTAACATGAAATCACCACCGTGGTTTCCGCCCACGGTGAGGGTGTGACACATATTGTCCACGTATATATACTAAAGGGGGATACAATATTATGTGATTAGGGATGGCAATTGGTTGGGTTTGGAAAGTTTTTAGGTATTCCCAACCCCACACCTGTTTATTAAAGTCCATCCCAAACCTGTCGGGTAATTACAGGTTAGGTATCGAGTATACCCGCAGGTTTTGGGTATACTCATTAGTATATTAAAAATACCCGTCGGGTATCGATCGTAAATGTGAATCATTCAAGAATGAACATAAAACATAGCATTAAGCAATGACGTGGCTAAGTTAATTGAACAAGACATTTATAAGTTTACATTTATTACTTGAGTTTTTAGTAATAAATTTATTTGAAAACGATTAGATTCATCAAATCATCTAAAAGTGGATTTATTGCAAAACGAAAAATGATATAACAATTGAAAAATACAAAAACAAGTAAAATCTGGATGGTTCATGTGCAACTAGGAAATTAAAACTATACTACACATAAATCTAACATATCTATCGAATTGTTGATGTAAATTAGGGTTTGATAAGTTAAGTTTTAATTTTAAATATAAATTGAAAACTAAAAGTCAAAATTAGATGTATAATACTTCTAAAATCTTATATTAACTTATGTTGAAATATATCAATATTTAAAATAAACAAATAAAATTATGTCGCGTTAATCGAGTATATAATCAAGTAAATGGGTTTATGTTATCGAGTAATCGGGCATATTACAAATCCCAAACCTGCTCCTACCCACAAAAAATTTCAAAAGTCATCCCAAACTCGTCCCATACCCTAATGAAGAGTAATACCCGTCCCAAATATACTAGGTTTTGGGTTTTCCTTTCCGTTAAGGTTTTATTGCCATCTCTGTATGGGATGCACCCTTTGGTGAATGTTAATTATTAACATTATGTGTCTTTCGCTCAGCTCACCAGTCTTAATAAAAGTGGGATCCACTTATCCATTTACTTTTTTTCTTATCAAGCACAAAAAGACATTTATTATTCTTCATTGTTAAATTCATCACTTAACTTTTTTGAACGAGAACGCACTTTATATATAAAGGGCCAAACAAGGAGCTGGAAAAATAGATACAAAGAAACACGCATCCAAAAAAGAAAGCGATAACAAATTACAAAACATGAACGACATCCAAGTCGATCAATTTCTACCAAACCGGAGCTAAAATCTTGGCTCAATGGCTCACCCAAAGGAAAGCTTCCTCCTTGATAAGGTCCACTGTCTTCATTATAGGGAGGAAAATGTCTTTGAAAACTTTAACATTCGTTTCGTGCCAGATTTGCCAAACCATTGCCATTGCGACAGTTAACACCAATTTCTTCCACCTTTTACTTCCCGGACTCGATTGTAAAGTGCTGAAAATATCCCCCAAAGTGGACACGTATTGAGGAATATGGACTTTGATCCAAAAAAAATTGTTCCACCAAATACTTCTTGCAAAAAAGGTAAGTTGCAAAGATGTGGTCCACTGTCTCTTCAAAAATATCACATCGATCGCAATTTGAATCTGGAATGTTGATACCCTTGTTACGAAGCCCCATCTTGGACGCCACCTTCCCTTGTAAAGCCCTCCAAAGAATATAGTTACTTTTAGGTGTTGCCCAAGAATTCCAATGAAACATAACTTGGGGACCACCATCTTATATACTTTCTTTTGCAATCATATCCAACCAAACCGAACTGTTTTAACCGAGATAAGATCTTGACCCTTTTTATGCCAAAACCAAGTATCATTGCCACCCTTTAATTTCACCTTTTGGAGCAGCCCCATAAGGACCGCGAAGTTTGTCCACTTGTTGGGCATATCTGGTGGATTAACCCGATCCTAGTGTCACACCCCAACCGATGGCGGAAACATCGGGGTGCGAGCACTAAGCGTTCAGATTGCTCATGAGATTCCATAACACTATTTGTTAGGATCTGAGTTTGGTTTTGATTATGTTTTACGTTTGAATAAAAATGAAGATGAATGAGTTGTGCAGCGGAATTAAGATGGAAGCAAATTTTTCACAATCAAACAGGAGAAATGCTTTTACCATACAAGTTTAACATTGAACCGAAAGATTGAATTTAATTTCAAACAACTATTACAATATGTAAGTGTGCAACAAACTCCCCCTCAGCCCGAGCTCACAGTATTTGTTCGTGCAGGAAGAAGATGGTGAAAGATCTAAATAGAACAGTAAAGAGCACTGTTCTATTTATAGGCACGAGCAAACCACTGAAGCATCTAAGCTGACGTCACCATGAAAGTGACATCTAACCTCCTAACAAACTCTAACATCCGACCTATACAAATACTGCTATGCTAACTACTGATATTACAATACATTACATAAAGTAAACAAAACAACTGCTGCATCCTTCCACTACTATGAACCCAACAGTACTTGTCATGATCAGCAGTGCTTGACTCAAGGCAGTAGATTGGGCAGCAGGGCTTTAGTTCTTCATCAGTCTTTAACTTGATCAGCAGTTGTAGGTCACTAGTTTGTATGATCAGTAGATAGGAGGTCAGCAGATGTTGAAACCACTTTCAAGGGGAGAGACTTGTATGCATAACATCTGCTTATTCTGGATCCACTGCTCTGATCCAGTTTTGGCTTTAATTATTTGTTCCTTTGGCAAGGTTCAATCCCAACAATCTCCCCCTGGAACAGATAATGCCAAAACTCTCCATTATTGGTATATCTTTATTGCCTCATTAGCAGTTCCCTTATTTGCCCTTTGAGTTGTAATTCAAAGGTTAAGGCATCTGTGTCATCATCATCCCTGCTAAGTGGAAGATCAAGGAGATCCTGCAAATCTTCAAGACTCAGGCCAAGAGCTTGTTCCCTTGATATTTTCTTCACTTCTCCACTAAACTTGATCAATGTCAGTACGTGGGTCTGTTTGTCAGTTTTCCACTTTAGTACTTTTGAGTCTGGTGGGTTTCTTGGGAGATTTTTATTGGATGAGGAGTTTGGTGATGCAGGCCTATTCATGACTGTCTGAGCAGTACTTGCAGATTGTTCCAATCCAAGTTTTTCTTTAATCATTATCTTAATGCCTTCTTTCACAAGGTCATCACAAGCCATTAGATCTTGGATTGTTTCAGCACCCAACTGGTTTGATTCCTTCTTTTGTAGATGGCAGCACCAGCTGGAGCATTGTTTCTTTTGAATTACAGCTTTGGTGGTCTCGTTGAGACCTCTGCTTTGGAGTAGTCAGGTTTCTGTGGAACTTTTGGATCTTTCTTTCTAAGTTCCTCCAACCTTTTGTAGGTGGCCCTGACCCTGTCTTCTCTCCACTTTGATACTGAATTCTTTGACCCATAATCAGCTGCTACCAGCTCCTCTTTCATTCTCTTTAACTCTAAAGCTTTATCAGATTCAAACTGTTTGAATTTTCCAGGAGGAGTCTGCTTGACCTTATTTTTGATCATTTCTTGAATCCTGGCAGCCTCACTTTCAAGCTCAGGAATGGTCCAGTTTTTGTACATTTGTTTCTCCCCCTTGTATTTCTTGGTTGCCATGATGCTTTCAATGTAGTCTTTTCTTAGAGTTTCATCTGCTCTCTCTGAGATTTGTTGACATACATTTTTTGCAAATTGCTCTAAGGATCTGACTTGTGTAAGCAAGAATTGGTAATTCTGCTGAATTTCTCTATCAGATTTTCCTTGAGCATTTCTTTTTGAGATATCCTCTGCTTGTTTAGCTTTGACTTTCAAATATTCTTCAATATTTTTTGGCCTTAGATATCCTTCAACTGATGGTAAACTCCTTTTAGCAGGATCATCCTCATAATAAAAAGACTTAATTTCTTCTCTGACTGTTATAAGTTCAAGAGGAAATTGAACACCTGCATGAGATAAGGGCTTATGGATTTGAGTTGATGATAGAGGAACAGGCTTGGGTATTGTAACAAGTGACAGAGATTTTGAAGATGTTGGTGGTGGTGATGGAGAATCATCATCTTGAATGATTATCCTTCTCCTTTTTATTGTAGGAGAGGCAGATGATGTTTTGAGTGGATCAGTGATGGTGATTTGAGTGGCAGTGGTTTGTAATTGACTAACAGTTCTTGAAACTACTGGTGTTTCAACCACTATTGTCATTAAAACAGATGTTGTAACATCTGATGTCTTCTGCTTTTTGGCAGGAGGAAATGGTGATGATGTTTTCTTTGGTGGTGATGGTGGTGGTGGTAAGGCAGTGGCAGTGGTGTGTGTTGAAATGGTGTATGTTGAAGTGATAACAGATGTTGAAACAACTGAAATACCAGCAGATGTTGATACAGCAGGAGTTACAGCAGCTGTTTGGGTGGAGGTTTGATGTTGGGGGCTTTTGGACGGTGGTTTTGGAGTGTGCTTTGTGAGTCTGGATGGTGTGGACTTGGGTTCCCTTACTTTTCTAGTAGGATTTCTTTTTGGCACAGGATTTTGAACATCCTTTAGCCCAGAACAACCCTGTGCATACAGCTCCATGTAAGCTCTTTTCTCCTCATTCCACCTTGACATATCCTTTGCCACTCTGTCCCTTTTTACACTTGCTATAGCTTCATCAAGTGCATTCTGGGTAACATCAACCTTTTTGCTACCATCTGGCAAGGGAATTTTTCTGGTCATAGAATCCTTTTCAGGTTCAACATACAACCCATCATCTATACCCTTCTTTTTCCACTCCTGGATTTTCTCCCCCTTTTTAGCATTATCTGGGGGCAGTTGATCAATAAATAGAACAGTTGGAGGAGCAGTGCCAGTGGTTTTCAATATATGGGCCTTGAGTGCCTTAATATCTGCTTGTGTGTTCTTGAACCTAGACTCCATGGCGTTTCGCAACTTTTGTACATGTATTTCATGTTGCTGATTCGCCATTTCTTTTTGTTGTTGGAGAAAAGGTTGAAAGAGGTTCCATAGCTCATTTGCAGCAGGTGCTTGTGGTGGAGCAGGTGCTTGAGGTGGAACAACAGTGGATTGCACCTTTTGTGCTGTCAACAACTGATGCAGCATTTCTTTGATTTATGCAACAGAAGTATCTAGTTTTTCGACTCTGGCCGTCAATTCCTTGTACTTTAAACCATCACCCAATTTAATGGGATCATCTGATTTCCCACTAGCAGTGGTTTTATCAGTGGTTGAGGTAGGGAGTGTACTCTAAACATTAACCACTGATGCCCCTTTTTCTTGGTACTAGGGTCTTCTTCCTTCAACACTTGACAACCTTTTGATGTTGCCAGTGGTCAGAATGAATCCACTGGTGGATGTCAGCGGTGCTATGGAAGGAATTGCCTCCAAGGAAGTCTTATTAATGTAACCACTTTCAAAGTGTAAACCAGTGGGTTCAACACTTGTAGTGGCTGCTTCACTTGGATTACCACCAAGAGTTTCTTGTAACTCAAGGGGTGTAACCTCCTCAGGTTGTGTTGGTGGGTTAGCAAGGATTTGTGACAACCCTCACTAAACCAGGTATCCGTACGACTTAATTAACTATTAACTGCTGCTTAATTACTGTGCTTAACTGAGATTACTGATGAACTGCTACTTGACTATTGATACTTGTACATATCTGCATCATACTTTGATTTCCGTCACTACATTATTTACATGTTGTACCCTAGTGACAAACATGATGCACAAAAGCACAGTAGCACTATGAACGGATAACCCATTGAACATGCTGATAAAGCCAGCATCAGGCAAATATTGCCTCTAAAGGCCTGTATGAGCCAGAAATATTTTACTACACCCATAGTGTGTGTAGGGATACAAGGGTTGTAGAACTGCGTCTCTAGGAATAAGATATAATAATTGGATGTGCCTAAAACGTACTCTAAGCACAAAACACAGCACTTTAATTAACATACCAACTTCTGGCTAACTGATAAAGTGCCAAAACATGAGGAAATATTCCCGACACTTTGTAGAATAAATTGTGTCACCAAAAATAATATTAAAGACACTTTATATACTTATTTAGCACATTAACGGAGTAATATCCAACCGTACAACCGGACTTAACCCGGGGCATAAAAATATTGACATGACATGGTTTTTCTTTTTCTGAGCCAGTTAGGGTCCCCGAATACCCTAACACCTGCTATAAATAACTACACGCTAATAACTAGATTAGACTTTTAATTAGTCAAACTAACACTAACTATAAAGTTCAAATTAAACTAAACACCCCCACCCCCTTAAATTGCAACCGTCCCTTAAGGGGACCCACCTTCACAATTTGGACTAAATCTCCAAAATCCTTTTCTAATCTTTGTTGGACTTTGGAATGTGATTGTGTATGTACAAGAGGGAACATAATGCCCATTGGTCCTAGGATTTAGTCTATAAATAAACATCACCTTTTATAATAATCACCAACACAAAAAAAAAAAAAAAAAAAGAATCCCTTCTCCTTCCTTCCATAGCTACGGCCGAACCCATCCATACACCACCATCCTTTATTTTTTTTTTTTTTTTTTGTTGCTTCAAGCTCTAGCAATCTAAGAGTATTACAAGGTGCAAGGAGCCATTTTAGAAGGTGTGGGACACTCGGATCGTGAAGGACCTCAAGCACAAGCCTTTATCCACCTAGTTTTCGCTTTTATTCTTCCCTAGCCTTGAGCTAGTTGTAAGTGACTCGAAACGCCTTTTTGATCTATTCTAAAGTGGTTAATAAAAGATTTAATGGGCAAAAATCATAAACACTAAAGATCAAAATTAAAAGTCTACTAAAATGTTAAAAAATGTTGGTTAAAAGCTATGTTGTTGTGTAAATCCTGCAAGACTTGTTTTGTGTAATTATTTAGTGCCGATCTATGTTGTGGTAGCTCAGATCATCGTCTAACCCGGATTGGTCATGTTCATGAAACATGACATAGAGTATGTTCTAGTGTAAAAAGGGTTAAATGATGAAACTCTACTACACACTAAACATGAACTTGTGTAAAGTCGATTTACTTATGAAATAGTGTTTAAAACTAGTAGATCTACGGATCTACAAGCGGTATTTTCAAAGAACCGAGTGTCAAAGAAACCATGTTTTCTAAAGACGGATCTTACACTAACAAGAATGATTCTTAGAACATACAAGTGTGTAAACACTTGTGTAGCACAAAAACTCGACAAAATAACTATTTTTGTAAAAATAGACAAGAAGTTGTAAAGATGGAATTTCTTTAAAAACAAGGTTTTTACGAAATCGGATTGCCTTATATAAAGACCCGCTAAAAGTAATGGGATTTACTTCATAATTTTAGAAAACTACAAGTTCATGGGATTTTTTGCGATTTATATATTTATTGACTAGTTTGTTGTTTGGAACATTGTTTTGAATGAATGAAAAGATTGTTGGTTTGATTTATAAAAGAAAATGATACGCTTGAAAGCGTGGCCACCTCCAGTTACAGAGGAAACTCTGGCGAAATTTTTCCAAAAACCTAACACTTGGAATTATTTTCACTATAAGTGTTAGAAATACTTTTCGACATGTTTTCAAAATATAAGTTTCGCCACGACTTTATTTACAAATATTCGGAGGTGGGATTTTCACAAGCCTAAAAGTGATAAATATATATTCGGTAAATATATTTTGTCACAACACTGTTTATGATTATTTTGTGAAAATGTATAAATATTATTTTAGAGTAAAGATAATATTTACTAACTTGTCAAACCCAAAATAATACCAACGCTTATACGACAAGCATAAAAGTTACAACGGTAATTTCTATTACCATCTAATCATTAAAACGTAACTTACGCATTACGCGGAAATATTCACCAACACGTATGTTGTCAACGTATTATTTTGGAAAGTATTATGTAAAGAGAAAATATATTATTTTTGAGAAAAATAATTATATTTTGGAAGGAGAAATAAAAATATATTAAGTGGGACTTAATGAGATAGTATAAATACACATGTATTTAAACCCCCCATCCTTGGGAAGGAAAGTAAAATACCAAGTATGTACACGGAACGGTTGTCTAACCGTCTCCTAAAAATATAAGTTATAAAGCTAAGGCACGGCCATCCGTCTAATAGAATTAGCACATGTAGGTCGTCGCACAGCTTCGGATATTCGAGTTACTTGGTAGAGATACGCATTCACTGTGAGTTCATGTCCCCCTTTTTCTCTAACTGTTTTCAGTTTACTTAACCGCGGGGGTGAAATACATGTTACTATGATTTACGAGTACTTTACAACGGTATGTTTAACGTAAGGAGGTGTTATACGATCATGTGAGTGGATAGGAACAACATGGGGCCATTAGTCCTCATGGAGGGACCGAGGGACAGGAGCGGTAGATCTATCTGGGTGTAGCGAGCCCAGCCCCCGGCCAAACTAGAAACGGACCGTGGGGTGACTTTGTCCACATACTTTGCCGTGGCGAAATCTGCTAGGTTTGAGTCTCCCTATTTGCACTTCACATATGTCAGTGGCCTTGCAAACCATTGATGATCACAAGTCCTCTTACACTGCTACATACCACAACTATTTTATACTCACAAAGGTTTTACATACTCACTTACGCATGAACTCGCTCAACATTATTGTTGATTTTTCAACTCACATGTATTTCAGGAAATTAAACGGATCTGGCACGGTATGGAACGTTTTCCGCTGCACTAGTCATGAAGTCATCAGGGTTTAGGGTTGTGTCTCTTACCTGGACAAGACACAGTCCCTAAATCACGTTTATGTTTTGTTATAAGTTGTAATGTTACTGAACAAGGTTATGGTTGCATGTTAAAAACAATGGTATTGTATGATGTTTTCAAAAACTTAATGGATGACTTGCATGGTTTTTAAATTCATATAGCTTTGTTATGATTAAGCTATGGTATTAAGAAGTCACACAAATTAACCACGCTTCCGCAAAGCCAGGGTGTGACAGCTTGGTATCAGAGCTCTGATCATAGCGAACTAGGATTCCTTCTCGAGTCTAGACTATGATCACTAGGGCTCTCACGAAAACATTTTTACTGCATACCACTTAAGTCCAGATCCAAAACGTTTTTACAAACAAATGTTGAGCACATTTCATTTATTCATTATTAGGCTCAGTCCTGAAGACTGAGGCTCGGTCTTGGAGGCCGAGGCTCGATCTTAGAGATCGAGGTAGATGTTATATATGTTAGGCTCAGTCTTGGAGGCTGAGGCTCGGTCTTGGGGACCGAGGCTCGATCTAAGAGGTCGAGGTGGATGATAGAGCAGTCTTAGAGACTGGGAGGAATTTGGCTAGTGGGACTAGGAATGTCAGTCTAGGAGACTGGGAGGCTAGTGGGACTAGGAGAATTATTTGATTGTTTATTGTTGACTTACATGTTTACATGAATATATGATTGATTATTATACGTATATGTGTTTGTGTTACAAACGTCATGCTTTCACCATGTACTAGAAGGATGGACACTACGAATCCCATGGCCATAGTATCAGACGACATAGTTGCAGCGGACCACGAGGTGTACATTTCCGATACTACCGGCATAGACGATGACGACTTTCAGCCCCTTTCGCGCTGCCTGATGTCGTAGCAAAGCCTACTGATGGCCATCTTGTTGGGAATTTGCCACTCGTGGTGATCCCTGTTCCTGTACCCCTTGCCGCTTATCCCATTGTTGATATGCCCCCTGACGTGGCCTCTGACGACGATAACGATCTACTAGAAGAGGACCCACTCGAGGGCGAGATCCTATTGCTGCTGGTATTAGCCTACTGCTTGCGAACGCTCCTGCAGGGGAAACTTATGCCCATTCCCCTGTCCCAGACTCATTTGAGTTCCTGACATCCGCACTTTCGCATATACAGGGAGTGCAGCACCATTCACACAACGCCGACCCTGATACGACATCAGCGGCTGCACCGGTTCCCGCACATAGCTTTGAGTTGATCACAGTATTGAGGGTAATCCTGTTCTTCCATCTGGTTTTGATCCAGACCATGACCTTGAGTTCATATGCTTAGGCCAGCCCTTGGAGGATCCTGTAACCCCCCTATGATGGTTGATCCAGCTAGCTTTGAGATGGAGTTTGTTGATCCGGAGCCAGCCGTGGCTCCTGAGCCAGGCGTTGCTCCTAACACCGCATTGGAGCATGACCCTGTTCATGCCGAAGCACATGCTGTTGCTCCTTGATTGATCATCTGCTTGGACGAGAGAAAATCTGGGGTAACTGTGCAAGACAATTTATTATTACGGGGGCCCACGTAATAACGACTTGTAGTGCACAGAAATCCTGGTTGACTCTGCGGGTCAAGCTAATGAAAACCAATGTAGCAGGAAATAACTCGAACACGAATGACCAAGGCGATGAAGCCTCGAGTTCATTCTATTTCAAGCAGCAAGCCATTGGCAAGCCTGTGTGAAGACTCAGTATTTATTTCTTCACCTGTACATTGAATATATTTTCGTGTGAAATTGGATGACTACATGATGGCTTATGGTGCTATGTATCTCATAGACAATTGAAATGTTGTCTAACCCGCTTCATGCCACCTCGGCAGAGGAAAATGCCACCCAGGCGTGACACAAACACCAGTACGTTGCAAAGGATAGAAGCCGAGTTGCAAAAAAAAAAAAAAAAAAAAAAAAAAAAAAAAACGCAACTCACAGGCAATTGCACGACATGAAGCTCTCTACTTTTAGCACAGCAACGACACTATTGGAAATAATCCCTAGCTGACCGCACCTATAAGCAGTCCCTAAACTGCAAGCCTTTGAGCTTCGACGAAACAGAAAGCGCCATTGCATTTGTTCGTTGGCCTGAAAAGATTGACTCCATTCTAAGAAAGACAAACTGTTCGCCCCAAATGGAGTGATACCTTTACCTCAAGGTCATTACTAGACGGCACACTCTCATGGTGGGACCATCATGTCTAGGCCCTTAGCACGGATGCTACTTATGCACTGAGCTGGGACGAGCTCAAGGAAATGATTGAGAAGAAATGTTGTTCTAGGACTAGAATTCAGAAGCTTAAGGTGGAGTTCTGGAATTTGAAAATGGAGAGACCCGAGATTCCTTAACATGTCTAGAAATCGCACGACTTGCCTAGGGTCGTCCCCTACTAAGTCATTATTGTTGTATGATACAGTTATGTACATATAAGCTTTACATTGTGGTCTCAATTTGTGGTAATGCAATCGTAGTATTCTCATCACTTGTAATGTTTGATCTATGGTTTATGTTCTATGACATGAGATGTTATGTGGCTGATTTATTGATAGCATGAGATGTTATGTGCTGATTATTGTTGAATACATACGTATGTTTTATCTGCTGCGACCTAACCTACGTGAAACATCTTTTAGAAGATGCCACCAAGACGCGGAATGCGCATGCCCACCTCAGAGGCGGAACTTCAAGAGATAATTGCTGCAGCTATATCACAACATGAGGCCCTACGCTCCGAACCTAACAAAGGCACCTCAGAAAATGGCGGTTGTTCCTACTGGCACTTCCTCAACTACAAGCCTCCGAAGTTCGACGGCACTGGGGGTGCCATAGCTTTTGTAAAATGGATTGAAAGTATGGAATCTATCTTTCGAATGAGTGGTTGTACGCCAGAACAACAAGTCCCATACGTTACTGAGTTGTTTCAAGATGGAGCTCGATTATGGTGGAATCTTCAGGTTCGAATAATGGGCCTAACTACAGCATACGCGTTAACTTGGGATGAGTTGAAAGGAATAATGCGTAAGAAGTATTGCACCCAAACTGAAACACAATGGATGGAAGGAGAATTCCAGAGTCTGATAATGGAAGGTCCGAAAATGTTGGAATACATGCAAAGACTTCATGATTTGGCACGAGTAGTTCCGTACTTGGTGGAACCAGAATTGAGGAAATTAGGACATTTCATTTGGGATTTGGCACCTCAAGTCCTGAGCTTAATGACAGCATCTACGCCACCAACAACTGTAGCTGCAAGTAAGATGGGCTTGGCACTCGTTACGGAGGCCACTAGACTAGAAAAACTTGCACACCCTGACAGAGAGACTCAGGTAGAGTCGTCTGGAAAGAACAAAAGGAAGCTTACCGAAGATACCCGAACGAATAATGAGGATCAAAGATCTATTCGAGGTTGTTTTGACTGCGGAGACAAAGGGCATTTCAAGAAAGATTGCCCTAACAACAGACAGGCCAATGATAAGATTTACTTAGAAACTAAATCAAGACGTGCTGGGTGCAAGTATCACCATGAATGTGGATGTCGGAAGCTTAGGTGCGGGAGAAAAGGGCACAACGAGGATGGTTGTGGGATGAAGAGTCCCAAACAAGGAGAAAACCGTAACAACGCTCAAGGTGGAAGCAGGAAAGGAAATGGCCGAGTGCTAGGATGCTTCCATTGTGGGGACATTGGACATCTTAAGAGAGAATGCCCGGAGTTGAAACAAGACCGTGAGAGAACACCCAGCATCGGAGTTTGTGAAGCATGCCAGGATCCAGGCATGATTACTGGTACGTTCTTTAACAACCAAAACTTTCGCATCTATCTTGTTTGATACTGGTGCCGATTATAGCTTCGTATCATTAGAATTTAAGAATATGCTTGGTTTAACCACTAGTAAGCTAGATATTCCGTACTCGATTGAGTTGGCAAATGGGAAGTTAGTAGAAGCTAACGAGGTTATTCAAGGTTGCATAATCGAATTGGGAGAGCATGAGTTCGCTCTAGATCTACTACCAGTCCAGTTGGGAAGCTTCGACGTGGTAGTAGGGATGGATTGGTTATCAAGTAACAAAGCAGAGATAGTTTGTCACGAGAAGATTATTCGTATCCCTATCAATGATGGTGAGACCATTATTGTGCATGGGGAGAAGCGTGAGACGCCGTTAAGGATGATTAGCTGCCAGAAAGCAAGGAAGTGTTTGAAGATAGGATGTGTTACTTTTCTAGCACACATTGTGGATAAGAAGGCTGCTGAGCCAAAGATCGAAGACATCCCTGTCGTGAGGGAATACCCAGAAGTCTTTCCAGAAGACTTGCCTGGATTGCCACCTCAAAGGCAAGTGGAGTTTCGCATCGACTTAGTTCCAGGCGCCGCGCCTGTGGCTAAGGCACCCTACAGACTTGCTCCGTCTGAGATGCAAGAGCTGTCGACACAACTTCAAGAGTTGTTAGACAAGGGTTTTATCCGACCAAGCTTCTCGCCTTGGGGAGCTCCAGTTTTGTTTGTGAAGAAGAAGGACGGTAGTTTCTGTATGTGCATTGACTATAGAACATTGAACAAGCTGACGATCAAGAATAGGTATCCTTTGCCAAGAATCGATGACCTATTCGACCAGCTTCAAGGTTCAAGCTTCTATTCAAAGATCGATCTTCGATCTGGATACCATCAACTACGGATACAGGAAGAGAGTATTCCGAAGACAGCCTTCAGAACTCGATATGGACACTACGAGTTCCTCGTTATGCCGTTTGGGTTGACAAACGCACCTGCTGTGTTCATGGACTTGATGAACCGAGTTTGTAAGCCATACCTGGATAAGTTCGTGATTGTATTCATCGACGACATCTTGATTTATTCAAAGACGAAGGCTGAGCACGAGCAACATCTTAGAGCCATTCTGGAGCTGCTAAAGAAGGAACAATTGTACGCCAAATTCTCTAAGTGTGAGTTTTGGCTAAGAGAAGTGCAATTCCTTGGACACGTGGTGAATGGAGATGGAATCCACATGGATCCCACCAAGATCGAGGCGATTAAAGGTTGGGAAACGCCAAAGACACCAACCGAGATTCGGCAATTCTTGAGTTTGGCTGGCTATTATCAAAGGTTCATCGAGAACTTTTCAAAGATCGCCCAACCATTGACGCTCCTCACGCAGAAGGAAAAGAAGTTTGATTGGGGAATCAAGCAGGATGAAGCCTTTCAGATATTGAAGGATAAGCTTTGTAACGCGCCAATCTTAGCTCTACCGGAAGGTACCGACGATTTCGTGGTATACTGCGACGCATCACGTCAAGGATTGGGTTGTGTGTTGATGCAAAGCCAAAAGGTTATTGCCTACGCGTCACGCCAACTGAAAGTGCACGAAAAGAACTATACCACTCACGATTTGGAGCTAGGCGCAGTGGTCTTTGCTTTGAAGATCTGGAGACACTACCTTTACGGTACAAAGTGTACAATCTTCACAGATCACAAGAGCCTCCGGCATATATTCAACCAGAAGGAGTTGAACATGAGGCAAAGACGATGGGTCGAGTTGTTGAACGATTACGACTGTGAGATCAAGTATCATCCAGGGAAGGCGAATGTGGTCGCCGATGCCCTAAGACGTAAGGAAAGAATCAAGCCCATAAGGGTTAGAGCCTTGGAAATGATTATCCAAACCGATCTTTCCTCGCGCGTTCGTGTAGCGCAGCAAGAAGCTCTCAAGGAAAGAAACCTTGCAGAAGAGTATCTCCGTGGGATGGAGAAGTTACTGGTACCAAACAAGGAAGGAACGTTATGTTTTGAGAAAAGGATTTGGGTTCCTTTGTTTGGTGGTTTAAGGAAAGTCATTTTCAATGAAGCGCACAAGTCACGGTACTCTATCCACCCTGGATCGGATAAGATGTACCAAGATCTCAAAAATTATTATTGGTGGCCTAGGATGAAAGGCGATGTTGCAGTTTATGTGAGCAAGTGCTTAACATGTGCCAAGGTTAAGGCAGAATACCAGAAGCCTTCAGGACTTCTGCAACAACCAGAGATTCCCAAGTGGAAGTGGGAACAAATCTCCATGGATTTTGTTACAAAGTTGCAAAGAACGCCAAGAGGCCATGACACTATCTGGGTGATAGTGGATCGATTAACGAAGTCAGCACACTTCTTACCTATCCGCGAAAAGGATAATACAAGCAAATTGGCTGAAATCTACATGAGAGAGATTGTTTCACGCCATGGAGTACCTCTCTCGATTATCTCCGATAGAGACGGGAGGTTCGTATCAAGGATTTGGCAATCCTTCCAAGAAGCTTTTGGCTCAAAGTCGAATATGAGCACCGCGTTTCACCCACAGACCGACGGTCAAAGCGAGCGGACGATTCAGACGTTGGAGGACATGCTGAGAGCATGTGTTATGGATTTGGGCGGTAGCTGGGGCATGCATTTACCCCTGGTTGAGTTTTCATACAACAACAGCTACCACACCAGTATTGGTGCCGCGCCATTCGAGGCTTTATATGGGCGCAAGTGCAGATCACCGCTCTGTTGGTCTGACGCTGGTGATAGACAATTGGTTGGTCTTGAAGTAGTCCAGGAAACCACTGACAAGATCGCACGAATCCGAGACCGCATCAGCACGGCTCATGACCGGCAGAAAGCCTACGCAGATCGAAGCAGGAAACCTCAAGAGTTCGAGGTTGGTGATATGGTTTTGTTGAAGGTATCACCCTGGAAGGGTGTGGCACGCTTTGGGAAGCGTGGGAAGTTGAATCCGCGGTATATTGGCCCGTTCAGGATTCTAGAAAGAATTGGGTCCGTAGCATACAAGTTGGATCTACCTGCTGAACTGAATGGAGTTCACGATACATTTCATGTGTCCAATCTGAAGAAAAGTCCAACGCAAGATATCGTTGTCATTCCTAACGACGAGATTCATGTTGACGACACGCTCCACTTCGTTGAAGAACCTGTTGAGGTTACGGATTGGAAAGTGAACAAGACCCGCCGGAGCAGTGTCAAGCTCGTCAAAGTTCGTTGGAATGCCGGACATGGTCCTGAATTCACCTGGGAGCGTGAGGACCGAATAAAAGAGAAATACCCCCACTTATTTCCTAAGAACCCTGCTTCTACAAGCAGAACTTAAAATTTCGGGACGAAATTTTTCTAACGGGGGGAGAATGTGACAACCCTCACTAAACCAGGTATCCGTACGACTTAATTAACTATTAACTGCTGCTTAATTACTGTGCTTAACTGAGATTACTGATGAACTGCTACTTGACTATTGATACTTGTACATATCTGCATCATACTTTGATTTCCGTCACTACATTATTTACATGTTGTACCCTAGTGACAAACATGATGCACAAAAGCACAGTAGCACTATGAACGGATAACCCATTGAACATGCTGATAAAGCCAGCATCAGGCAAATATTGCCTCTAAAGGCCTGTATGAGCCAGAAATATTTTACTACACCCATAGTGTGTGTAGGGATACAAGGGTTGTAGAACTGCGTCTCTAGGAATAAGATATAATAATTGGATGTGCCTAAAACGTACTCTAAGCACAAAACACAGCACTTTAATTAACATACCAACTTCTGGCTAACTGATAAAGTGCCAAAACATGAGGAAATATTCCCGACACTTTGTAGAATAAATTGTGTCACCAAAAATAATATTAAAGACACTTTATATACTTATTTAGCACATTAACGGAGTAATATCCAACCGTACAACCGGACTTAACCCGGGGCATAAAAATATTGACATGACATGGTTTTTCTTTTTCTGAGCCAGTTAGGGTCCCCGAATACCCTAACACCTGCTATAAATAACTACACGCTAATAACTAGATTAGACTTTTAATTAGTCAAACTAACACTAACTATAAAGTTCAAATTAAACTAAACACCCCCACCCCCTTAAATTGCAACCGTCCCTTAAGGGGACCCACCTTCACAATTTGGACTAAATCTCCAAAATCCTTTTCTAATCTTTGTTGGACTTTGGAATGTGATTGTGTATGTACAAGAGGGAACATAATGCCCATTGGTCCTAGGATTTAGTCTATAAATAAACATCACCTTTTATAATAATCACCAACACAAAAAAAAAAAAAAAAAAAGAATCCCTTCTCCTTCCTTCCATAGCTACGGCCGAACCCATCCATACACCACCATCCTTTATTTTTTTTTTTTTTTTTGTTGCTTCAAGCTCTAGCAATCTAAGAGTATTACAAGGTGCAAGGAGCCATTTTAGAAGGTGTGGGACACTCGGATCGTGAAGGACCTCAAGCACAAGCCTTTATCCACCTAGTTTTCGCTTTTATTCTTCCCTAGCCTTGAGCTAGTTGTAAGTGACTCGAAACGCCTTTTTGATCTATTCTAAAGTGGTTAATAAAAGATTTAATGGGCAAAAATCATAAACACTAAAGATCAAAATTAAAAGTCTACTAAAATGTTAAAAAATGTTGGTTAAAAGCTATGTTGTTGTGTAAATCCTGCAAGACTTGTTTTGTGTAATTATTTAGTGCCGATCTATGTTGTGGTAGCTCAGATCATCGTCTAACCCGGATTGGTCATGTTCATGAAACATGACATAGAGTATGTTCTAGTGTAAAAAGGGTTAAATGATGAAACTCTACTACACACTAAACATGAACTTGTGTAAAGTCGATTTACTTATGAAATAGTGTTTAAAACTAGTAGATCTACGGATCTACAAGCGGTATTTTCAAAGAACCGAGTGTCAAAGAAACCATGTTTTCTAAAGACGGATCTTACACTAACAAGAATGATTCTTAGAACATACAAGTGTGTAAACACTTGTGTAGCACAAAAACTCGACAAAATAACTATTTTTGTAAAAATAGACAAGAAGTTGTAAAGATGGAATTTCTTTAAAAACAAGGTTTTTACGAAATCGGATTGCCTTATATAAAGACCCGCTAAAAGTAATGGGATTTACTTCATAATTTTAGAAAACTACAAGTTCATGGGATTTTTTGCGATTTATATATTTATTGACTAGTTTGTTGTTTGGAACATTGTTTTGAATGAATGAAAAGATTGTTGGTTTGATTTATAAAAGAAAATGATACGCTTGAAAGCGTGGCCACCTCCAGTTACAGAGGAAACTCTGGCGAAATTTTTCCAAAAACCTAACACTTGGAATTATTTTCACTATAAGTGTTAGAAATACTTTTCGACATGTTTTCAAAATATAAGTTTCGCCACGACTTTATTTACAAATATTCGGAGGTGGGATTTTCACAAGCCTAAAAGTGATAAATATATATTCGGTAAATATATTTTGTCACAACACTGTTTATGATTATTTTGTGAAAATGTATAAATATTATTTTAGAGTAAAGATAATATTTACTAACTTGTCAAACCCAAAATAATACCAACGCTTATACGACAAGCATAAAAGTTACAACGGTAATTTCTATTACCATCTAATCATTAAAACGTAACTTACGCATTACGCGGAAATATTCACCAACACGTATGTTGTCAACGTATTATTTTGGAAAGTATTATGTAAAGAGAAAATATATTATTTTTGAGAAAAATAATTATATTTTGGAAGGAGAAATAAAAATATATTAAGTGGGACTTAATGAGATAGTATAAATACACATGTATTTAAACCCCCCATCCTTGGGAAGGAAAGTAAAATACCAAGTATGTACACGGAACGGTTGTCTAACCGTCTCCTAAAAATATAAGTTATAAAGCTAAGGCACGGCCATCCGTCTAATAGAATTAGCACATGTAGGTCGTCGCACAGCTTCGGATATTCGAGTTACTTGGTAGAGATACGCATTCACTGTGAGTTCATGTCCCCCTTTTTCTCTAACTGTTTTCAGTTTACTTAACCGCGGGGGTGAAATACATGTTACTATGATTTACGAGTACTTTACAACGGTATGTTTAACGTAAGGAGGTGTTATACGATCATGTGAGTGGATAGGAACAACATGGGGCCATTAGTCCTCATGGAGGGACCGAGGGACAGGAGCGGTAGATCTATCTGGGTGTAGCGAGCCCAGCCCCCGGCCAAACTAGAAACGGACCGTGGGGTGACTTTGTCCACATACTTTGCCGTGGCGAAATCTGCTAGGTTTGAGTCTCCCTATTTGCACTTCACATATGTCAGTGGCCTTGCAAACCATTGATGATCACAAGTCCTCTTACACTGCTACATACCACAACTATTTTATACTCACAAAGGTTTTACATACTCACTTACGCATGAACTCGCTCAACATTATTGTTGATTTTTCAACTCACATGTATTTCAGGAAATTAAACGGATCTGGCACGGTATGGAACGTTTTCCGCTGCACTAGTCATGAAGTCATCAGGGTTTAGGGTTGTGTCTCTTACCTGGACAAGACACAGTCCCTAAATCACGTTTATGTTTTGTTATAAGTTGTAATGTTACTGAACAAGGTTATGGTTGCATGTTAAAAACAATGGTATTGTATGATGTTTTCAAAAACTTAATGGATGACTTGCATGGTTTTTAAATTCATATAGCTTTGTTATGATTAAGCTATGGTATTAAGAAGTCACACAAATTAACCACGCTTCCGCAAAGCCAGGGTGTGACAGCTTGGTATCAGAGCTCTGATCATAGCGAACTAGGATTCCTTCTCGAGTCTAGACTATGATCACTAGGGCTCTCACGAAAACATTTTTACTGCATACCACTTAAGTCCAGATCCAAAACGTTTTTACAAACAAATGTTGAGCACATTTCATTTATTCATTATTAGGCTCAGTCCTGAAGACTGAGGCTCGGTCTTGGAGGCCGAGGCTCGATCTTAGAGATCGAGGTAGATGTTATATATGTTAGGCTCAGTCTTGGAGGCTGAGGCTCGGTCTTGGGGACCGAGGCTCGATCTAAGAGGTCGAGGTGGATGATAGAGCAGTCTTAGAGACTGGGAGGAATTTGGCTAGTGGGACTAGGAATGTCAGTCTAGGAGACTGGGAGGCTAGTGGGACTAGGAGAATTATTTGATTGTTTATTGTTGACTTACATGTTTACATGAATATATGATTGATTATTATACGTATATGTGTTTGTGTTACAAACGTCATGCTTTCACCATGTACTAGAAGGATGGACACTACGAATCCCATGGCCATAGTATCAGACGACATAGTTGCAGCGGACCACGAGGTGTACATTTCCGATACTACCGGCATAGACGATGACGACTTTCAGCCCCTTTCGCGCTGCCTGATGTCGTAGCAAAGCCTACTGATGGCCATCTTGTTGGGAATTTGCCACTCGTGGTGATCCCTGTTCCTGTACCCCTTGCCGCTTATCCCATTGTTGATATGCCCCCTGACGTGGCCTCTGACGACGATAACGATCTACTAGAAGAGGACCCACTCGAGGGCGAGATCCTATTGCTGCTGGTATTAGCCTACTGCTTGCGAACGCTCCTGCAGGGGAAACTTATGCCCATTCCCCTGTCCCAGACTCATTTGAGTTCCTGACATCCGCACTTTCGCATATACAGGGAGTGCAGCACCATTCACACAACGCCGACCCTGATACGACATCAGCGGCTGCACCGGTTCCCGCACATAGCTTTGAGTTGATCACAGTATTGAGGGTAATCCTGTTCTTCCATCTGGTTTTGATCCAGACCATGACCTTGAGTTCATATGCTTAGGCCAGCCCTTGGAGGATCCTGTAACCCCCCTATGATGGTTGATCCAGCTAGCTTTGAGATGGAGTTTGTTGATCCGGAGCCAGCCGTGGCTCCTGAGCCAGGCGTTGCTCCTAACACCGCATTGGAGCATGACCCTGTTCATGCCGAAGCACATGCTGTTGCTCCTTGATTGATCATCTGCTTGGACGAGAGAAAATCTGGGGTAACTGTGCAAGACAATTTATTATTACGGGGGCCCACGTAATAACGACTTGTAGTGCACAGAAATCCTGGTTGACTCTGCGGGTCAAGCTAATGAAAACCAATGTAGCAGGAAATAACTCGAACACGAATGACCAAGGCGATGAAGCCTCGAGTTCATTCTATTTCAAGCAGCAAGCCATTGGCAAGCCTGTGTGAAGACTCAGTATTTATTTCTTCACCTGTACATTGAATATATTTTCGTGTGAAATTGGATGACTACATGATGGCTTATGGTGCTATGTATCTCATAGACAATTGAAATGTTGTCTAACCCGCTTCATGCCACCTCGGCAGAGGAAAATGCCACCCAGGCGTGACACAAACACCAGTACGTTGCAAAGGATGGAAGCCGAGTTGCAAAAAAAAAAAAAAAAAAAAAAAAAAAAAAACGCAACTCACAGGCAATTGCACGACATGAAGCTCTCTACTTTTAGCACAGCAACGACACTATTGGAAATAATCCCTAGCTGACCGCACCTATAAGCAGTCCCTAAACTGCAAGCCTTTGAGCTTCGACGAAACAGAAAGCGCCATTGCATTTGTTCGTTGGCCTGAAAAGATTGACTCCATTCTAAGAAAGACAAACTGTTCGCCCCAAATGGAGTGATACCTTTACCTCAAGGTCATTACTAGACGGCACACTCTCATGGTGGGACCATCATGTCTAGGCCCTTAGCACGGATGCTACTTATGCACTGAGCTGGGACGAGCTCAAGGAAATGATTGAGAAGAAATGTTGTTCTAGGACTAGAATTCAGAAGCTTAAGGTGGAGTTCTGGAATTTGAAAATGGAGAGACCCGAGATTCCTTAACATGTCTAGAAATCGCACGACTTGCCTAGGGTCGTCCCCTACTAAGTCATTATTGTTGTATGATACAGTTATGTACATATAAGCTTTACATTGTGGTCTCAATTTGTGGTAATGCAATCGTAGTATTCTCATCACTTGTAATGTTTGATCTATGGTTTATGTTCTATGACATGAGATGTTATGTGGCTGATTTATTGATAGCATGAGATGTTATGTGCTGATTATTGTTGAATACATACGTATGTTTTATCTGCTGCGACCTAACCTACGTGAAACATCTTTTAGAAGATGCCACCAAGACGCGGAATGCGCATGCCCACCTCAGAGGCGGAACTTCAAGAGATAATTGCTGCAGCTATATCACAACATGAGGCCCTACGCTCCGAACCTAACAAAGGCACCTCAGAAAATGGCGGTTGTTCCTACTGGCACTTCCTCAACTACAAGCCTCCGAAGTTCGACGGCACTGGGGGTGCCATAGCTTTTGTAAAATGGATTGAAAGTATGGAATCCATCTTTCGAATGAGTGGTTGTACGCCAGAACAACAAGTCCCATACGTTACTGAGTTGTTTCAAGATGGAGCTCGATTATGGTGGAATCTTCAGGTTCGAATAATGGGCCTAACTACAGCATACGCGTTAACTTGGGATGAGTTGAAAGGAATAATGCGTAAGAAGTATTGCACCCAAACTGAAACACAATGGATGGAAGGAGAATTCCAGAGTCTGATAATGGAAGGTCCGAAAATGTTGGAATACATGCAAAGACTTCATGATTTGGCACGAGTAGTTCCGTACTTGGTGGAACCAGAATTGAGGAAATTAGGACATTTCATTTGGGATTTGGCACCTCAAGTCCTGAGCTTAATGACAGCATCTACGCCACCAACAACTGTAGCTGCAAGTAAGATGGGCTTGGCACTCGTTACGGAGGCCACTAGACTAGAAAAACTTGCACACCCTGACAGAGAGACTCAGGTAGAGTCGTCTGGAAAGAACAAAAGGAAGCTTACCGAAGATACCCGAACGAATAATGAGGATCAAAGATCTATTCGAGGTTGTTTTGACTGCGGAGACAAAGGGCATTTCAAGAAAGATTGCCCTAACAACAGACAGGCCAATGATAAGATTTACTTAGAAACTAAATCAAGACGTGCTGGGTGCAAGTATCACCATGAATGTGGATGTCGGAAGCTTAGGTGCGGGAGAAAAGGGCACAACGAGGATGGTTGTGGGATGAAGAGTCCCAAACAAGGAGAAAACCGTAACAACGCTCAAGGTGGAAGCAGGAAAGGAAATGGCCGAGTGCTAGGATGCTTCCATTGTGGGGACATTGGACATCTTAAGAGAGAATGCCCGGAGTTGAAACAAGACCGTGAGAGAACACCCAGCATCGGAGTTTGTGAAGCATGCCAGGATCCAGGCATGATTACTGGTACGTTCTTTAACAACCAAAACTTTCGCATCTATCTTGTTTGATACTGGTGCCGATTATAGCTTCGTATCATTAGAATTTAAGAATATGCTTGGTTTAACCACTAGTAAGCTAGATATTCCGTACTCGATTGAGTTGGCAAATGGGAAGTTAGTAGAAGCTAACGAGGTTATTCAAGGTTGCATAATCGAATTGGGAGAGCATGAGTTCGCTCTAGATCTACTACCAGTCCAGTTGGGAAGCTTCGACGTGGTAGTAGGGATGGATTGGTTATCAAGTAACAAAGCAGAGATAGTTTGTCACGAGAAGATTATTCGTATCCCTATCAATGATGGTGAGACCATTATTGTGCATGGGGAGAAGCGTGAGACGCCGTTAAGGATGATTAGCTGCCAGAAAGCAAGGAAGTGTTTGAAGATAGGATGTGTTACTTTTCTAGCACACATTGTGGATAAGAAGGCTGCTGAGCCAAAGATCGAAGACATCCCTGTCGTGAGGGAATACCCAGAAGTCTTTCCAGAAGACTTGCCTGGATTGCCACCTCAAAGGCAAGTGGAGTTTCGCATCGACTTAGTTCCAGGCGCCGCGCCTGTGGCTAAGGCACCCTACAGACTTGCTCCGTCTGAGATGCAAGAGCTGTCGACACAACTTCAAGAGTTGTTAGACAAGGGTTTTATCCGACCAAGCTTCTCGCCTTGGGGAGCTCCAGTTTTGTTTGTGAAGAAGAAGGACGGTAGTTTCTGTATGTGCATTGACTATAGAACATTGAACAAGCTGACGATCAAGAATAGGTATCCTTTGCCAAGAATCGATGACCTATTCGACCAGCTTCAAGGTTCAAGCTTCTATTCAAAGATCGATCTTCGATCTGGATACCATCAACTACGGATACAGGAAGAGAGTATTCCGAAGACAGCCTTCAGAACTCGATATGGACACTACGAGTTCCTCGTTATGCCGTTTGGGTTGACAAACGCACCTGCTGTGTTCATGGACTTGATGAACCGAGTTTGTAAGCCATACCTGGATAAGTTCGTGATTGTATTCATCGACGACATCTTGATTTATTCAAAGACGAAGGCTGAGCACGAGCAACATCTTAGAGCCATTCTGGAGCTGCTAAAGAAGGAACAATTGTACGCCAAATTCTCTAAGTGTGAGTTTTGGCTAAGAGAAGTGCAATTCCTTGGACACGTGGTGAATGGAGATGGAATCCACATGGATCCCACCAAGATCGAGGCGATTAAAGGTTGGGAAACGCCAAAGACACCAACCGAGATTCGGCAATTCTTGAGTTTGGCTGGCTATTATCAAAGGTTCATCGAGAACTTTTCAAAGATCGCCCAACCATTGACGCTCCTCACGCAGAAGGAAAAGAAGTTTGATTGGGGAATCAAGCAGGATGAAGCCTTTCAGATATTGAAGGATAAGCTTTGTAACGCGCCAATCTTAGCTCTACCGGAAGGTACCGACGATTTCGTGGTATACTGCGACGCATCACGTCAAGGATTGGGTTGTGTGTTGATGCAAAGCCAAAAGGTTATTGCCTACGCGTCACGCCAACTGAAAGTGCACGAAAAGAACTATACCACTCACGATTTGGAGCTAGGCGCAGTGGTCTTTGCTTTGAAGATCTGGAGACACTACCTTTACGGTACAAAGTGTACAATCTTCACAGATCACAAGAGCCTCCGGCATATATTCAACCAGAAGGAGTTGAACATGAGGCAAAGACGATGGGTCGAGTTGTTGAACGATTACGACTGTGAGATCAAGTATCATCCAGGGAAGGCGAATGTGGTCGCCGATGCCCTAAGACGTAAGGAAAGAATCAAGCCCATAAGGGTTAGAGCCTTGGAAATGATTATCCAAACCGATCTTTCCTCGCGCGTTCGTGTAGCGCAGCAAGAAGCTCTCAAGGAAAGAAACCTTGCAGAAGAGTATCTCCGTGGGATGGAGAAGTTACTGGTACCAAACAAGGAAGGAACGTTATGTTTTGAGAAAAGGATTTGGGTTCCTTTGTTTGGTGGTTTAAGGAAAGTCATTTTCAATGAAGCGCACAAGTCACGGTACTCTATCCACCCTGGATCGGATAAGATGTACCAAGATCTCAAAAATTATTATTGGTGGCCTAGGATGAAAGGCGATGTTGCAGTTTATGTGAGCAAGTGCTTAACATGTGCCAAGGTTAAGGCAGAATACCAGAAGCCTTCAGGACTTCTGCAACAACCAGAGATTCCCAAGTGGAAGTGGGAACAAATCTCCATGGATTTTGTTACAAAGTTGCAAAGAACGCCAAGAGGCCATGACACTATCTGGGTGATAGTGGATCGATTAACGAAGTCAGCACACTTCTTACCTATCCGCGAAAAGGATAATACAAGCAAATTGGCTGAAATCTACATGAGAGAGATTGTTTCACGCCATGGAGTACCTCTCTCGATTATCTCCGATAGAGACGGGAGGTTCGTATCAAGGATTTGGCAATCCTTCCAAGAAGCTTTTGGCTCAAAGTCGAATATGAGCACCGCGTTTCACCCACAGACCGACGGTCAAAGCGAGCGGACGATTCAGACGTTGGAGGACATGCTGAGAGCATGTGTTATGGATTTGGGCGGTAGCTGGGGCATGCATTTACCCCTGGTTGAGTTTTCATACAACAACAGCTACCACACCAGTATTGGTGCCGCGCCATTCGAGGCTTTATATGGGCGCAAGTGCAGATCACCGCTCTGTTGGTCTGACGCTGGTGATAGACAATTGGTTGGTCTTGAAGTAGTCCAGGAAACCACTGACAAGATCGCACGAATCCGAGACCGCATCAGCACGGCTCATGACCGGCAGAAAGCCTACGCAGATCGAAGCAGGAAACCTCAAGAGTTCGAGGTTGGTGATATGGTTTTGTTGAAGGTATCACCCTGGAAGGGTGTGGCACGCTTTGGGAAGCGTGGGAAGTTGAATCCGCGGTATATTGGCCCGTTCAGGATTCTAGAAAGAATTGGGTCCGTAGCATACAAGTTGGATCTACCTGCTGAACTGAATGGAGTTCACGATACATTTCATGTGTCCAATCTGAAGAAAAGTCCAACGCAAGATATCGTTGTCATTCCTAACGACGAGATTCATGTTGACGACACGCTCCACTTCGTTGAAGAACCTGTTGAGGTTACGGATTGGAAAGTGAACAAGACCCGCCGGAGCAGTGTCAAGCTCGTCAAAGTTCGTTGGAATGCCGGACATGGTCCTGAATTCACCTGGGAGCGTGAGGACCGAATAAAAGAGAAATACCCCCACTTATTTCCTAAGAACCCTGCTTCTACAAGCAGAACTTAAAATTTCGGGACGAAATTTTTCTAACGGGGGGAGAATGTGACAACCCTCACTAAACCAGGTATCCGTACGACTTAATTAACTATTAACTGCTGCTTAATTACTGTGCTTAACTGAGATTACTGATGAACTGCTACTTGACTATTGATACTTGTACATATCTGCATCATACTTTGATTTCCGTCACTACATTATTTACATGTTGTACCCTAGTGACAAACATGATGCACAAAAGCACAGTAGCACTATGAACGGATAACCCATTGAACATGCTGATAAAGCCAGCATCAGGCAAATATTGCCTCTAAAGGCCTGTATGAGCCAGAAATATTTTACTACACCCATAGTGTGTGTAGGGATACAAGGGTTGTAGAACTGCGTCTCTAGGAATAAGATATAATAATTGGATGTGCCTAAAACGTACTCTAAGCACAAAACACAGCACTTTAATTAACATACCAACTTCTGGCTAACTGATAAAGTGCCAAAACATGAGGAAATATTCCCGACACTTTGTAGAATAAATTGTGTCACCAAAAATAATATTAAAGACACTTTATATACTTATTTAGCACATTAACGGAGTAATATCCAACCGTACAACCGGACTTAACCCGGGGCATAAAAATATTGACATGACATGGTTTTTCTTTTTCTGAGCCAGTTAGGGTCCCCGAATACCCTAACACCTGCTATAAATAACTACACGCTAATAACTAGATTAGACTTTTAATTAGTCAAACTAACACTAACTATAAAGTTCAAATTAAACTAAACACCCCCACCCCCTTAAATTGCAACCGTCCCTTAAGGGGACCCACCTTCACAATTTGGACTAAATCTCCAAAATCCTTTTCTAATCTTTGTTGGACTTTGGAATGTGATTGTGTATGTACAAGAGGGAACATAATGCCCATTGGTCCTAGGATTTAGTCTATAAATAAACATCACCTTTTATAATAATCACCAACACAAAAAAAAAAAAAAAAAAGAATCCCTTCTCCTTCCTTCCATAGCTACGGCCGAACCCATCCATACACCACCATCCTTTATTTTTTTTTTTTTTTTTGTTGCTTCAAGCTCTAGCAATCTAAGAGTATTACAAGGTGCAAGGAGCCATTTTAGAAGGTGTGGGACACTCGGATCGTGAAGGACCTCAAGCACAAGCCTTTATCCACCTAGTTTTCGCTTTTATTCTTCCCTAGCCTTGAGCTAGTTGTAAGTGACTCGAAACGCCTTTTTGATCTATTCTAAAGTGGTTAATAAAAGATTTAATGGGCAAAAATCATAAACACTAAAGATCAAAATTAAAAGTCTACTAAAATGTTAAAAAATGTTGGTTAAAAGCTATGTTGTTGTGTAAATCCTGCAAGACTTGTTTTGTGTAATTATTTAGTGCCGATCTATGTTGTGGTAGCTCAGATCATCGTCTAACCCGGATTGGTCATGTTCATGAAACATGACATAGAGTATGTTCTAGTGTAAAAAGGGTTAAATGATGAAACTCTACTACACACTAAACATGAACTTGTGTAAAGTCGATTTACTTATGAAATAGTGTTTAAAACTAGTAGATCTACGGATCTACAAGCGGTATTTTCAAAGAACCGAGTGTCAAAGAAACCATGTTTTCTAAAGACGGATCTTACACTAACAAGAATGATTCTTAGAACATACAAGTGTGTAAACACTTGTGTAGCACAAAAACTCGACAAAATAACTATTTTTGTAAAAATAGACAAGAAGTTGTAAAGATGGAATTTCTTTAAAAACAAGGTTTTTACGAAATCGGATTGCCTTATATAAAGACCCGCTAAAAGTAATGGGATTTACTTCATAATTTTAGAAAACTACAAGTTCATGGGATTTTTTGCGATTTATATATTTATTGACTAGTTTGTTGTTTGGAACATTGTTTTGAATGAATGAAAAGATTGTTGGTTTGATTTATAAAAGAAAATGATACGCTTGAAAGCGTGGCCACCTCCAGTTACAGAGGAAACTCTGGCGAAATTTTTCCAAAAACCTAACACTTGGAATTATTTTCACTATAAGTGTTAGAAATACTTTTCGACATGTTTTCAAAATATAAGTTTCGCCACGACTTTATTTACAAATATTCGGAGGTGGGATTTTCACAAGCCTAAAAGTGATAAATATATATTCGGTAAATATATTTTGTCACAACACTGTTTATGATTATTTTGTGAAAATGTATAAATATTATTTTAGAGTAAAGATAATATTTACTAACTTGTCAAACCCAAAATAATACCAACGCTTATACGACAAGCATAAAAGTTACAACGGTAATTTCTATTACCATCTAATCATTAAAACGTAACTTACGCATTACGCGGAAATATTCACCAACACGTATGTTGTCAACGTATTATTTTGGAAAGTATTATGTAAAGAGAAAATATATTATTTTTGAGAAAAATAATTATATTTTGGAAGGAGAAATAAAAATATATTAAGTGGGACTTAATGAGATAGTATAAATACACATGTATTTAAACCCCCCATCCTTGGGAAGGAAAGTAAAATACCAAGTATGTACACGGAACGGTTGTCTAACCGTCTCCTAAAAATATAAGTTATAAAGCTAAGGCACGGCCATCCGTCTAATAGAATTAGCACATGTAGGTCGTCGCACAGCTTCGGATATTCGAGTTACTTGGTAGAGATACGCATTCACTGTGAGTTCATGTCCCCCTTTTTCTCTAACTGTTTTCAGTTTACTTAACCGCGGGGGTGAAATACATGTTACTATGATTTACGAGTACTTTACAACGGTATGTTTAACGTAAGGAGGTGTTATACGATCATGTGAGTGGATAGGAACAACATGGGGCCATTAGTCCTCATGGAGGGACCGAGGGACAGGAGCGGTAGATCTATCTGGGTGTAGCGAGCCCAGCCCCCGGCCAAACTAGAAACGGACCGTGGGGTGACTTTGTCCACATACTTTGCCGTGGCGAAATCTGCTAGGTTTGAGTCTCCCTATTTGCACTTCACATATGTCAGTGGCCTTGCAAACCATTGATGATCACAAGTCCTCTTACACTGCTACATACCACAACTATTTTATACTCACAAAGGTTTTACATACTCACTTACGCATGAACTCGCTCAACATTATTGTTGATTTTTCAACTCACATGTATTTCAGGAAATTAAACGGATCTGGCACGGTATGGAACGTTTTCCGCTGCACTAGTCATGAAGTCATCAGGGTTTAGGGTTGTGTCTCTTACCTGGACAAGACACAGTCCCTAAATCACGTTTATGTTTTGTTATAAGTTGTAATGTTACTGAACAAGGTTATGGTTGCATGTTAAAAACAATGGTATTGTATGATGTTTTCAAAAACTTAATGGATGACTTGCATGGTTTTTAAATTCATATAGCTTTGTTATGATTAAGCTATGGTATTAAGAAGTCACACAAATTAACCACGCTTCCGCAAAGCCAGGGTGTGACAGGATTGATACAGCAGTCCCAGTCTTTTGTTGAGGCATATTCTCATGAACAGGTGATTGAGAAGGACTGGTTTGTGCCTGGTTCAAATCAATTGCATCCAACAGAATTTTTGTATTTGGTGGAATTGTGGATGTGAAGGCAGGTGTAGAAAGAGAATTTGCTTCGAGCATTGGGCTGTGGATGATGGAAACAAGTGCTTCCAGAGCATCATGATGTGGTGTCCCTATTTGTACAACCTGTTCTTTTTTAGAAGAAGCAGGAGGAGTTTCAGCCATGGTTTGAGATATTTTTACCAACTGCTGTGAGGAACTAGCAGCAGTGGTTTCTTGTGACTTTTGTTTTGTCACAGGCAGTTGCTCTGGTATCTCATCCCCCAGAGTTGCCTTTTTGGTAGGTTTTGGGGGTTTTTTAGTTTTCTTTTTCTGTGGCTTTTTGGTGATTATAGGTGTGGGTTTCAAGGCAGTTCTTTTGCTACCTTGATCACCTTGAGTAGTGGGTTCAACAGCAGATACCTGAGGAGCAGTGTTTGCTGCTAAATTCTGCTCAGGCACCTCTGCTTGTGTTTTGCAAGGTGTTGACATTCTTGTAAAAGTTTCAGCAGTTAAGCTGTGCATTTGGAATAATTCACCTTGGTTTAGTTCAGAAATGTCATCCTTACTGAATTTCTTTTCAAAATAGTAACTTAGAAATCTTGGAAACAGTAAGAATGACTTATTTTCAACATTTTTAACTAAATCATTAAAGATTTCCTGGGAATAATTAAAATTTTCTTCTTGAAGAATAGCATATCCCAGATTTTGAATCTTTAATGGTATTTCATTGAAAGAGGTGGTTTTATTTGAAACACACATTAGGAGGGTATGAAATAAAAATCTTGTTGCGGAAGGGAAGAAACCTTTTTGTAAGGTATCCTTCTTCATCATTGTGTCTGCATACCCTCTTTCAATGAAGTCAATTTTTAACTCATTTTTTGGAAAATAATTTTTACCTTCCTGATCCTTGAGTTGAAAGACTTATGAGATGGATTGTGGTGTGATTTGGACGGCTTTACCCTTTAGAGAAGAGTTAATGGTAGTAACAGTCTCACCTTGTTTTTCAAGGGTTGCATTCTTCCAAAACTCTCTTTGGGTGGCCAAGTAAATTGGTGCATCTGCTGTTAACAAAGTTTTATACTTTGATGCAGAGATGGTATCAATGATGGAGTCGAAAGCATCGGTGGTGCCGAGTTTTATGAGAAGACCCAGAAGATTGTGAGATGTTTTATGTGGGATTTCGATGGGTTTAGCCTTTTGAGAGGATTCTTTGGTAGATGATTTTGAGGTGGATTTTGCGGAGGGCTTCGATTTAGTCATTTTTTGAAGAAGACGATCGAAGAATTTTGTGAAGGAATTTGATGAAATGTGAAGAAAACTGCTTTGAGAAGAGAATTTTTAAGAATTCAATTCGACAGTAAAACCCTATATGGGGTTGTGAAAGGGGGTTTTATGGAGAAAAAGTGAGTGCTGACGTGGCAGCGGTGACAAAAGGTCTGACCACATGTACTGTCCACGTGCCATCCCCTGATGAAGCGAAGGACAGTACTTTTGTGAAAACTACTGGTGAAGGCAGTGGTTGCAACGGTAAAGAGGGCAGTGGATGCTTTTTACTATCAGTGGATACAACACTGATTTTGAACAATAGTGCTTATTAAAGGAATATGGGAACAGGGGATGACTTTCAGCAGTGGACAGACTTTTGAAGTAGAACAGACTTTTGAACTCATCAGTGGTTATGGCAGACTTTTAAGGATTTTAATGAAAAATTCATTTTTAGCTATTTTTAAGGATGGATTTTTGATTTTCTGAAAACATTTTAATGCTTTTATTCATAGAAAAACAGGATTTTGCCTGTTATTCCATGTTTAGCATGCCAATCCTAGAGATCAAGCTTTCAAAGGTGGATGTGTCTAATGCTTTGGTTAGCACATCTGCCAGCTGATCCTTAGTTGGAACATGATGCAGAGAAATCAAACCTTTTTCATAGCAATCCCTCACAAAGTGATGTCTGATGTCGATGTGTTTGGTGGTTGAATGAGAAACTGGATTTTTGATGATATTTTCTGCTGCCAGGCTGTCCAACATGAGTGGTGTCTTCACGGCAGTGATACCAAAATCCAGCAACAGATTTTGAAGCCAGAGCAGTTGGGCTGTACAGCTTGTAGCAGCTATATATTCTGCCTCAACAGTGGATGTGGAAACAACTGCTTGCTTTTTGCTTTGCCAAGACACTAAGCAATTGCCTAGGAATTGGCACCCTCCTGAAGTGGACTTCCTTGTCTTGTCACATCCAGCAAAGTCACTATTTGAGAAACCTGAAAGCTCAATTTTACCATCAGCTGGATACCAGATACCAAGTGTGGGAGCACCTTTTAGGTATCTGAATATCCTTTTTACAGCAATAAGGTTTGACTTTCTAGGGGCTGATTGGGATCTTGCACAGACACATGTTGCAAACATGATATCTGGTCTAGATGCAGTTAGGTACAATAAAGACCCAATCATGCTTCTAATAAGGTCTGATCAACCAAATCATCCTTTTCATCAGACATGACTAGTTTATTGGTTGCAATGGGTGTACTGCATGGCTTACAATCATCCATGTCAAATTTCTTTAAAAGTTCTTTGGCATATTTGCCTTGATGGATAAAAGTGCCATTTTGCAGCTGCCTTACTTGGAGACCAAGAAAGCACTGGAGTTCACCCATTGCCCTCATTTCAAACTCAGCTATCATGAGTTGCCTGAACTCTTCACACATTTTATTACATGTGCTTCCAAAAATGATGTCATCCACATAAATTTGGACAACCATCAAATACTTTCCTCCCAATTTTAAAAACAGTGTTTTATCAATTCTGCCTCTGGTGAAACTAATGGAAAGTAAGAAGGTGGAAAGAGTTTCATACCAGGCCCTTGGTGCTTGTTTCAGGCCATACAAAGCTTTATTCAGCGTGTAGACATGATTTGGATTAAATGGATCCTCAAAACCTGGAGGTTGACAAACATATACCTCTTCTTGAATCTTACCACAGAGGAATGCACATTTAATATCCATTTGATATACCTTGATGTTGTGGTTGACAGCAAAGGCCAGAAATAATCTGATAGCTTCAAGTCTTGCTACAGGGGCAAATGTTTCATCATAGTCAATGCCCTCTTCTTGTCTGAAGCCTTGAACCACAAGCCTGGCTTTATTCTTGACAACAATACCCCTTTCATCAGTTTTATTTTTGAAGACCCATTTTGTGCCAATAGGACTTACACCTTCTGGCAATGGAACAAGCTCCCATACTTGTTGTCTTCTAAACTGTTGGAGTTCCTCTTGCATGGCTTCTACCCAGCTGTTGTCTTTCAGTGCCTTTTGGTACTTGACTGGCTGATGAAGTGATAGAAAACCAGCAAAAAGACAAATGTTTTGGGATTGCCTTCTTGTGAGCACCCCTTTATTGATGTTGCCAATGATTTGATTTGGTGGATGAGATTTCAGGAAGATTAACTCCCCTTTGTATGGAACAATGGCATTGAGTGGTGAGGGCTGCAGATGTGTATCATCTGAGCCAACCACTGCTGGTGACTTTGATGACCCAGCAGTGGCTTCAAAAGGTGGTGGTATAGGGGGTAAAGGTGTAACGCCATGCGTTTTCAAACTTCCTACATTTAGAAACCTTACGTGAAATTCTAACTTTGGAAATCTTGTGTTCTTATAACCATTCTTTCATTGTAATCGTTGTAAAATACGGAACTTGCTACGTAAATAAAACTTGTACATTACACTTTTTACCTAGTTAAATCATGTTTTATTTCATATTTCACCTTGTTACAAGTTAGGGGAAGCATTGTTGCACATTATTACACAACTTAATTAACAAAATTACTCATTATAATGTTTTAAAAAATAAAAAAAATAAAGAAATATGGCAGCCCAATTCAGCAAAATTCAGCCCCATATAGTTGGGTTTTGTGGGCTAGTTTCAAGGTGTAACCCCTTCTAAACACTTCCAAAGCCCAACCCATTGAAACCCTAATCCTTCCCCCTATAAATACCACTTATAACCAGCCTCCCTACCACTTTTGCAACCCTAAAAACTCACAAAACATCCACCAAACCGTAGCTGAAAGCAAGGGTTCGAGTAGATTGACACCCCTTCACGAAAATGAGCATAACTCACTCAATTCTTATCCGATTCACTCGATTCTTTTTCCTACTTGCTTGTATAATCATGGGGTTCGATTCCTAGACTTCTCCTTGGAGAAATCAGACCTGGAAATGCCCCGAAATAGTCCATAAACTTTCTGTTTGTTTTTGTGTTCGTCAAAAACTTGTTTAAACCTATGCAACTTGTGTCTAACACATCTCATACCTATGTCCTAATGCTTACAACTTATCCCATGGTTGGTTAAGCTTAAAAACAAGGTTGAGACATTTAAAATCAGAGGATTAAACCTCATAAACTTGGTGTTTTGTTTAGGGTTTTTAACCCACAAGTCATGTCAAACTTTGTCTTTGATACATGAGTGATTATGGAACAACTTGGGTTGTCCAAACATACAATCCTCACATGATTTGATGATTTCTCTTAGTTAGTGTGTATATTTCTTATTCTTTATTGTATGTTCATGACCCTCCTTGGTTGTTTTTTTTACATCAAGTGTAGTGGTGAACACATAGAGGTGCCTAAATGGAAGACTTGATCTTCCTACCTCCTACATGACTTCTATGACATTTAGAGGTACCAAAATGAAGATTTTAATCTTCTACCTCATGCTTGAACTATTGGACATATATTATATAACCTAAATATATTATTCGAATAATCGAATCTTTGATGATGAACTAGTGTTCATATGTCGGGGTACTAGATTACATCATCCTAGACTATGATAACTTGTCACGATTCTAATGGAACCTTGTTCCATGAAAACATCTAAACTCCTTCGAGTTTCCTAGTGTCAAGAACAAGCATCATATGTACTAAATGATTATTTTCCATGTTATTCTCATATCTTATTTTTATGTTGTTTTAAACACCGAATCTCGACTCTAAACATACTTGAACCTTAACCCTTATACATTCGGACTCTAAATCTCTACTCGTCAACAATTGGATAATCGGAAAACATATGCAAACTTTGTGAGTATACTCGTACTTTTCCCCTTTTTACTTCTACTACTTTTGGGGTGTAACATGTTTACCTATTGAAACTTACACATGAACTTTTGTCTAAACACATGAACATTCCTATAACATGCTTGTATATGTGATGACTTGATACTTTAAATTTGGGTGATTCTTATGTGTTGAACTTATCATTAACTTCGTACGAGACAAACCTTGACATATGTAGCGCTATAGGATTAACGACCCGCCTCTACTGAAACTTTGGTTATGTCATGAGCAAGTTGCGTTTTCTTGGTTTGATATGTTAGACACATGCCATGTTTAAATGTTTATCTTGAATCACATGCTTGCTATGAGGAATTGTTCAAACTTATCTTTTGCTATGTACGTATCAAACTTGTATACTCGCCTTTGCTTTTGCATTGAACTTTATTTTAAACATGTTACAGGTTGATGAGGACGATGCTAAGAAAAGAAGTAGCGTTGATGCCTAGATACACATATAGACGTTAGGGTTTAATATGTTGTTGATGCACTTATGTCTGTACTTTGTCTGTATTCGGTCTATATGTAAACGATGTCCTAGTCAGTCCTGTAAGTTGACCAAGTCAACCGTCCTCCTGGTTTGACCTGGCCCAACAGTTAGTAATATATTATGTGAAGTGTCTGAGTCGAAGGATGAGCAATCAAAGGATTATGTCTATCCTTCGATTGGCTCGAAAGATAAACCACGAAGGATACTGATGGACTTCGAAGGATATGCTATCCTTCGAAGTATATATGGATCCTTCGATGGCAATTGTGGTCGACAGATGGTCCTTCGGACAGTCTGTCTAATCCTTTGACCAGACCTGCTGTGTGTGGGTATAAATACCCATGTAGTGTGTTGTGTTAGAGAGACTTGAGAGGCTTGTGAGATAGATGCACACATAGAGAGAGCTAGAGAGCATCTATCCAAACACACACACACACACTAGAGAGTTTGCAAGTTAGATTTGTAAACATTGTGCTTGTAACCGGAACCTTCATTCGTATTAATACAGTGGTGTTAATCGGTGAATCCTTGTGTGTTTGTGTTTGTGCTTGTCTCAACCCGGTTTGCTTGCTAGCTTGGATTCCGCACTCGCTAGTGGGTTTGTATAACAAGGTTTAGGTTCGTCATCCTCCGGAAAGGGACCTACAAGTGGTATCAGAGCTAAGGCTCTTTACCTTGTTTAAAATCGGGTTTTTGTTCAAGTCTTGGGTTGTTTTTTTTTGGTCAGATCTGGAAAACCCAGTCACCGTGTTCTTGCTGTGTTCTTGAAGTTCTTGAGATCTTCATATTTCGAAAGATCATATATCAGTTTGAAAGATCAACTGTTTCGAAGGGTCAACCACCTTTTTGTCTCGAAAGATCAAGCTAAAATCTCGAAGGATATTCACAGTGTCGAAGGGTCAACCCAAACAATTCGAAGGGTCATCTTTGTTTTTCGAAGGATCAAGCTAAACTTCGAAGGGTCAAATTTATTTGTTGTTAGTGGTGCACCTCCCTAGGTTCTCTGACCATTCCACTGCCCAAGAAAACAAATAAACTTTGTTGACTTTTGCTTGTGATCCGTTCAAGGCACTGCCGCCTGACAAGAAAAATCAAAAGGATTTTGCATGTTTAAACTTTATCAAAGCCAAAGTGGTCACAAACAATCAATCCATTCCACCGCCCAAAGTTCAGTGTCCAAGGAACCTCCCCAAGTGACCAATTAAGTCACATTGTGTCACATTAAAGGCACTGCCCAAGAAAACAAATTAATTTTGTTTGATTATGCCGCCCAAGTGACCTATAAAATTCGTTTGTTTGTTCTTGTTGTGCGCCGCCCAAGTCACTTTGATTGGTTGTTGTTGGATTCAAGTCAAAGCACTCCAACAAGAAAATAATTTTTAAAAAGGCCCACTTTCCGTTTGAGATAGTGCACCGCCCAAAGGTTTTTTTTTTTTTGTTGATTGGTGTTGAAGAAAAAGTTCACCGTCATGATCTTGAATTAAAAAAAAAAAAAAAATATAGGGATATAGTGCACCGCCCCAACCACCCAATGGGCTTTGTTTGATTTTTGTTGGTGTTCTCGGCTCATGTAACCAACCGCCAAATTGACCAATAGGCTTTCTTGTTTGTTGTTTTGTTGGGTGTGCTCACTGCCCAAAACAATCTCCCCCCGATACCACCGCCCCAATTAACCACTAATTGTTGTTGTTGGATTCAAGATAAGGCCATCGTCCAAGACATTTGACTGTCATTTTTGTTGATAGTGGCACCGTCCAAATAGGCCACTAATAAGTGTTTGTTGGCTGTTGACCACCGCCCAAGATTCAACCACTTTCACAAACTTGATAAACATTTCAAAACAATTATTTGTTGTGTGTGTTTTCGGCCCATGTGCTTAAATTAAAAAAAAATAAAATAAAATAAAAAAAAAAAAAATCATTGTGCACGGCCCACGTTTAGAAAATCACCAAAGCCCAAGAGCTGCGAATCATTTTTAATTCGTTTGTATCAACTTACGAAATATCATCCTTCGAGACCGGTTTGGTGTTTATCTTTCGTGTGATCTTTCGGTTGATCATTCGACAGTAAACATACACGTGTACAAATTGTATCTCCATCAAGGGCCGAATCTCCCACATCATCTCGAATAACTGCAGAAATGGGAATAAACGGTCAATGGGATCCATCCGCATGGTCTTTGAATCCGTATTCATCTAATACGCAATCATCTACTTCTCAATCTGATCAAGATTTCAAGAATGCTTGGATGCAGGCTATTACCCCACGTTCAACTGCCATGATATCTGCAAATCAGTGGGCATCTGTTACAAATCAAAGGCAAAGTGAATCGAAAATAACAACAGATTGTTTTGGTAATCCAATACAAGTTCCTGTAAAGCCGGCTACAACCACAGACTTGTATGGAAATCCATTACCCCCAGTTGGTTTACAACACCATCGTTCTACTGTTGAACCATCATCTCTTGATCCAAAGAACAGTAGTCAGACAAAATCAGCGTTGTATGCAGAAATTGTCAAAGATGCAAGCAATGGTGAATCCTCGGGAAATGATGACAGTTCTGAACATGACGGAAGTTCAGATGAAGATGTTTCAACTTCAGTTGAGGGTGATACAACTTCAAGTTCAAGCGAGGATGGATCTAAATGTGAATCATCAAGGGAGGTTATTAATTCTGATGCAGAAAAGCCAACACCTGAGAGTGATTCCAGTCAGGTATGTGATTCTAAACCTGACTCTATTTCTGCTGCTGTTGAATGTATTAAATGTCTTGAATATGCAGAAAAGGAAAGTCTTTTTGAGATCACACACAAACACAATCAAGAGTTGATTGTTGATCTTGCTAAAGCATCTGAAGCTAACTTCTTTTTAACCAAAAATGAAAAAGAGTTTAAAGAAACAATTAAGTCACTTAAGCATGATGTTTCTGAACTTCAAAAGGCTGTTTTAAGAAAACAATATGCTAATAACAACTTAATTGACACAATTGAGAAACAGATGGTTGAGCTGGCCACAGCAAAGTGTGAATGTGAAACAATCAAGCAGAAATTGGAAAGTTATTCCAATTCCCGCTATGTTTTAGATCACATTATTGATGTGCAAAAGAAGAAGAAGGATGAGAAGTTCACTGGAGTAGGATTCAAATCATGTCCTCCTCCAATGAATCATAACTATTCCAAGATGCCTGATCACGAGGAGATGCCCCGGTTTGAACCTAAAGTGCAACTCAATCTCGATGAGTTTGCAGCAGGCCTTGGGTTCAAAGCAGGTGCATCATCCTCGGGACAATCTGAGTCTGAAAAGGTGGAAACTTCATCGTTTGTCAAGGAACAGAGTCCTCCCATCATTGAGGATGCTGATTCTTCAGACGATGAATCTGAAGAAAATGAGAATTCACAGTCTAACTTGGTTGCACCTGAAATTCCAATTGAGAATCACATCTTGTGTGATCCCCCGGTGAAACCAAGTAAGATTGAAACATCAAAGGCAATGAAGCCAAATGTACCTAGCATTGAAAAGAATAACTTGTTGTATACGCTCAAGGGAGACAGTAGAATTTATTCTGACAAGGATTTTCCAATCAAAAACGTAAATCAAGAGTTAATTGAGAAAATTTTTGAAGGAAGAACTGACAAGTTTTTGGGAAACAAAGGTAACAAAATCACTGTTACTCAATGTGAACCTGTTCCGTGTGAAGTAATTAGAAAACAACACGGAAATCAAAAACTGTCAACTGAGCGAAAACAACAAGTGAATTCTGGAAAAGGTAAAGGGCAGGTACAGGAAAAGAGAGCTCAAAGCAAGAATGCCCAAGCACCAAAGGTTCAGCAGTCCAAAACTGACCAACCAAAGGTTCAACAACCTAAGGTTGAACAGCCTAAGGCTACTCAACCTAAGGCTGCACAACCTAAAATTCAACAATCTAGGGTTGAGCAACCTAAGGTTTCAAGGGTGCAAAGCAAGAGAGCTCCAGTCAAGAAAACAGAACAGAAAATGAACTTTGTTGAGTCAAAGGGTACGGACAAATTGGAAACATTTCAAAATAAATCTAACATTGAATTCATAAAACAAGTTAGAATTTTAAAGAGAAATGATGAGAACAATTATACCCAACACACAAATGGATGTGACTTAGGTCCAAGTACATCTAAATCACAAAGTTCAGTTTCTGGTTCTCAGTCGGGTCATCAACACGTTTCTCCGAAGTTTGTAGAGCGGAGAATGTGTTTTGAATGTGGTACAATAGGACATATAATTCGAAATTGTCCATATCTTCATAAGTTGAAAGGAAAGGTTGATGATCCCCGTGAACAAAATCATGCCGCCCAAGAGAATAGAAAAGGCAAACAGGGCGAAAACAAGAAAAAGGATCGGAAGATAAACTTCGTGAAATCAAGAGGAACTGATAAAATTGATACTTTCAAAAGCAAGTCCAATAAGGATTTTGTTAAACAAAGTAAAATTTTGAAAAGAAACAGTCAAAACAACTATACACAACACACAAACGGTTGTGATGTAGGACCAAGTACCTCAAGATCACGAAGTTTATCATCCAGCTATTACAGTTATGATACTCCGAGGTTTGTTGAGCGGAGATCATGCTTTGAATGCTGTGAGTATGGACACATCATTAAGAATTGTCCATATCTCACCAAGAGAAAGTCAAAAATTGATGCACCCCATGGTAACAATTACCATAAAAGATCTGTTTCACCAAAACAGGACCCTCGTCTTGTTAAACAACGAGAAAAGAAACAGAAAAAGAAACAAAGAAAAGAAGTTGAAAAGGCTTTGAAACCGAGGGTTATCCAAACAAAATCTTTTAAATCCGATGTTAAACATGAAAAACAGAAAGAGATTTGGATACCAAAACCGGTAACTGTTTCAGGGGGAGCTACATCAATTCCGAATCATCGGGAAATGGATGTTACAATTCTCGATGATGACGGACGACCCAAGTCTGTGAAGGCTTGGGTCCCCCTCTCCAACTAATCTCTGAATGAGTGTGCAGGATGTTTCAGGAGGAACTATTGATAGTTTTAGGATTGTTGATAGTGGAGCGTCCATGCACAAGATTGGCGACATATTACTCCGAAATATTGTTATATCTAGGAGAATGTTGTTGCCATTGATGGAGAGAGAGAGAAAAGAAAAAGAGAAAGAAGAAGAACGTGGTTGAATGAAGTTGCAAAATTCAACCAGATGAAGAACGCGCAAAAATTTGGTTGCTATGGTTTTTAATTAGGTTCTCAGGAAAGAATACAATGAACGATGTGCGGATGCCGTGGTGTAGATTGAACATCCACACACCGCTTCTGAAAGAGAAAGACAAAGACCTTTTGCGGGTGCAATGTGGAAGACCAGCCGGAACCAAAGGTTTTTGATCGTGTTGCTGTGGAGAGATTTCTTAGTAGCTACAAAATCGACTTTGAAGTCCACACCGGGTGGATATCCAGTTTGAGAGAGTGCTCAGATTCCTTGCAATGCATGAAACAGTTGCAGGATACGGTCTTAAATTTCTAACCTCTCCTTTGCTTGTCGATACTTAAGCTACTTTATGAATTATATCGTCTCGTACAGCACTCTTTGGCCTGACACGTTGATCTCGTATATCACCTCACACGTGATTGTTTCTTTATGAAACTCGTCAATGTTGTCTCGGTCCGCACCGCTTACCGACATGCCAACTGATTTTTCCAAAATTCAATAAAATCATTTCTGATTAAAATTAATTTTGGTAAACGGCATTGAGGTAAAATTCGAGTAAAACCAACATCGGAAAATCATTTTTGTAAATATCTTTGTGTTTTAAATTTGTCTTAGTTTATTGATTTTAGGGGGAGTAAATCCAAAAATCTGAAAATCCAAAAACATCGAAAAATTTCAAAAACACAAAAACAATAGAAAATCAAAAATGAGTTTCCTGGCGAGAAAAAGAGAAAATGATAGTACATCAGTGGTCTATCCAAACCTCTTTAAACCCTAAATGAAAAACGATAAGCAGCCCTATATAAGATGTATCGGTAGGCTCACAATCATTTTAAAGTGTGCAGGGTGATATAAATCTTAAACCGACTGAAGACCAGGTGGGAACCATTCATTGGCATATGGTCTTAGTACCGAAATTTCGTTTGATAGATTGCCGAGGTTCTGAGATATTCGGTCTTTATGCTGCTTATCATCTGGGTATCATGGTTGCTTCTATAAATAGACTAAGTCTAAGATCTTCCATGATACCATACATACGTGTACATAATACATACTGCATTCGACCTCAATAAGTGATAAACAATCACATGTCCATCAAAATAAGTGATAAAATATCACATTTATCCGGGAGTCAAGTTCGTCTCTCTGCTGTACGGAAGTACTGACCTGTTCACGGACTTGCTCCTGTGCCCTCATGCATATGAAAATCAAGTTCCTCATCAATAAGTGATTCTATCACATAGGGCTTGTTTTCAAATCAAAATAAGTGAGAATCTCACATCAATATACGGTCAAACAGATGATAATCGGTATACTCACCGGTAAGATGAACCCTCGTGCATACCTTGATACGGGAATGTGTCGTGATGTGGATGAACACCGGTCGGTAAGTATAAATCATACATTAACGTATCCTCTAAACATGATTACATCTGATAAGTTGAGCTTAAGTGGACAACAATACCGATAATTGTTATAGGATGCTTATCTTAATGTTAACTAACTGAACAACAAGAGTGTTTTGGCATGACCGTACACTGATATGATTCTCTTACCCTCGAAACTCGCAAAAAGAATGTATGTATATATTTATTTACTGCTTTCAGTATTTACATTTAGAAAAGTCAAAAATACCAAAAAGATTTTAGGTGTGTTTTAATTTAAACTTTATAAAAGCCAAAAAGATTTTATTTTTTTTTATTTTCGATCGTACGATGTTGGAACTCGAGTCTTCGTTGCCTGAAACCTGAACGAAAACCGAAATGACTAAATCTTCATAAACGGTCGAAATTTGCATGTTTTGAAAGTTGAAATCTGAAAATGATAAATTTATTAAACTTTCAAACTGTCGGACGGTGTTTGATTGTGACATGGTCATGAGTGTGTCACTTGTTTATGATTAACTATATTCCAAGCAGTTGTTCTCATTATGCGTTTAGATTTCTTGCATGTGCAGATTCTAAAGGCTAGGAGAACATGGTCGATGACAAAGCTTTGGAATGAAGACACGACATGAAGGCACTCAAATGATGAAGATGATCGAGTTGCCGCTGACCATCGTCAACACCACAAGGATCTCACTTCATAAAGATAAAGTATTTCACGAGCATAACTCAAGGGGGAGCTTATGTTAAGGGGGAGTTTGTTAACACACTTCCTACATGATACGGGTAGTTTGTTGATACACTCTCTGCTTTCAATACGTGAAGACTTTGAAGATCCTCCGACATTGAAGACTTGAAAGGACATCAGAGTTTTGAGAACTCGAAGACCAAAGACCATCGAAGTTCGAGACGAGTCTACAACTATAGAGAATAAAGACAAAGCTACAGCCAAGGGGGAGTTTGTTGATGCACTTATGTCTGTACTTTGTCTGTATTCGGTCTATATGTAAACGATGTCCTAGTCAGTCCTGTAAGTTGACCAAGTCAACCGTCCTCCTGGTTTGACCTGGCCCAACAGTTAGAAATATATTATGTGAAGTGTCTGAGTCGAAGGATGAGCAATCGAAGGATTATGTCTATCCTTCGATTGGCTCGAAAGATAAACCACGAAGGATACTGATGGACTTCGAAGGATATGCTATCCTTCGAAGTATATATGGATCCTTCGATGGCAATTGTGGTCGACAGATGGTCCTTCGGACAGTCTGTCTAATCCTTTGACCAGACCTGCTGTGTGTGGGTATAAATACCCATGTAGTGTGTTGTGTTAGAGAGACTTGAGAGGCTTGTGAGATAGATGCACACATAGAGAGAGCTAGAGAGCATCTATCCAAACACACACACACACACTAGAGAGTTTGCAAGTTAGATTTGTAAACATTGTGCTTGTAACCGGAACCTTCATTCGTATTAATACAGTGGTGTTAATCGGTGAATCCTTGTGTGTTTGTGTTTGTGCTTGTCTCAACCCGGTTTGCTTGCTAGCTTGGATTCCGCACTCGCTAGTGGGTTTGTATAACAAGGTTTAGGTTCGTCATCCTCCGGAAAGGGACCTACATATGTTGTATCAAATTTTGTTATGTTATCATGTTGTTATGTTAAACTTGTTGTATTTGAATTTCTTGTAATGTTGACTATTTGAAGTTATGAAATGAAATGAAATTTGGAATTTCTAAATATTGTCACAAATAGCGTTATGATGTCTCTAGCAATCTTCACACTTCGTCTCATCCCGATGTTTCCGCCATTGGTTGGGGTGTGACAGATTGGTATCAGAGCCATAACTATAGGGAATTAGGAAAAGTAGGAATGCTTTAGCCTAGTCTATAGTTTTAGAACCTTATTCGTATGCTTTGCTTGGACTACTACATGATACTTTATTTGTTACTTATTTATGCTCTTTTAAACATGTATGTTACTCATGTGTAATATTCGACATGTTATTCTTACGCATTAATGCTTGTTTTATTATGTGTTAACACTTGTTTCGTTGTTCGATTCTTTATGTGTTATTCTTGACATATTTCTCTATGTGTTAATACTTGTTTTATTTCATTATTTAAGTATCATCCTTGATATGCTTTCTTATGTGTTTATACTTGTTTGTGTATCTCCTTCGACATACACTTCCCTCATGCATTTTACTCGATTATTCTAAATCCGACAACACTCATATTGTACAAATCAGACGAATTCACCAAAATAGGCGTGAAACCCACAATTTGGTGAACGACTCTCAATCTACCTATTCTTTTTTTTTACACGAGATATCGCGATTAAGCTAGGAGTGAAATCCACATCTTAATGGTAAATCTCAAATTTCAAGTTCTAGTGGACCCTCGTCAACACGTTGAAATTAAATTTTGACCCGACGAGTACCAACCACACTTAGGATACGAAATCGTCAAGTTAGGGGTGAAACCCGCACCTTGTCGACTAGTTCCACTCCTTGGCATTTTTTTCATAAATCCCGCCAAGTCTCGAAATTTCGATTGATTTGGGACATGTAGTAACCGGAAGGGTAAATACCGTTAACCGACTTGTCGGCGAGAGTATTTTACCTATTAGGCCAAAACATGCTCCTCAAATTCAAAAGACTTTTCGACCACTTTGGTTAGTCAAAGTTCCGTTTTGGAACACTCCAAACTTTGGTCAAACATGTGTTTCTATTGTTCATTTTATACGATGCAATCTTTCAACCTCGAGTTTACCTTTGATTTCTCTTTTCACACGCACAACATATCGAACCTTTTCGATACATTTATATATGCATGATTTTCATATAATTTAAATTCATATTCCTTGTAACAACTAGTGGAGAGGTATCATCGAGATTGGAGTGACTTCCTTAGCTTGACGATTGACTCCACCCCTCTTCCCTTAAAACGACCTCACCAACGAGTTAGGGGTGATTCCCTTACTTAGGTGACCGTTACCCAAAACTTCTCTTTCAAAATATTTTATTATGCAAACCCGATCATGTTTTATACCTAAATCATTTATCATTATTCAAAATACCTACTTATACCGATTTCAAAATACATTGTTTATCAAACGTACTTCTTATTCTACCATCCATTTTCACTCAAATCATATACACAAGATTCTTAATCATGTCTTTACCGTTTTACTACATGAATTTCCAAACCTTACGAAATGCTACCTATCAATTTAATCGGTCTAATGAATCTCTTGCCCATGAACTTCACATCTGATTTATTAACTGAAACACGTTCACATTATATCATCATACTAGAGACTTCCACTCTTAATCGAAATCAAACTAACCTTTCTCAATTACTTATAAGACCTCATAGATGTTATATGACCGTTTACCAAATACTCTTTCCAACATCAATAAATCCTTTGTTAAAATTATTTTTAAACAATCACTAAGTTCTTTTACTAAATTTCTTTTCTTTTCTAAGGGTCGACGTTTTCACAAGAACTTTCAAAGTCCAAAATTTTCATGTTTTGATGCAAATGAAACAAACCCGTTATTTAAAAAAAAAAAAAAAAACCTTCTCTACAACGCTTAACTCGTCATCCAAATTTCAAAACACGTGGGCTAGAAGACTTCATGGGGACCGACAATTTTCAACATACGTGAACTCCTTTTTTTTAAACAAAAGTAGCATTTCAATCATTACAAAATACGTTAAGCATGACCAATGAGTACTTTATGTTCCTTTGCATATACAAACTATATTCTACCTTTCAAACCAAGCTCAATCTAATTTTGATTCGACAAACTCAACGTTTTGTTTAAACAACTATACATGCACATCGTCATACACATTTTAGTCGATATCTCGCGATAACATCATTTATATCGTTCGTATCTACATACTTAACCTTTTTTTTTCTCTACAATGTCTCAACGTACACCATATACGCAATATTTATTTTTCATACCTACACCTATGTTCATACGTTTTATGCTTGTACTCATACACATACTACTTATACGTTTTACGCTTCTGCTTATACACATACTACTTACACGTTTTATGTTTATGCTCATACATACATGCGTATTCATACTTAAACTTATGCTCATACTTTCATCCTTACTCATGATTCGTACATTCGTACCTATACGCGAGCGTAATCCGAGGGATTCGCTTACGTGGGTCCCATACGTGCTTAAACATAAACATGCTTACATACGACATTCTTCTACGTACACATTCTTATTTTCAAATTCATGTATACCTTGATTCATACATAACTAGTACAAGCTATGTGGATCATGCGACAATCAGTATAATCGCGGGTGCACACGGGATTATAGTGATAGGCGTATGAGAACCATAGAGTGTACTACTGTGTATGGTAAGACACGGAACGTAACATGACCCCAAGTAACGAAACGGACGTAATGTGGTTAAAACATGGTGGATACGCCGCTGGTACTTCCTATATATAAGTGTTTTCACCATGTTACCAAACTTTCGTAAAACGTGCCATGAGAAATTCAGTGTGTTGCAGACCTTTTGGACCTAATACAACTTCACGCAACTCACAAACGCATTATATCCGATTATTCATGACGAGACTTCATCCTTAACACACTACGTTCATCTATCCAACACTTATGCTATTCACATACTTGTACTCTTTAAGAGTCATTCGTTCATTCTATACTCGTATTATTTTATACAAAACTCGTTCGCAATCCAGCTTGTTTAAACATTTGAGTCCTAACTTACCTCGTTACCTATAAAATAGCCTCCCTATTCTTGATTCTTGTGAAACTATACTTAGTATACCTCTATTGCTTTATTTAAAGTAACAAACCTTTTCGTTCCGCTCAATAAACAGGTTTTACGAAAGTATGATTTTTTTTATACTATCCTTAAGAACTTCCCCTTGCAAATCTACCTTGACGTTCTCCAAAATTTGGTACTTTTCAAAACTTTCAAACTTCCCAAGTTTCAATTCTTAATGATCACCTTTATGCCAAAAACTCTTTCAAGCCTTCCTCTTGAATAAATTTCGGGACGAAATTTCCTAAAGGAGGGGAGACTGTAACGCCCTGCGTTTTCAAACTTCCTACATTTAGAAACCTTACGTGAAATTCTAACTTTGGAAATCTTGTGTTCTTATAACCATTCTTTCATTGTAATCGTTGTAAAATACGGAACTTGCTACGTAAATAAAACTTGTACATTACACTTTTTACCTAGTTAAATCATGTTTTATTTCATATTTCACCTTGTTACAAGTTAGGGGAAGCATTGTTGCACATTATTACACAACTTAATTAACAAAATTACTCATTATAATGTTTTAAAAAATAAAAAAAATAAAGAAATATGGCAGCCCAATTCAGCAAAATTCAGCCCCATATAGTTGGGTTTTGTGGGCTAGTTTCAAGGTGTAACCCCTTCTAAACACTTCCAAAGCCCAACCCATTGAAACCCTAATCCTTCCCCCTATAAATACCACTTATAACCAGCCTCCCTACCACTTTTGCAACCCTAAAAACTCACAAAACATCCACCAAACCGTAGCTGAAAGCAAGGGTTCGAGTAGATTGACACCCCTTCACGAAAATGAGCATAACTCACTCAATTCTTATCCGATTCACTCGATTCTTTTTCCTACTTGCTTGTATAATCATGGGGTTCGATTCCTAGACTTCTCCTTGGAGAAATCAGACCTGGAAATGCCCCGAAATAGTCCATAAACTTTCTGTTTGTTTTTGTGTTCGTCAAAAACTTGTTTAAACCTATGCAACTTGTGTCTAACACATCTCATACCTATGTCCTAATGCTTACAACTTATCCCATGGTTGGTTAAGCTTAAAAACAAGGTTGAGACATTTAAAATCAGAGGATTAAACCTCATAAACTTGGTGTTTTGTTTAGGGTTTTTAACCCACAAGTCATGTCAAACTTTGTCTTTGATACATGAGTGATTATGGAACAACTTGGGTTGTCCAAACATACAATCCTCACATGATTTGATGATTTCTCTTAGTTAGTGTGTATATTTCTTATTCTTTATTGTATGTTCATGACCCTCCTTGGTTGTTTTTTTTACATCAAGTGTAGTGGTGAACACATAGAGGTGCCTAAATGGAAGACTTGATCTTCCTACCTCCTACATGACTTCTATGACATTTAGAGGTACCAAAATGAAGATTTTAATCTTCTACCTCATGCTTGAACTATTGGACATATATTATATAACCTAAATATATTATTCGAATAATCGAATCTTTGATGATGAACTAGTGTTCATATGTCGGGGTACTAGATTACATCATCCTAGACTATGATAACTTGTCACGATTCTAATGGAACCTTGTTCCATGAAAACATCTAAACTCCTTCGAGTTTCCTAGTGTCAAGAACAAGCATCATATGTACTAAATGATTATTTTCCATGTTATTCTCATATCTTATTTTTATGTTGTTTTAAACACCGAATCTCGACTCTAAACATACTTGAACCTTAACCCTTATACATTCGGACTCTAAATCTCTACTCGTCAACAATTGGATAATCGGAAAACATATGCAAACTTTGTGAGTATACTCGTACTTTTCCCCTTTTTACTTCTACTACTTTTGGGGTGTAACATGTTTACCTATTGAAACTTACACATGAACTTTTGTCTAAACACATGAACATTCCTATAACATGCTTGTATATGTGATGACTTGATACTTTAAATTTGGGTGATTCTTATGTGTTGAACTTATCATTAACTTCGTACGAGACAAACCTTGACATATGTAGCGCTATAGGATTAACGACCCGCCTCTACTGAAACTTTGGTTATGTCATGAGCAAGTTGCGTTTTCTTGGTTTGATATGTTAGACACATGCCATGTTTAAATGTTTATCTTGAATCACATGCTTGCTATGAGGAATTGTTCAAACTTATCTTTTGCTATGTACGTATCAAACTTGTATACTCGCCTTTGCTTTTGCATTGAACTTTATTTTAAACATGTTACAGGTTGATGAGGACGATGCTAAGAAAAGAAGTAGCGTTGATGCCTAGATACACATATAGACGTTAGGGTTTAATATGTTGTATCAAATTTTGTTATGTTATCATGTTGTTATGTTAAACTTGTTGTATTTGAATTTCTTGTAATGTTGACTATTTGAAGTTATGAAATGAAATGAAATTTGGAATTTCTAAATATTGTCACAAATAGCGTTATGATGTCTCTAGCAATCTTCACACTTCGTCTCATCCCGATGTTTCTGCCATTGGTTGGGGTGTGACAAAAGGTGTGGACACATGCTGACTTTGATCCACTGTTTGAGGACTTTTATCAACAGTGCTTGATGATGTGGAAGCAGTGGTTAATGGGCTACTTTGGTCAACAACTGTTGAGGTAGCAGTGGTTGAGCTTTGACAGCTGTTTTGGACATCTGCTGCTCTTCCCATTGTGACAGACTTTTGTTGAGGAGTGATGATCTCATACCCATAGTCTGGTGATAAATTCTCTGATGGACCTGCACTGTTAGTCTTGACAACAGTATTTTCAAAAGTGAATTTTTCAAGATCAAACAATTCTGCAGGGTTTGCTGGGATTTTCATTGATGAAAGTTCATTGAACTTTACATTCAAAGTCTCTTCCACTGCTTTGGTCCGTGTGTTAAACACTTTGTAGGCCTTAGCAGTGGATGAGTATCCCAGGTGATATCCAACATCAATTTTGGCTGCAAACTTTGAGATAGAATCTTTTAGGTTTAAGATGAAGCATGGGCAACCAAAAACTTTGAAATATGAGATTAATGGCTTTATTTTATACAGCAGTTCATAGGCAGTCTTTTGATGCCCGGGGTTGATCAAAACTCTGTTTTGGACATAGCAAGCAGTGTTTACTGCCTCTGCCCAAAAAGTTAATGGCAAACCTGAAACTGCAAGCATGGTTCTGGCAGCCTCTATCAAGGTTCTGTTCTTTCTTTCAACAACCCCATTTTGTTCTGGTGTCCTTGGAATGCTGTATTGCCTCACAATTCCTTTTGACACACAGAAATCATCCAACTCCTTGTTCCTGAACTCTGTGCCATTGTCACTTCTGAAGATTTTTACTGGAAGGTCAAACTGCTTTTCAACCTGTTTCACAAAGTCTTGCAGAATGCCTGCAGACTCATCTTTTGAGTGTAAAAAGTAAGTCCATGTAAACCTAGAGAAGTCATCAACAATAACCAAACAGTATCTCTTTTTCTTGAGACTCATGACTTTCACTAGGCCAAACAAATCCATATGAAGCATTTGCAAACATTTGGTTGTTTTGGACTCATCAATGGATTTGAGGAGCTTTTATGTTGTTTTCCTTTTAAACAGGAAACACAATGCTTAGGACAGGTGAACAGTTTTTGAGGTAAACCCCTTACCAGACCCTGTTTTGAAATGGCAGTGATTGTCTTAAGATTTGTGTGCCCCAATCTTCTGTGCCATAGTTCTGTCTCTTTGTTTGTGTAGGATCGGATTCCGACCTAAATGAGTCGTTCAGAGGCTTTCTCCTTGGTTTCAGGTGCGGAATAACAAGAAACTAAGGTAGAAACAGCAGGCAAATCACTTTAACTACTTGTTTATTGATTTCAAACGTTTACAACTCAAATCTCGCATCGGCAGAACTTCGACACGATTTCTCTCCAACTATTTCAACTGTTACAACTGGAATCGCCCCAAGGGTATATATAGGCGTTCTGGTCCGCTCATGTGACACATGTCCATAAAAGCGGTTCCAGACATGTCCACAAAAGCGGTTCCAGACATGTCCATAAAAGCGGTTCCAGACATGTACACAAAAGCGGTCCAAGAACTCTATGACCCTATGAGCAATCCTAGGCTATAAACCCTACACAGACTCTTGTTTTCTTGTATATCGTACCCAGATCTAACATCTAAGTCTATGACTCGATACAAGACGTAATCAGCAGATGTAGTGCACCAACAGACTCCCCCTCAGATGTTGATGGAGTCGACTATTGAGTCACAACAATTCTGTCTTCAGTTCTTCAGTCTTGATCAGTCTTCGGGCTTCTCTCTCTTTATCATTCTATCATTCTAAGACACGAACGAAGATGTAATCGACAGACAACTGCACCAACAAACTCCCCCTTGAATGTTGACGGAATCTTTAGTGAGAGTCTTCAATCATTCACAGCACCTCAATCTTGTTCGAACTTCTTCAGGAACTCAGCCTGGAATAATATCTTCTTCAGGAATTCCTTCCTGGAATCATATGCCTGGATCATTCTCTGGCTCTAACTTTCATCAGACTCCCCCTAACATAATGCTGAGATCTCTGTCTGGAAATCGTTATCACCATTGAAATCAACTCCTGGCTTTCTCTGTTTAAGCTCTTCTCTGGTTCTGATGAGTCTCCTGGCTATACGTAGAAACAAGATCAGAAACCTGCAAAACTCAACCATACTATTACAAACTAATACAATTTGCAATTCAACTTAATGAATTAGTAAATCATATAAGAAAAATTATGAAGATCAAACTGTAGGTTACCAGTCAACTTAGTCATCAAGTTAATGAACCAAATTTGCATTTCAAATCTTCACAATTTAACACTCTCTCTCAAACCACAAGTTCAACATGTTTAGCACTTGAAATGTCAAATATCAGTTCTTCACACTCTGTTGTCGAAAATCTTTTTGTAGTTTTCAAATATCAAACAAAAATACAATATTTTTGGATTTTTGAATTTTGAACAATACAGAAATGAACACTATTTTTGAGAGATTGTGCAAGAGGATCATATCGGTTTTTGAGACATATCACCAACACCGTTGATCTTGATTAATCAGCAAATGTTAAAAACAAATTTACTTCTGATTGTCAGTATTGTTGTCCACTTAAACCTCTACACAAATTTTCAATTGATTCAAGATACGTATTTAATGTATTAGCACTTAAACTTATTTGAGTGTCCCACCTCTTGAATATACTCCCGTATCCAGATCCCAATATTCTGATCTACAGGTAAGTATAACTACAAATGATATCTGTATATAAATTAGGGGAAAATGCGAGAACTGAGGGATCTCAGGTCAGAACTTCCGTTCAGCAGAGAGATATCAGCTTCGACTTAGCAGTGGGTCCCCTTTAGAGGATCTTTTCAGCTACAACAACTGATCATCAATTTTATTGTCTAATCAGCTGAGGGCTTTATGCTATGTTTCAAGCATATGAAGAAAGTATTAGCCAGGGACTAGGTCAGAACTACCGTTCAGCAGAAGTCCCGGAATAATACCCCAGACATCAATTGAGTACAAGAACCTAGTATTCCAGAATAAGAAACCTTTCAAACGAGATTTCAGGGGTTACCTATATATCCAAGTAGTGTTCCCCACAAAATAAGTACGTTTTGATTTTATGTTTATATCTCGAATACAATTTACTAACTGTGTGAAGCCTACTGACACATCATTAGTAAGACTTGTTTAAAAACAATTTTGTCTTTACAAATCTCTAGCATGCTGTGATAGTCCACCGATGTACTATCATCTCCTCTTTTTGCGACAAAACTCATTTTCATTTTTCAATTTTTTTTAAATTTTTCAAAATTTTCTTACTCCCCCTAAAATCAAAATATGTTTCAATTTTGATTTTCTGAGGAAAAATTGAAAAACAAACTATACAAAAATTTGACAACATTATGTGAATTACCTCAATTCACCATTCTCGTGCAAAAAAACAATCAGAACTCCCCCTCACAACAAACTATTTTCCCATAATGATTTCAAAACACTCAAGTTTGTTTCAATCAAAATGGTTTTTCCGGAAAAATTAGTTTGTGTTCTAACCATTTGTAGGTTCGGGGTTATCTCTTCATCTTGTTTTCTTCAAACATTTTAAAGATTTATCATTTCCAGTTTGATCATAAACCATCAGTAGAAAATCAAGTACAAATTAATGTCCCTGATTTACCACGTACGAGGCGAAAAATCACCAAAGTGAAATTTCTCAAGAAATGTGCCGATTCATGATCCACGATACCATCTTGGGATCTCCGGCAAGTCAGGTTTTTCTATTTAAACAATTTCACCCAAGCCTGACTGACCTTGGGTGATTTTGAATTCTTGCTCAACAATGGTGGAAAATTTGCATCATCCATTGCTAAACTAGAATTCTCAACTTTTACCTTAACCAATGGCTCCTCTGGTTTTACCATACCAGAATCATTGCCTGAAGGTGGCTTGACAGACTTTGATCTGTCAGATTCATCGCCGACCTTCTCCTTTTTCTTCTCCTCTTTTGTCCCCAGATTTGTATCAGATGAATTCTTTTTGCTTGTTGTTGCAGCTGAGGGAGTTGATTCATCAGAACTTTTAATCTTTTTGTCCGGTGAACCCGAGGACAAAATATTCTCGAGATATTCTCTCTCTTTCTTCCTCTTCTTCCTCAGTCGGTCTTTCTGCCCCTGAGAAAGTTTAACTTTCGTCTCTAGAACTTTCGGTTGTTGAACTTTTGGTTCTCGAACTTTTAGTTCTTCGGGCTTGACCTTGACTGGAATTCTTGCCACTTTCTGAGACATAACCCTTGATCTTCCCATTGATCTCCTCGGGCAATCTCGGGCAATGTGACCTTTGATATTGCAGTTATAGCACCTCCTGGTCTCATAACTCCAGTATTGGCAATTAACAGCAATGTGTCCATGATAGCCGCAGCTGTAACACATTCTGTTATCGTACCAGTTATCACCGTTGTACCAAACACTCAAGTTGTAACACTGTTTGGCCTGGTGATATTCCTTCCTCAACTTTGCTGGATTTGACTTTGAAGCACTGTGATCTGTCCTGCACCCAACAATTTTTGAGTTTTTATTTTTTAAATCTTTTGATTTCTGATTGCGAATGGATGATTTAACTGATGAATTTTTTCCTTCATTTTTAATTTTTTGTTTCTGTTTTACAATCTTCTTCACAGGCTTCTGCTTAGAGCATTCTCCCTTTTCAGTCGAGTGTAAAACAGTTTTCTGAAATTTTTCTTTTAATTTCAAAAATTTCTCCTTTTTCTTAATTTCAGCATCAGATTCTGTCTCAGACTCATCTGCTGAATAAAATTCCTCATTTTCATCATCAGTTTTCTCATCACAATCTTCAACTTTTTCACTTATCGGTATAGAATTGATTGGTTTTGGACAGGGAAAACTCAAACCGTCAGATTTAGTCACAAAACTTTTCAATTTCTTCTCAAGTTCATCAATTTTGTTCCTCGAATTCTCAGCTTCACTTTCAAGCTGAGATATTCTCCCAAAATGAGACTTGATAGTTTTCTCATTCTCAATCTTCAAATTTTCAAGAACAGATTTTTCTTCCATCAAAACTTTTATCTGTTCCTGAAATTTTGATTTATTCGCTTTCAGGTTTTTGTTTTCTAACTTGATCCAGAAATCTTCATCATCTGATGATTTCTGTTTGCTTTCAAGCTCTTTTTCCAACCTTTTGATTTTCACTTGAGCGTACTCACCTTCTTTTTCAAGTTTAATGATTTTCTGAAGATGGGAATTTAACACTTTCTGTTTTTCAATGTTGTTTTTACTAAACACATTTCTCCCATCTTCAAGAATTTTCATTTGATTTTGAAAATCTTTCTCAGTTTTTGATTTTTCAATTTCAAAATTCTTAATTTTCTCTCCAAAAACCTTTTCTTTTTCTTTCAAATTCTTATTTTCAAAAGTCAAACTGTTCAAACCATCCAACAGTTTGTCCTTTACAGCTTTCAGTTTCTCACAAATACTCTGAACCATAAGAATCTGTTTTTCAGCAATTTGCTTTTCATCTTTCAGCTTCTTGACTTCGGATGTCAAACTTTCCACATTCTTCAATAGTTTGTCATAGTCAATCTTGAAGCTGTCACACTTAAAGCATACTGTTGCATTTTTCACAGATTCTTTAGCTTTTGAAGTTTCTTTCCTTTTCTCATCCTTGATCACCATCTGTTCTTCAATCCTTTTAATGAGTGGAGTAATTGTCAGTTGAGAAAATTCTCTAGAACTTCTCAAGTTCAAGACATAATCTTCCCATTCTTCTTTCGGCAAAGCACTGATAAATTTTTCAACCCACTCTTCTGGTGCTTTTGTAATCTCTAAATCAGACATTGAACTAACAAGATGGATATATCTCTTAATGATACTTCTTGTGCTTTCTCCTGGAAAACCTGAAAATGAATCAAATTCATTCTTTAATATTTTTATTCTATCAAGTGTTTCTTGAGTCCTGTTAACGATATTTAAATCCATGATTTGATAACACGTTTTTCAAACACTGTGATGAATAAGCGAACCAATCAGCAATCTGACACAAAAGCGGATCAGATGGGCCAAAAGAGTGGACCAGAGAAAAATATGTCCAATAAGCGATTCAGAAAAGATGTTCAAATAAGCGATCCACCAAATGTCCGAATAAACGGTTCAGTATCGGTCCAGATAAGCGGTCCAAGATCAAAACTGTTCGAATAAATGGTTCTTGATAATCCGAAAAGGCGATCCACAATCAGTTCGGTCGAGCGATCCTAGAATTTGTCCAAATGAGCGATCCTCGACTGATCGGATAAGCGGTTCCAACCGTTCGAATGAGCGGTTCCAAACAACTTCTGTTCGAGCGGACCAGGATGGTTCAAATAAGCGGTTCAGAAATAGTTCGTTCGAGCGGTTCCAACTCAATCGACCGGATGAGCGGTTCTCAAATGTTCAGATTAACGGTTCAACTATGTCTGAATGGGCGATCCAAGGACAATTCGACCGAATGAGCGGTTCCCACTTGTCCGAAAAAGCGGTCCAGAAATGTTCGGTCGAGCGGTTCAGGCTATGTTTCGAGCGGTTCCAGACACTATTTCGAGCGGTTTCTGACACAATTTCGAGCGGTTCCAGAAGTGACGTCAGCACACATGAACCGCTTTTGAAGTAAAAATTCAATTTTAACCAAATTTAAGCCGAATTAAGGTCTGAAACTTTCCAGGTTTTGTTAAATCATGATTCCGCACACAATATGTAAATTTGAAGCAATTTTGACCGTAAAAAGTTGCGTTTTTTGAAAAAGAAAGGTGTAGAAGCAGAAAAAATGACTAAATCCAGCTGATTTCTGCAGAGAACCTCCTCCTGAGCTCTGATACCAATTGTAGGATCGGATTCCGACCTAAATGAGTCGTTCAGAGGCTTTCTCCTTGGTTTCAGGTGCGGAATAACAAGAAACTAAGGTAGAAACAGCAGGCAAATCACTTTAACTACTTGTTTATTGATTTCAAACGTTTACAGCTCAAATCTCGCATCGGCAGAACTTCGACACGATTTCTCTCCAACTATTTCAACTGTTACAACTGGAATCGCCCCAAGGGTATATATAGGCGTTCTGGTCCGCTCATGTGACACATGTCCATAAAAGCGGTTCCAGACATGTCCACAAAAGCGGTTCCAGACATGTCCATAAAAGCGGTTCCAGACATGTACACAAAAGCGGTCCAAGAACTCTATGACCCTATGAGCAATCCTAGGCTATAAACCCTACACAGACTCTTGTTTTCTTGTATATCGTACCCAGATCTAACATCTAAGTCTATGACTCGATACAAGACGTAATCAGCAGATGTAGTGCACCAACAGTTTGATGCAGCTGAGAACAGGCAGGCATCAGTTCTGGGACACTCTTTTGACATATCAACAACATAAACATTGCCACTTCTTTGAGCAACAAGTTTAGTTTTGCCATTTTTGATTATTGCTTCAATCTTTTCAACCATTTCTGGTCCAACAATCCTACAACACTCCTTTGTGAAAAATGATCCATACCCCTTATCACTCATTTGAGAAACACTTAGGAGGTTGAATTTTAGATTGTCTATAAGATTGACATTTTCAAATTTTACATTACCAGATTTCACTGTTCCAGACCCCAGAACTTTCCCTTTACTATTATTACCAAAGGATATATCACCCCCTCCATGAATTTTGAAGTCTTGAAGAAGGGCTTTACATCCTGTCATGTACCTGGAGCCTCCACTATCTACATACCAAAGACTATCTAAGCATGCAGAAGCTCCCTTAGCAGCAGCCATCATGGCACAATTACATTGATGATCATCTTCTTCATCAGCTCTAACTTCTTCCCCACCAGCTTTCTTCTTTTCCTCTTTCTTTGTGTCTTCTTTGGACTAGGGGTCAGACAGTGGTTCAATCAGGGTTTCTGAATTTTCTCCCAGCAATAGTTCACCAGCAACTGCAGTAACCACTGCTTCAGCAACTTCATCCACTGTTTCAGAACTTAGCTGTTCTCCTTCAGTTTCAACCCCTTCTGGTATTGACTCTAATGCCATCAAACAAAATTCATCATTAAAATTATCATTAGAAGCATATAGTGCAAAATTTTCATCACCAAGCTCATCAGGCATACTGCTCCAATCAACAAAGCCTTGGGTAAAGAAACTTTGTTGATCTGGTTGTACAACTGTTGGAGCAGCTTGTTGAGGTGCAGCAGGTTGCACTTGTGCCTGAGGGATAGGGGCTTGAACATACTGAATTTGTGGAACAGTGGTTTGAACATAATGCACAGGCACAGGGGTTGCAGCATAGTGAGTAGTGTTAACATGTGCTGCAGGGGTATATTGCACAGTACTTTGATGTTGTGGTCTAGGGTTTGAGCTGGGATGAGTTATTATTGGACCAGTGGTTTGACTCCTACATTCCCTAGCAAAATGACCTAGCCTATTGCACTTGTAACATTTCAGTTTTGATTTATCCAACCCCACCCTCAAATTCCCATGAAGTCCTGGGAATTTTCTCCCTGTTCTTTTGTAGAATTTGCTTGTTCTAACACTGAGCAAAGCCAATTGATGCAAAATGTCCATCTCTTCTAAGTCAGTGGTGTTGGGATTGAACCCTATCAGAGGAACAGATAATGTAAAGCCAAAACTGGATCAGCTCAGTGGATCCAGAATAAGCAGATGTTGATGTACAAAAACTCTCCCCTTGAAAGTGATTGCAACATCTGATGACCTCCTATCTGCTGATCTTACTAACTGCTGATCAATAACTGCTGCTCAATTAAAGATCTGATGAAGACTCAAAGTCCTGCTGATTCAATCTGCTGCCTTGAGTCAAGCACTGCTGATCCGGATAAGTGCTGCTGGGTTCACAGCAGTAGAATGTTGCAGCAGTAGTTCTAAAGTCTGTTTGTAATAGAATGTATTAGCAGTAGTTCAATACAAGCAGTGTTTGTATAGATCAGAGGTTAGAGTTTGTTAGGAGGTTAGATGTCACTTTCATGGTGATGTCAGCTTTGATTCTCAGTGGTTTGATCTGCACTATAAATAGAGCAGTACCTGTACTGTTCTATTTGAGCTTAGAGCTTTTGCTCATCTCCTTTCATCTTGTACGATCAACCAGGGAGTATCAGGCTGAGGGGGAGTTTAGTATGTAAACATGTATGTAATCTTTTGATTTGAATCCTTCGACTAACGAGAATCAATTGTTTATGAAAAACTATTTCCCTTTGTTTGTGTTTACAAAGTTCGCCACTCATTTCCGCTGCACTTCATCATTTACGCAAACAAACACAAATCATGACAGCCTCAGATCCTAACAATTGGTATCAGAGCGTAGACAGTCAAATTCGATCTAACAATCAATTTGACGTAACAGTTCAGCTCAAAATTCATTGATACTAAGGTTGATTGTATTTAGTTGAAAAAACAGAGCAACGAGAAATCATGTCCAAAATGATGGATCAGATACTTTGTAAAACAACCAAGATGTCATATGACACACAAACTTCACATAACAAGTGATATCATGCATAAAACACCTATAGTGCTCAGATCTGAAAATATGTCTGATAACTATGGTATAATCTCTTTATTTTACAAAATTGATTTCAATTGTTGTTATGAAGGTTGTGATGTTTCTATCATGACTGCTGCTAAGGTGTTTACCTCAAGTCAACGAAAATCTATGTTCGGATGATAACATTAGTGTTTTTGTTAGCATAAAAAGAGGAAAATTAAAACTTTAGCTATTTAGATCTTATGTATTGAAAAACATGTTGAAAATCCTCTAAAAGGACCAAAAATCAACTATGTTAAAAATACATTAAGAAAATAAGCAGTCAAAATATCCAGATCATGAGTAATGTGGAATTTGGCATAAGCAATTGCAAAAATGTCCAAATCTCTCAAAACATTGCTGAAAATGATTTTTGGATTGAGTATTCTTTCCTTGAAAACCTTCCAGTAAAAGTTTCAACACTCTTCTATGGAAAGGGTAAAAAGGGAAAGAAGAAAAATTACAAAAACTCAAAAGTGTATTTATCTCAAAACTTTTGAATTCAAAAGAAAAGAGTATAAACCCAAAACACTTAAGAGTCCACAGGTTAATCCTATAAAAGGAAAACCAAAAGTAGATCTGCATTTTTGGTCAAACATAATGTCATCAATCAACCATGCTCAATCACTGTATCAGGGAAGTTCAGGTAACAAAAGTATCTCCAGATATTTTTCAATAAAGAGGAATAGGCCAAATTTCTCAGGAATTATTCACATGGTAATAAGGTTCACAAAGAACTTTCAAAACCTTTGTGAACGGGCTCCTCATGGTAACAATCAACTGACAAGGAAATGGTACCAAACAGTGGTTACAGGATTCTGGTTCAAACCACTGACCATTGTCCTAAGCTTGAGAATGAAATGATCTTGACCTTATTCGAAGTTACTTTAACTCTTGAGACACACCAGATCTAATTGATTTTATTATCAGAAAACTTTTACTCTTTTTCTCTGTAAAGTTTTCTTCAAATAAAACAGGATATATTATTCTTTATTTTTCCTTAAGAATGATATACTTTGCACTTTTACTGGTTTTTGATAGTAAAAGTTCAATCACCTGTTGGGATATAGAATCCTTTTATTTTTGCATAGGGTGATATATTCCTTAATAATGAATCAAAAGGAGATGGTGAAATAGTTAGGGTCATTTCAAACTCAAGTTTCCATCTCATGTCAAAGTTGATTGTTAACAAATTTCAAACATCTGGTTGCTCATGTTTTACTCTAAGTTCTCAAAAGGATTATTAAAACACAAAATGGGTGATCAAAGCTAAATGTGATGATCATCTGGGATACTCAACCACTGTCAAAATCTATAGAAGTGTTCAAAACTTGAAATAGATAAGTGGTAAAACCTGAATGCAAGGGCCAGAAAATCTTCTACATTAAAAATCCTTGTAAACCCTGTTGATATGATTAATTCTGATAAATTAGCATCTAAAATGTGTTTGTCAAGAATTTGATTCTGCAGGTAACTCACATGCACCATCAACAGATGATGAACGTGATACTAAAACCATTTCCATCATCAGAGCAGCAAATGTACAAAACAGCTGTTAAAGCTCATCCACTGATGAACAGACAGTGTTTGACCAAAATCCAGTATTTCATTCACCAAACACATCGACATCAGACATCACTTTGTGAGGGATTGCTATGAAAAAGGTTTGATTTCTCTGCATCATGTCCCAACTAAAGACCAGCTGGCAGATATGCTCACAAAAGCACTTGATACAGCCACTTTTGAAAGTCTGGTCTCTAGGATTGGGATGCTGAACATGGAATAACAAGCAACATCTTGTTTTTCTATGAATAAAAGCAATAAAATGTTTTCAGAAAATCAAAAATCCATCCTTAAAAATAGCTTAAAAAATGAAAATTTCATTAAAATCCTTAAAAGTCTGCCATAACCACTGATTGTTCAAAAGTCTGCTTTACATCAAAAAGTCTGCCCATTGCTGAAAGGCAACCTCTGTTCTCTCATTCCTTGATAACCACTGTTGTTCAAAAGCAGTGTCTTATCCACTGATATGCTATCTACTGATAGTAAAAATCATCCACCTTTCCACTTCTTTCATCAGTTGCTTTCACCAAAAGTACTGTCCTTCATTTTCACCAGTGGTTGTCACGTGGGCAGTACATAGCAGTCAGACTTTTTGTAACGGCTGCCACGTCAGCATTCACTCTCTCTCCTATAAAACTCCCCACTCACCATCCAAACAGGGTTTTACTGTCGAATTGAATTCATAAAAAATTCTCTTCTCAAAGCAGTTTTTCTTTCCATCTCCCACAAAATTCCTTCGGTCAATCGTTTCAAAAATGACAAAATCGAAGTCATCTGCAAAACCCACATCAAAATCTTCGAAAACAGCCTCTCAAAAGGCAACCACCACTGACATTCCATTCAAAAAATCTCACAATCTCCTGGGTCTTCTCACAAAACCAGGAACCACAGATGTTTTTGATTCCATTATCACCATCTTGGCAAAATCAAAGTACAAAACTTTGCTCACCGCCGACGCACCCATCTACTTGGCAACCCAAAGGGAGTTTTGGAAAAATGCAACCCTTGAAAAACAAGGAGACATTGTCACTGCAATCAAATCTTCCATAAAGGGTAAAGCTGTCCACATTTCACCACAATCCATCTCCGAAGTCTTCCAACTCGATGATCAGGCAGGTAAAACTTCCTTCACCAAAAACGAGTTGCACATTGACTTCATTGAAAGAGGGTATGAAGCCACAATGATGACGAAATTAACTTTAGAAAAAGGTTACTTTCCTCCTGCACCAAGATTTTTATTTCATACCCTCCTAGTATGTGTTTCAAACAAAACCACTTCTTTCAATGAGATCCCTATAAAGATTCAAAATCTGGGATATGCGATTCTTCAAGAAGAAAATTATAACTATTCTCGGGAAATCTTTAAAGATTTGGTTAATAATGTTGAAAGCAAATCATTTTTACTGTTTCCAAGGTTTTTAAGCTATTATTTTCAAAAGAAATTTAGTAAGGATGATTTGTCTCTAATAAACCAAGGTGAAATAACTGCAATAATCTGTCTAACAACTGAAACATTTTCACGTATGTTAGCACCTTGCAAAACACAAGCAGGGGTACCTGAGCAGATTTTAGCAGCTACCACTGCTCCTCAGGTATCTGCTGCTGAGCCTACTGCTCTAGGTGATCAAAGCAGCAGAACAACTGTTTTGAAACCCACACCTACCAAACCAAAAAGGCCATCCAAAAAGAAAAATCAAAAACCCTCCAAACCAATCAAAACGGCAACTCTGGCAGATGAGATACCAGAGTTAATGCCTGTGACAACACAAATGTCACTAGAAACCACTGCTGCTTCTTCCTCACAGCAGTTGGTACAAATATCTCAACCCATAACCATAACTCCTCATGCTTCTTCACAAAAAGGACAGGTTGTACACAAAGGGCCACCACATCATGATGCTCTGGATACACTTGTCTCCATCATCCACAGCTCAATGCCCGGAGCAACTCTGCTTTCTAAACCCACCATCACATCCTCAATTCCATCAAAAACACAACTACTGTTGGATGCAATTGACTTGAACCAGGCACTATCCAGTCCTTCTCAATCACCTGTCAATGAGAATATACCTCAACAAATGACTGAGTCTGCTGTATCATCCATTGCTAACCCACCAACAAAACCTGAGGAGGTTCCACCCATTGAGTTACAAGTAACTCTTTGTGGTAATCCAAGTGAAGCAGCCACTACAACTGTTGAACCTACAGGTTTACAGTTGGGCAGTGGTTTCATTAATAAGACTTCCTTGGAGGCAATTCCTTACATAGCACCTCTGCCAACCACCAGTGGATTTATATATCCAACTGGCATCATCAAAAGGTTGTCAAGTGTTGAAGGAAGAAGAACCCAGTACCAAGAAAAAGAGGCATCAGTGGTTAGTGTTTGGAATAAATTCCCTACATCTGCCACTGATAAAACCACTGTTAGTGGGAAATCAGATGATCCCATTAAATTGGGTGATGATTTAAAGTACCAGAAATTGACGGATCGTGTTGAAAAACTTGATAACTCTGTTGCAGAGCTCAAAAATATGCTCCAGCAGTTGTTACAAGTACAAAAGGTACAATCCACTGTTGTTCCACCTCAAGCACCTGCTCTACAACAAGCACCTGCTACAAATGAGCTCTGGAATCTCTTTCAACCTTATCTCCATCATCAGGCACAACTGGCAGATCAGCAACATGAAAAACATGTTCAACAGCTGAGAAATGCTATGGAGTCTAGGTTCAAAGACACTCAGGCTGATCTAAAGGCTCTCAAAACTCAGATCCTGCACACCACTGGCACTGCTCCTCCACCAGTATTCTTCATTGATCAACTCCCTGAAGATAATGCCAAAAAGGGGGAGAAAATTCAAGAATGGAGAAGAAAGGGAATAACTGATGGTCTTTACCTTGCACCAGAAAATTCAAATATGACCAAGCAGATCCCTTTGCCAGATGGAAGTAAGAAAATTGATGAGACTACAAATGCACTTGCAGAAGCACTTGCATGTGTAAAAAGGGATAGAGAGGCCAAAAAGAAAGCCAAGGTGGATTATCCGGATCAGGGTACTTCAGGGTCAAGAGATGATGAAAATCTTTTTGATGAAAAGAAGAAGTCTACTGGAAAAGTAAGGCTACCCAAATCCATTCCGGTCAGGCGTTCAAAGTCTGTTCAAAAACCACCTCCCAAAACAGGTGTTGTAACCTCTGTTGTATCAGCTGATGTTGGTACCTCAGTAGTTTCAACATCTGCCCTTACTTCAACACACACCACCTCAACACACACAACATCCACTACTTTACCACCATCACCACCTAAATCATAATCACCTCCTGTCAAAAGGCAGAAGACAGCAGATGTTAAAACATCTGTTGTAAAGACAACAGTGGTTGGAACACCAGTTGTTTCAACAGCTGTTAGTCTATCACAAACCACTGCCACTACAACCATCTTTCCATCCAAAACATCATCAGTCCCTCCTCAAATAAAGAGGAGGAGGCTAACTCCTAAAGATGATGTCACTTCACCACCCCAAACATCTTCAAAATCTTTAGCTCTTGTCAATATACCAAAACCAGTTCCACTTTCTTCTGTTCCAATGCACAAACCTTTACCTCCTGCAGGTGTTCAATTTCCTCTTGAACTAGAAGCTGTCAGAGAAGAGATAAAATCCTTCTATACTGAGGATGACCCTGCCAAAAGGAGTTTGCCCTCAATCAAAGGATATCCATGGCCCAAAAACATTGATGAATATTTGAAAATAAAGGCCAAACAAGCAGAGGATATCTCACAGAGAAACTCACAAGGGAAATCTGACAAAGAAGTTTCAAGATACTACCAATATCTACTTACACAAGTCAACTCCCTGGAACGTTTTGCAAAGAATGTTAGTCAACAAATTTCTGAAAGAGCAGCTGAAACTCTGAAGAAAGACTACATTGAAAGCATCATGTTTTACAAGAAATACAAAGGAGGGAGACACATGTACAAAGAGTGGACTATCCCAGAGCTTGAAGCTGAATCAGCCAGAATTCAAGTTATGATAAAAAGGAATGTCACTCACACTCCTCCTGATTGGGCAAAGTTCAAAAAGAATGTACCTGAAAAGCAGTTGGAACTAAAAAGAATGAAAGAAGAATTGGTTGTTGCTGAATTTGGCACCAAAAGACAAGTTGCTAGATGGAAAGAAGATGTGGTCAGGTCAACCTACAAAAGGTTGGAGGAATTGAGGAAGAAAGATCCAAAAATCCCTCAAAAACCTGACTATCCTGAAGCAGCGGTTTCAAAAGAACCATCAAAGCTGCAAATCAGGAGATCCACTGCTCCAGCTGGTACTTCCTCTTACAAAAGGAGGAAACAAAGCCAGTTAGGAGTTGAGACAGTTCAAGATATTCTTACTGGCAATGCTGTTGTAAAAGAAGGCCTGCTAAGAACGTTAAAAGAAGAACTTGAACAAGAAAATTCTGCTACCACTGCTCAGCCAGTGATGAATCGGCCAGCCTCTCCAAATACTTCTGCAAATAAGCATCTCCCAAGAAACCCACCAGGCTCAAAAATACAAAAGTGGGCAACTGACAAACAGACCCGCGTATTGACTTTGCTCAGGTCTGGTGGAGAAGTGAAGATAATATCAAGGGAACAAGCTCTTGGCCTGAGTCTTGAAGATTTGCTGGATCTCCTTGATCTTCCACTTAGCAGGGATGATGAAGATACAGATGCCCTTAGCTTTGAATTACAATTTAAAGGTCAAATAAGGGAACTGTTGATGAGGCAATAAAATATCCACAATAATGAAGAGTTTTGGCATTATCTGTTCCAGGGGGAGATTGTTGGGATTGAACCCTATCAGAGGAACAGATAATGTAAAGCCAAAACTGGATCAGCTCAGTGGATCCAGAATAAGCAGATGTTGATGTACAAAAACTCTCCCCTTGAAAGTGATTGCAACATCTAATGACCTCTTATCTGCTGATCTTACTAACTGCTGATCAATAACTGCTGCTCAATTAAAGATCTGATGAAGACTCAAAGTCCTGCTAATTCAATCTACTGCCTTGAGTCAAGCACTGCTGATCCGGATAAGTGCTGCTGGGTTCACAGCAGTAGAAGGTTGCAGCAGTAGTTCTAAAGTCTGTTTGTAATAGAATGTATTAGCAGTAGTTCAATACAAGCAGTGTCTGTATAGATCAGAGGTTAGAGTTTGTTAGGAGGTTAGATGTCACTTTCATGGTGATGTCAGCTTTGATTCTTAGTGGTTTGATCTGCACTATAAATAGAGCAGTACATGTACTGTTCTATTTGAGCTTAGAGCTTTTGCTCATCTCCTTTCATCTTGTACGATCAACCAGGGAGTATCAGGCTGAGGGGGAGTTTAGTATGTAAACATGTATGTAATCTTTTGATTTGAATCCTTCGACTAACGAGAATCAATTGTTTATGAAAAACTATTTCCCTTTGTTTGTGTTTACAAAGTTTGCCACTCATTTCCGCTGCACTTCATCATTTACGCAAACAAACACAAATCATGACAGCCTCAGATCCTAACAAGTGGGATCAAAGTGTTGCAAATCATTTAGTTCAAAGAACAAGTTATCTGACATCTGGTTTTCACAATTTGCAATGAAAGCATAATTTGCAGAGTGAGAATCAGAGTTGTTAAAATTTCCACCAGCAGTTATGTCAATAAAATGATCATAACTCTGATCCTTACTGCTGCTACCAGATTCTTCCTGACCAAAAAGAGCTGTGCTGCCAAATGAATAGTCATCAGCAACTTTACCAGACTCTTGCAACTTCCTTTTCTGGTTTAACTCCCTTTCATAGGTCAGGAGTCTACCATGGAGTTGGGTCAGGGTCAGATCTTTGAACTCAGCTGAATTCCTGGTGACAAAAGCAATTGTGTCCCATTTTTCAGGTAGTGATCTAAGAAACCTGCTATTTTGAGTTGCATTTGGAATGTAACTTTAATAAGCCTTAGTTCACTAATGAGACAGCTAAAACGTTCAAATTGTTGGGTTAATGATTCACCCTTGTTGTGACAAAATGTTTCATACTGCTGATTCAGAATTTCCCTGTTGTTTTCAATAACCTCTTCTGTTCCCCCAAATTGTTCCTTCAATGCATCCCACAATTCTTTGGCACTGTTACAGTGTAACAGCCCAGCATAGATTTCATTGGGTAATGCAGAAGCTATGATGCTAAATGCTTTGGCATCGAGTTCGAACTTTTGAAAATCAGTTTCAGTATAGTTTTCAGTTGGTTTAGGTACGAACTTCTTTGCATCCTCAGCACTTGGCACCATAGGAACATGGGGACCAAAAACAAAAGACCTCCAACATCCAGTGTTCTGTTGAGCAAGGATGTGACCCATCCTTCTCTCCTAGATGTTATACTCATTACGTTTAAGCATGGGTGGTTTGAAAATTGAGCCAATGTTATTCTTATCATCATGTGATTGTGACGTCATCCTGGTTGTTTTACAGGCAGTGATTAATCAACTTTAATGGTGATTAAACCTTGCTCTCTTTTTTAACGAAACGAACAAACTATCAGTATCAACGATTGCGAGCTGAACTATTTATGTCAAAATGATTGTTAAATCAAATTTGACTGTCCAAGCTCTGATACCAATTGATAGGATCTGAGTTTTGTTTTGATTGTGTCTTACATTTGAATAAAAATGAAGATGAATGAGTTGTGCAGCGGAATTAAGATGGAAGCAAAATTTTCACAATCAAACAGGAGAAATGCTTTTAACATACAAGTTTAACATTGAACCGAAAGATTGAATTTAATTTCAAACAACGATTACAATATGCAAGTATGCAACAAACTCCCCCTTAGCCCGAGCTCACAGTATTTGTTCATGCAGGAAGAAGATGGTGAAAGAGCTAAATAGAACATTACAGAGCACTGTTCTATTTATAGGCACGAGCAAACAACTGAAGCATCTAAGCTGACGTCACCATGAAAGTGACATCTAACCTCCTAACAAACTCTAACATCTGACCTATACAAATATTGCTATGCTAACTACTGATATAACAATACATTACATAAAGTAAACAAAACAACTGCTGCATCCTTCCACTGCTGTGAACCCAGCAGTACTTGTCATGATCAGCAGTGCTTGACTTAAGGCAGTAGATTGGGCAGCAGGGCTTTAGTTCTTCATCAGTCTTTGACTTAATCAGCAGTTGTAGGTCAGCAGTTTGTATGATCAATAGATAGGAGGTCAGCAGATGTTGAAACCACTTTCAAGGGGAGAGACTTGTATGCATAACATCTGCTTATTCTGGATCCACTGCTCTGATCTAGTTTTGGCTTTAATTATCTGTTCCTTTGGCAAGGTTCAATCCCAGCACTATTTGTTTCAATAAAAATTAGATCAAATTCATCATAACATTGTCTAAAAGCAAACACAACCAACACAAGTATCGAATACAGATCAAAACGAATATTATTCAAATTGCTCAAAAGATTCTAAGTTAACTAGGTGACGTTTCTAAGCATCTCCTAGCTGAATTCCATGCGTTCCAAGCATCCTATCAGCCTGCAACATGTATTAAAATATCAATACAAAAGTATTGGAGAGAATACAAGTTTGATAATAGAATAATAGATTAAAACAACTCATATCCATAGTGTAAGAAATAAAATAGTTTCAGCCGTGCTAGTGTCGCAGTCCACGCAGTGATAGCCCAAGTTTCCAATGCGTTAAGTGCCTTTCCCAAAGTTTAGCAGGAGGTTATATGTCTCCTCCTAACAATACCCCAAAGACTAAGGGGGAGGTGCATTACTCCTATAGCGCTACTATTGTTAAGGCGGAACTACACACTCTGGATTAAACGTCACATAGCACAAAGAGTCAAGAATCAAGAATCACAAGTTTCATGTTCACATAGGATGGAGTATAAGTTTCAAAGATTCAAGTTTAAATTTTATAGAATACATGTTACACCCCAAAGGTTTAAAGTAAAAAGGGGATCGAGTATACTCACAGTGATTGCTAAACAGTATAAACTGCTATTGGATCAAAGGGAGCTCTTTTTAGAATTAGCCTGATTAGATTACAGAAGGATAAGAGTCGGGCAGAATAACGAGGTTGCTCAAAGTGTCAAGTTGGTCACTGGATCGAATGGCTGTCCGATCGGATGGCTATCCGATCGGATTGTCGGTCGATCGGATGTCACACAGATGTGAGTAGACAGATGGCTACCCGATCGGATGGCCATCCGATCGGGTTGCCACTTGAGTGGAAACCATAAGTGAATAGGGTGGCTGTTCGATCGGATGGTAATCCGATCGAATTGGTTGCTGGTCCTGGTTCAGCTGAGGACACTGGTTACGGAGGTGGGTAGTATCTCCACATTTGTAGCATGCACAAACAGCGTTGACTGGCCTTGGGTTCTGTAGAGGTGCTGGAGGTGCAGGTAGAGCTGCCTGAGTTGGGGCTTGCTGAGCTTGTGGTGCAGGGTTAGCTTGACGACAGTAGGGAGTCGTGTGACCATAGCGATTACAGTTGGTGCACAGACGACATGCCGAAGTAGCAGGATGATGGTAGTTGCAAGTGGTACACTTCGAGTGAGAACCAGTGTACTGTTTCTTAGCTTCGGGAGCAGCGGGATTAGCAGCAGCAGTAGAAGGAGCAGGTTTAGCAACAGGGTTTGCAGCACGAGTAATAGCATTACATCCGGAACCCTGGGATTTCCTTTTCTTGTTCTTGCTGCCGCCTGGCTGCTGAGTAACTTGATTCGCAGACTTGGAGGGAGCAGGAGTAGCGAACTGTTTATCACGCACACGGTTGTTGTTCAAACTTGCTGCCAAACGATAGACTTCTTCAATAGTTTCCAGTTGAGCTGCTTCAATAGAATCACGCATAGCAGGAGGTAGACCATTGATGTACTTGGTTATCATTCGCTTAGGAGTCGAAACCAAGTGAGGAACGATAAGACTCAGCTGCTTAAAATGGGTAGTATAAGCCAGGTTATCATCACCAACCTGCTTCAGATGCCAAAACTCTTCATCAAACTTTAGTTGTTCATGAGGAGGGCAGAACTCAAGCATCATTAGTTCTCGCACCTCAGCCCATGGAAGAGCATAGGCTTCTTCATTTGAACGGATGTTTCTCTCATTCGACCACTACTCCAACGCTCTGCCTTGAAACATCCCAGTTGCACTCCTAGTCTTTAAGTGGTCTGGGCACTCGCTGTTAATGAAGGTAACCTCGATGCTGTCGAACCACTCGAGCATAGCAGTCACCCCATCACTGCCCATGAAAGACTTAGGGTTGCAAGAGATGAAATGCTTGTAGTTGAACTTAGTAGGCCTTTGCTTCTCGGCCTTTGAGTCCACAGAGGATGGAGGAGTGTTTGATCCTTGGAGCTCAGAGACGATCTTTGGCACGACTTGAGCAATCTGGTTGGCCATGAATGACATCATCTTTTTCTGAGACTTCTCCCTGGATTTCCTAAGAGTGTCGGATAGCTTTCGAGAAGACATCCTAAAGATCCAATAAGAGGATCATATAAGTCTAAATTCATGAAGCCTCACAATATAGATTCACACACAGTAGACTAAAACTCAACAAGATTCATAAGATTCACAAGATCAAGATTCAAGTTTCACATAGATTCCAATACCACAAAATCCACGAACTTCGCATGGCACGTTGTACGAAGTCTGGCAACATGTCAGAAACACTTATATATAGGAACTACCAGCGGCGTATCCACCACGCTTCGGGCACATCGCTTCCACCTCGTACTCGGTGTCATGTTACGTGTCGTAGAACACACTCATCATCATCATCATCATAGATTCACATAGCTTACAATAAATTCATATATATTCACGTAGGTTTCAAATAGATTCCAATAGATCCAATAGACTCCCATAGATTAAATAGATTCAATAGACTCCAATAGATTAAATAGATTCAATAGACTCCAATAGATTCAATAGACTTCCAATAGATTCACATAGTTTCACATAGATTCGTGCTAACAATCCCCAAACAATGAAATCTCGCACGACACGTGTTACGAAAGTTCGGCAACATGACAGAAGCACGTATATATAGGAAGTACCAGCGGCGTATCCACCATGCTTCAGTCATGCCACGTCCGTCTCGTCGTCGGTGTCATGCCTCGTTAACTACCGCTTTCGATTTCATCACTTCTCAAAACATAGATTAACCAGATAGATTCAACCACACAGATTAACAAGGTAGATTCAATCACTCAAACCTGAGCCTACAAAACTACGAATTTTGCTTAGCGCGTGGTACGAAGGTTTGGTAGCGTGCCGAAAACGCATATATATAGGAAGTACCAGCGGCGTATCCACCACGCTTCGGACATGCCACTTTCCCCCTCGTCTTCGGCGCTAGGCTACATTTCGTATTTTGTTTCTCCATCCACACATTTCACTAGAGTACACGGTAGACTTCACATAAGTTTCTCATAGATTACACCAATAGACCTTCCATAGCTTTAGAATCCCACATCAGACACTAAATTTCGCATGGCACTTGGTACGAAAGTTGGTAACATGCCAGAAACACTTATATATAGGAAGTACCAGCGGCGTACCCACCATGTTTCAGACACGTCACTTTCCCTTCGTATTCCACGCCATGTTACATCTAGTGTCTTATAATCACATTATCGCATAGATTGCACATAGAATAAAGCTTCATAAATTTAGTTCGATCAGATATTAGAATTTATGTTTTAGATTGCGAACAACGTGTGATTCATGTAAAAGTCTCATAACAAACAAAGAGTCAAAATAAATGAAGAATGGTGTTTAAAACCACACATAAAATTGAGATAGCATGAAAGATAGGCTAGTAAAACATAGAGTGTTCCGGGTAGAGGAACGGTGACTAAGCAAAGTGATTCGAACCCCTTTTCGAATTGAGGTAGCGTGTCTTGACTTACTTAGACAATTACGTCATCGATGTTAGGCCTACAATATTCGTCCTTTTGGTCATTTCACGTACTCAATTGATCGGAAGTTACGAGACTTTGGCGGGGCATGAAAAATCAAGGAGTGGGACTAGTTATCAAGATCTGAGTTTCACCTCTAACTTGACAACATCGTACCCTAATAGCGTTGGTACTCATCCTCAAATAAGACCCACTAGAATAATATGGAGATTTTCCATCAAGGTTTGGATGTTACTCTTGACTTGAAGGCAAACCTCGTGCAAAATACAAACATTGATTAGCAGTGTTTCCAAAGCATCAAGTGTATATTGTATCAGCCCTAGGAAAGGCATGTAAGTTTAACATAGAAATGTGCTGCTAGGAAGCAGATACGGTAGAATACATAAGTCTTAAACAACAAATAAGAGTCAAGATTCCTAGAACTATAGACTAGGGCAAGTATTCCTACTCGTCCTAATTCCCTGTAGTTATGGCTCTGATACCAATCTGTCACACCCCAACCGATGGCGGAAACATCGAGGTGCGAGCACTAAGCATTCAGATTGCTCATGAGATTCCATAACACTATTTGTTTCAATAGAAATTAGATCAAATTCATCATAACATTGTCTAAAAGCAAACACAACCAACACAAGAATCGAATACAGACCAAAACGAATATTGTTCAAATTGCTTAAAAGATTCTAAGTTAACTAGGTGATGTTTCTAAGCATCTCCTAGCTAAATTCCATGCGTTCCAAGCATCCTATCAGCCTGCCACATGTATTAAAATATCAATACAAGAGTATTGGCGAGTATACAAGTTTGATAATAGAATAATAGATTAAAAAAATCATATCCATAGTGTAAGAAATAAAATAGTTTCAGCCGTGCTAGTGTCGCAGTCCACGCAGTGATAGCCCAAGTTTCCAATGCGTTAAGTGCCTTTCCCAAAGTTTAGCGGGAGGTTATATGTCTCCTCCTAACAATACCCCAAAGACTAACGGGGAGGTGCATTGCTCCTATAGCGCTACTATTGTTAAGGCGGAACTACACATTCTGGATTAAACGTCACATAGCACAAAGAGTCAAGAATCAAGAATCACAAGTTTCATGTTCACATAGGATGGAGTATAAGTTTCAAAAATTCAAGTTTAAATTTTATAGAATACATGTTACACCCCAAAAGTTTAAAATAAAAAGGGGATCGAGTATACTCACAGGGATTGCTAAACAGTATAAAATGCTATTGGATCAAAGAGAGCTCTTTTTAGAATTAGCCTGATTAGATTACAAAAGGATAAGAGTCGGACAGAATAACGAGGTTGCTCAAAGTGTCAAGTTGGTCACTGGATTGGATGGCTGTCCGATCGGATGGCTATCCGATCGGATTGCCGGTCGATCGGATGTCACACAGATGTGAGTAGACAGATGGCTGCCCGATCGGATGGCCATCCGATCGGGTTACCACTTAAGTGGAAACCATAAGTGAATAGGGTGGCTGTCCGATCGGATGGTAATCCGATCAGATTGCCACCCGATCCGGGTGTAAGTATCCTGGTCATCCCAATCGGATGGCTGCTCGATCGGACGGCTGTCCGATCAGGTTGCCACTTGATCAAGACTTCCAAGTTTTTGATAATTTTGCTAAGTGTTTGAAAGTTTCTAAGTTTCAAGGCAAAAGGCAAGTGTCACCTAATAGGGTGGCTGGCCGATCGGACGGCTGTCCGTTCGGTTTGCCGCTCGATCGGGCAACCCTTGTTCTTGTTTAACATGTTTGTAAAATTTCCAAGTTTCTTAGCTTAACAGTGACGGTACGGTACGTATTCTGACAACAGTAAACTCATTAGCACACCGCCGTTCTGGTCGGGTGGGAATCTCCCCTGTCCGATCAGCCATCTGTTCGTAACGAGTTAATGCCAGAATCCATTCCATGCTCGTCTTTAACTGTCATCAACTCAGATCCAAGCCGGCTTTAGACTATTCATCCAGTCCACTGCCTGTTTAGACCCGGGTTCCACCGATTAAGGTGAAATTTTGAGAAAAAGATGAAGATACTCAAGTTTTATAGGAAGAAGTCTAGATTTAGCTTAGATTTAGTGCGAAAATGTACGAAACATCTTAGATCTGAGCTAGATCTTGCTCAGAATGACATCACATGGTAGTTTGTACAACCCCCATGATGACATCACCCTCAAGAACTCAGATCCGAGAAATTTCACGGTGAAGAGTGTGATTTCAAATGAGAATCACGTAGAGAATGATGCGTAGATTAAGAAAGTACAAAGATCTTGCCTAAAACGTACCGAAATCGATGAGAGAAAGAAGAAATGAAGTGTGCACATGTCTTGGCCAAGCAGAACTGTCACATCACTCAAAATGGTGATGTGACAGGTCTATTTATAGTGAGAGAGGGTATTAAGGCGGTGCAAAGTGGATAGGGTGGCTGATCGATCGAGTGGTCACCCGATCGGGTGGTCATCCGATCGGGTGGTCATCCAATCGGATGGCCACTCTGGCCAATCCCTTCTTTCCGCGTTCCTGACTTAGATTCGTTTTGCGAGTTATATTTAGCGTTGTGTTGCGTATGTTTTGCGTAAAAGTATCTCATAACTAGATTACATCATAAGCACTAAAGTCTCAAAGTTTCATAGATTCCATCAGTGACGAGGCTCTAGTCTCTCGTTCAACCAAGAATCAAGTTCCACGAGTCTAAGGAGTCAATCACTAAATAAGTTTCAAGAGTCAAGAATCATAGTTTCTCAAGCATCAAGAATCAAGAGTCCAAGTATCAAGTATCAAGAATCCACAAAAAGAATCCATAGTATCAAGAATCAAGTATCTAGTTTAGTCATCAAGAATTAAGTGTCTAGAAGCATCAAGAGTCAAGTATCTAGATTATGTATCGAGTCTCATAGTTTTAGCCAAGAATCAAGCATCTAGAATAAAGAATCAAGCATCAATATCAATAAGATTCATACCAAAAGTATCAAAGTATTAGCATCTCATAACTACAGGGACTAAAACTGACAATTAAAAGAAGTTCAGGGACTGATCTTGCCAAATGTCTAAAGTTCAGGGACACTGGGCGTTACACCTAGCTCCAAAAATCGTTGGTGAACGGGCCCTGTAGATAAGAGGTAACATTATCGTTTTCCTTTTTTGCTAGCCTGGAAATATTAGTGAAGTGATTTATGAGCGGCTTATCGGTGAGCGAGGTATCCCTCGAGAACCGAGCCGATAACATGTCCCCCACCTCCACTCTTAACTTCTCATGTAACCTTAAACCCAACTTGCCGAACGCCCCGTTGTTGCACCCTATATCTTTCCAAATTCCCGGTATCATTTTCTTAACCGATATGATCTTGTCTTCAAACCTAGACTTATGATTCGAGCCTACTACACTTGCCCAAAGTTGATTCGGATCCTCAATATACCCAAGGGCGGATTTACAGCCAGCTCGGGGGTTCACAGGAACCCGCTCGGTTCGTAATTTATAGTGTTAAATTATATAAAAAATTCCAAAGGAACCCTTTAATATTTTATAGGGGAACCTTGTAAACAAATGAATAGATTGTCCAGTGGTAGGTGCGCGCACTTGTTGTACATGAGATCGCGTGTTCGAGTCCGTTTAAAGCCATTTGTTGCGTTTTTTATGATTTGAGTTGCGTTTTTGATGATTTGTGTGACAACTTGAACTTTCAGGGTTGGTGTCGTTTAATCCCGTAATCTTAACTTCTCATTATTTCTAGTCAACAATCCTTGTTTAGATGAAACTTGTTTTACGTTTTGTAATATTACTATATGGTTAAATCTAAACGTACAATGAAACCCGCTAAACACTGTGCTTTATATTCGGAACATTGCGCTTTATATTTGGGCCACGAGTGTCTTGGACCACACACACTAATTAGGCCGCAAACATATTTGGGCTACACACATACCCATTTAGCTTGCACACTACTTCTTTAACTATTTCGGCCCACACATCATAAGCCCCAAACCGAGCCCATTCCCAAACCCATTAGTGGTGTTGTGTGAACCTTTGCATAGTAATTATATTAGTCCAAGGTTACGTAACAAACAAACCTATTTCCTTCCTCATCCCTCTCGGCGACAACAGCAAAGGAAAACCCTCTCTTAGCGATCTACGGCTGTCTCTAGGTCATCATCACCGAGCCCTTCTTCTCCTCTCTTGTATTCGGGTACGTCTGACATGATATTTGTAGATTAGTTAAGTGTGATTGATCGATTGAATGTGTTGCCCGATTATATGAATAACATGAAAACAGTTTCTTGGTATATACTTGTCAAAGCATGCATGATAGTTAATATGATATCAATGTATGATGAGAATTTAGTCTGTAAACTGAGTTGGACGTGGTCGATCACTATTTTATTATTGAACAAATAGTATGAGTGATTGGTATGCTGTCTATTCGATTATTAATTATGGTGTGCAAAGTCAACATAAAATAAAGAAACATGATAGTGCAAATTGATGAGCTGTACGTTGTAATTTATAAGTGGTAGGGTATTAAATCCATGACCATGATTTACATGAGGGTTCGAATTATATAAACAGTGGAAGGTGATGTTTGAATCATCTCGAATGATAGTGATTATGAGGATAATTACTGTTAATGATCTTAGGAAGTGATGTCCGATGATGTTGTGTCATGACATGTTCACAGATATTTTAGTATGATTAATGAATCTTGAAGTTGCAGCTATGCAAAGTAATTCAATTGAAGGATAGTTGATAATGATTATTGCTAGAATAATTAGGGTTCATGTGCACGAAAGTGGGTAATGGGTTATCTTCTGTCATTAATAATGCCTATTATATGAAACTTAGGAAATTGTTAAATTATGGATTTGAAATACAAACTGTGCAACTCATTAGATGAAACATTAAGTATGTGGGCTGAGGGTTTGGAGGGGCTGCTTAGCCCATTACGTAGCCCACACCGTTGTGATCTTTGGGTTGCGTGAGCTTGGGCCACTAGCTTGTTTAAATTGTACACGGTGTGAATAACGAGATGAAATACTAACTATTATGAGATTTCATGATGATAACCTACGGACATGTTGCATGATAAACTGTTATGATTCATAGAACATGTGTGATTCTTATATGTCACTATGTATACATGATGGAAGCTATGAATACGTGAATTACTGTTATGACACGTGAAACGATGGGTGTAAATGCATGTACGATCCGTGTTTGTTGCATATGTAGAATATGTGGTTAATTACATGTAAAACTGATTCTTAATGGTAACCATATTAGGACTTGGTTGACCAACTGTGAACACAAACGAATATCTAGTCTTACCGGGCAAACCACAGGTGAGTTCATCTCTCTTGAGCATGCGTCCTGGTGGTTGGGACAGTCAGTTGGTATCCCGGGGAGGGATAAGTCTTTTGGGTAAAAACGGGAATGTTGGATAATATACTCATCCTATCACCTTTAAAGTCCCTCCGTGTTGTTTGGTTACCGGGGAGGTAACATGGTATTAGTTAGTAGCGCTACTTAGGTTTGGCAACCTCACCCCGTACCTGGGAGGACGGGTGTTGAACTAATGACCTATTCATGACCAATGCTTTGATAGGAGCATTGGAGAAAGGGCAAAATAATCAGAAGCCGTCTTGTATTCGGGGTATTATCAACATTACTTTCTGAATTAAATTCAGTGGATTAACTAAACACTTGGTAACCAACGTTTTCGTAAAACTATGAATTCACCAGCGTTGTCTGGTACACTTGTTGCATGCTCGCAGGTCGTTAGATGTCTATGATTTGGGAACTTGCTGTCTGGAGTAGCTGGAGTGGTCATGGGTCGACTGGAAGGATTTATGTGATTGATTTCTTGATACTATACTTTGGTTTTGAAATAGTTTAACTTGGTTTACTATTTGCTTCCGCTGAACATATTGGTTTTCATTTAAACTTGTTGATGGTATTTTATTAATGGTTGAGAACTTTATTTAGAAACTTGTATGGGTTCAATGTGATTAGTGGCTCATTGTTGGTACGTCACACGCCTAACAGGGACACTCCCTAGGTGGTATTTTGGGGGTGTGACAGTTTGGTATCTGAGCCACTGATAATAGTGAACTTGGTTTTAAAACGTTTTTATAAAACCAGACTATAACCGAACAGATTCGAAATCGACCATGACACTCAGCTCCAGACTGCAAGGTTCGTTTCTCGTTTACCATTGCATAGTATATCTAGTGTTTGCTTATGAATAACATCACACATGAATGCACATTTAGCACTGCAGTATGAACTTCTATGTTACCAACCCATGTTACGTGTTTTAAGAGTGCGACTCTTCTTGAACTTTCATGATCTATGTTGTGGTGTCATCTGTCTTATTGCTTAAATTCGGGGAACCTTTTAGCGCGAGTTAAGAGGCACTGAGATAAGCACGCAAATTGCCTTATTATTATGGGTGCACACATAATAATAATGTGGGGTGCATGTGAGGCCCAGTGAGGCTTAACGAGTGTGAGAGGGGTTCCGCTCTGTTAATTGATGTTATGTTAGAACTCAGCAGTCTATAGGAGTCATAGCAGTGATTGTCTCCTACTCGAACATGATATTTTCAACCCTTTCTGAATCCTTACGAATCTCGATGCTATCAAGTATCACCTGATCAAACCTGAACGCCTAGCGAACTGTGTAGAATGTTAGGTGCTAGTATGAACGTCCCTGAGTTGGATGGCTCAGTGTCAAATGATTGGACTATACTTTCCTCACTTATCTTTGTTTGGTGGAACTTAGCGTGTTGACGCCTTAGATCCCGAAGTGCGATCACTTCTGCAACACTCTCGTGACATATCGTGTATTACTCAGTCAACTTGCAAGAACGATGGACAAGAGGGTAAACGTAGTACCTTACCGACTTCAGCATTTGAACGACCCTAGTTACCGGCAACGAACAACAGCGATTTGACTCCAATCGAATCCTTAACCCCAGCCAGCGACTCATGGGAGTCGACTCTTACGAACCAATCGGGACAAAATCGATGACGATTGACTGTAGAGCGGACTGTGTAACCGCCCGCACCATGAGTAGTGCCTTAGGACGTGGCACGGAATGTGAAAATATGGACCTTGTTGGTGAAAGGACGCAGGACATCGTTAAAAGCAACAATATTAGAGGCAACAGTCGCGGCAACATCAAGGTACTCGTGATCGTAGCTTACAGTATGGAAACGAAGGTGACCTCGACAAGGATTGACTGTGTTAAGTCAAGGTGACGACAACCAAGGGAACGACGGCAGTACTGGAAATTCTCGTGGCGAAAACAACACTGGAAATGAAGCTCATGGAAGGGCATTTAGTATTGGCATAGGCTATACCAGGCGTAATAGCAACACGATAGCTTGGATGGGTAGCTATTCGCTTCGTCTCTGATCTGTTTAACCCTATGCTTCTTGAAACCGAACCTGTTGTGGAGTCGGCTGATGCAAGTCAATTGAAGCCTTATATGTTCGTTGGGATGCAAACTCGACCTTGGGGGAGAGGTGTTCAACATCGACCTTCCTTCTACTACCCCTGATGGTTACAATGCAGTAGTTAGTGTGGATTGGTTATTCAGAAATCGCGCAGACATACCTTGTGAGGAGAAAATTTTGTGTGGGGAATCATTATTTGTTCTAAGGCAACAGAGTGGTGCAAAGGTTAGCGCCATATTAACTATAAAGGCCCAGAAATGTCTACGGAGGGATCACCCCGCTACGTTAGCAACCGTTACTGATGTTGAGGCTAAGGAAAAGAGGATCGAGGATCCACCAATTGTTCGTGATTCCTCTCAGTGTCCTACCTGAGGAGCTTTCAGATTTACTTCCACCACTGTTAGGCAGAATCTCAGTTTGATCTCACGACAGGGGCAGCCCTGATTACTCGTGCTACATACCATCTTGCACCAGGAGGGTTGCAAGGACTATCTACAGGAACTGTTGGACAGGAGTTTTATTGGACATAGTTTTTGTTCGCTTTGGGGAGCCCCAGCTATATTCGGGAAGATAAAGCCTTTTCGTATGTGTACTTATTATCCAGAATTCAGCAAGGTAACAATCAAGAACTGTTTGCCTCGACCATGTATTGACGGAAGACCAAGAGGAGAATGTTCCTGAAACGGCATATCGAACACAATACGGCCATTGCGACTTTGTACACCATGACCATTGAGTTAATCAACACACCAGCAGCTTTATGGACCACATGAATCGACCGTATTTATGGATGACGTTCTGGATCATTTCCAAGAGGAAGGAACATCATGGGCGGTATTTGTATCTTATTTTAGAGCTCCTGAGGGAGGAGCCACTCCGCGCGAAGTATTGTTAATGGTAACTTCTGGATCCGAGAGATACCTTTATGGTCATATGATCAACGAAGTGGGAATACACGTGGATCTCGCTAAAGACCCATTTCGTTAGATATTGTTCGGCACCAAAGATCCCTTCGAGGATGCAACAATTTCTTGGTCACACTAGACTCTATCGCAGATTCACCACAGGATTTTCGAAGATCGCGCAGCTTAAATCTCTTTAGCACAGTAGGGTGTTGTGTTCGTGAAAGACAAAACAGGAGGACGTCTTTTCAGCTTTCGAATCCCAACTCTGCAATGTTTACACACCGACGCAACACGAGAAAGTGATGACTTACGTAATGGACTTACAGGAAGAACTGCACGAGTCACGACCTGCGGTGGAAGCCCTGGTCTTTGGATTTAAGTTGGAGGCATTACTTGGATGGTACCAAATCCACTACCTAGACCGATCACAAGGGCCTCCCGTGTGAGCTAAACATGTGATGGCACCGCTGGATGGAACTTTTGAATGAATACGACCGTGAAACCTGGACGTGCATGAGCTTTGCAGCCTGCTATCGACTCTAACAGACCTGATCAGACTTGCCTTGCTCAAACTGAAGAACTGAAGGAAGATAGTTTTCAAAATCAACCCATGCGGGGCATGGGGAAGCAACCTTTGGCAGGTCGGACGATATTTGCTACTTCATGGAACGAATATGAACCTCACTATACAGCAACCCTGGGAAATTGGTGCAGGCAAAGCACACGGGTTTCGATATCCTATTCGTTTGAGTTTTGATAGGAGGAATTAAAGTTTGAAGACCATGTATGGATGACCGGGCCTGAAGGTCCACATAGCAACGCATGGGAACAAAGTTTGACTTGTGGGAAAGTCAAGGTGGGATTTTAGCAATCAGAAACGCATATATGGAAATGGGAACAGACTGCCATGGAATTTTATCACTGTCTACTTACAACTTGAAACGGAAACCCTATCACCTTGGTGATCGTTGATTGTCTCATGCAACCGGTACACTCTCCTGCAATCAAGGAAACTGACGAGTCTCCGCAGCTTGTGAATATTCCTCTGAGAGAGGCGGCTCTTTAGGCACAAGGCGCCAACTCCTGTTATCTCTGAATTTGATCTATGCATGACCTATGTCAGGCAATACACAACACCCTTGGCTCACGTTAGGACCAGAGCATTGCTTATCGCCGTTGGGCAAACGATCAGAGAAAACGAACTCTCCTGGCACTCGAAGACATGCTAAGAGCATGTGTGTGACTGGCTTTGGTGCAAATTGGAAGGACTCTTACCTATGGTTGAGTACTACGACAGTAGTTATCATCTTGGTAACCAGACGGCTCTGTTGAGGCATTACATAGGCAATAATGCCAACCTTCTTGTTAGACGGAGATGGTGGACAACTTAATTACTGATCCAAAACTGGTACTCAAAACTCTTGGGAAGGTCGTTTGGATCGGGAGTCGATTGACGGCAACACGTGACCGTCAGGAAAGCTGATAAACTTGGGAAACGCTGAAAGATCGCTGTAGGCAATCGTATTGTGTTGAAAGTCTCACCCTGGGAGGGTGTGGGATGCTTGGGAAGCGTGGCGAGCTTAACTGACATCTGATGAAACACGTGCGATACCTTTACTAGAGAAATTTATCGAACACATGGACCAGGAAGTCAAGGTTCGATTAACATAGTTGTATCCCGATTGTGAGAGTTTGTTGGAACTCAAGATGTAGACCGGAGTTCACGTAGGAACGCAATGGTCGGAGTAAACTCTAGGATCCGCAGTTATCTAAGCGATTGTGTCAACGTCTGTTATCATTGGCGAATTTCGGGATGAAATTCCCTTTCAAGTTGGGGATGATGTGCCACCTGAGGACAATCCGCAACAATCTTGATTTCTCATTTCACTCTTTTGTGCTTATGTCAAATTTCGGGACGAAATTTCTTTCAAGTTGGGGATGATGTGACAACTCGAACTTTCAGGGTTGGTGCCGTTTAATCCCGTAATCTTAACTTCTCATTATTTCTTGTCAACGATCCTTGTTTAGATGAAACTTGTTTTACGTTTTGTAATATTACTATATGGTTAAATCTAAACGCACAATGAAACCCGCTAAACACTGTGCTTTATATTCAGAACATTGCGCTTTATATTTGGGCCACGAGTGTGTTGGACCACACACACTAATTAGGCCGCAAACATATTTGGGCTACACACATACCCATTTAGCTTGCACACTACTTCTTTAACTATTTCGGCCCACACATCATAAGCCCCAAACCGAGCCCATTCCCAAACCCATTAGTGCTGTTGTGTGAACCTTTGCGTAGTAATTATATTAGCCAAGGTCACGTAACAAACAAACCTATTTCCTTCCTTATTCCTCTCGGCGACAACAGCAAAGGAAACCCCTCTCTTAGCCATCTACGGATGTCTCTAGGTCATTATCACCGAGCCCTTCTTCTCCTCTCTTTTATTCGGGTACGTCTGACATGATATTTGTATATTAGTTAAGTGTGACTGATCGATTCAATATGTTGCCCGATTATATGAATAACATGAAAACAGTTTCTTGGTATATACTTGTCAAAGCATGCATGATAGTTAATATGATATCAATGTATGATGAGAATTTAGTCTGTAAACTGAGTTGGACATGGTCGATCACTGTTTTATTATTGACCAAATAGTATGAGTGATTGGTATGCTATCTATTCGATTATTAATTATGATGTGCAAAGTCAACATAAAATAAAGAAACATGATGGTGCAAATTGATGAGTTGTATGTTGTATTTTATAAGTGGTAGGGTATTAAATCCATGACCATGATTTACATGAGGGTTCGAATTATATAAATAGTGGAAGGTGATGTTTGAATCATCTCGAATGATAGTGATTATTGTTGGACCGGTTCTGTGACCCTAAATAGTCAGTAAAGGCAGAACATCATCATTTACTAAGGCGGAATCAAAGTAAACAACGTCAAAACAGCTTGTATCCTTTTAACTTTCTTTCTATTACTGATTGCGAGTCTTTTACAATAATTTCTGGAAAAAATCCGACAGCACCTCGACTCTGATTTCGCTCGAACTGTTACAAGTGACAACAACCATCACCTATTTATAGAGCCTGTGATTCCGCTTGAAATAACTCAAGCGGAACCCCTATGTTCACTCGAGCGGAATCACTAACTTGCTATTTTGAGCGGAATTACATGATTAACTGATTTCGCTTGAAATGACATATTTGTTTTTTCAAGCGGAATTACAACATTAAAACCACTTTTTGATTTCCAAGCTCCAATCTAACCTATCTAGACCTAAGACTCGATTAAGACGTAGTAAACAGACATTCAGTGCACCAACAGACTCCCCCTTGGATGTTGACGAAGTCTTCGGCGTCGAGTCTTCAGTCTTGGTTTCTTTCCAAACTTGTCTTCACATTGTAAAAACTCTCTCTTCATAGGTTCACGATCTCAACCTAGCTCCATCTTCAAACTCTCCTTTGACTGTTGATTCAGAATTCTGACTCCCCCTTTCACATTCTCCCCTTCTCGGAATGCTGGGACTTGAATTCTGGTTCAAACTTTGACTTTTTGAGCCGTGGAGATTTTGAAATCCACAACCTGTTTCTCAAACATAAACAATTACAATCTATCGTCTTTTAACAATAAAACTTATAATCTATCAGTTCTAGAAATCCACTCAAGTATTCAAGTCCAAATTAATGACCCTGATTACTCAATTAATCTACCAAGTCCAACTTAATGACCTTGGTTGATTTCAGACAAACAAACTGATTTTTGTTTTAAAAAATTTCAATCAATTTCTGAAAATAACAAGCATCAAGTTAATGAACTTGTTTTTTACTTTTCAACAATCCAATTTAACCTAGATTAAGCTCTTCTCATCCTCCAGTCCAGAAATTTTCCTGCATCTGCTTCAACTTCTGAGAATCCAACGATCAACTTTCCACTTTGGTTTGTCGGAAAATAAAGCAGAAAATGAAAAATCTTTTTGGTTTTTCAGTAAAGTTTCTAAACTAGAAATGAAATGCAGAAACTTAAATTGCAGAATGTAAAAAAAATATTTACAAACATATTTTTAGTGAGCGTGTTAGGGAATCATATCAGCTTATCAGACAAGTCACTAGTACCGTTAAGCTTTAATTTCATACTCAGAATTAAACAATTCACGTAGATTGTCGATATGCTGATCCACTTTAAATTTTCACACAATTTTCAATCTATTCAGGATACGAATTAGATATTTTAGGAACTTGACTCATTCATGTGTCCCACCTCTTGAATATACTCTCGTATCCAGATCCCAATATTCAGTCTTACAGGTGAGTATACCATAGATGATATCTGTAAGGGGTTAAATGCGAAACCGTGAGAGCTCAGGTCAGGACTTCCGTTCAGCAGAGAGATGACGGTTCGACTTTAGGTGTGTCCCCTTTAGAGGATCTTTTGTTTCAACAGCAATGACTATCAATTTTATTGTTTCATCAATTTGTTGAGGGTGGTGCTATGTTTCAAGCAATGCGGAAAGTATTATTCGGGGACTAGGTCAGAACTCCCATTCAGCAGAAGTCCCGGAATACTACCCCAGATATCACTGAGTATAAAGACCTAGTATCTCAGAAAGAGGGACCTTTCAAACGAGATTTCAGGGGTTACATATATATCCAAGTAGTGTTCCCCACAAAATAAGCAAGTTTGAATTTTATGTTTATATCCCGAACAAACCTACTAAATGTGTAAAAACCTATCAGCACATCATCAGTGAGACTGTTTAACGCTTTTAAACTTTACAAATCTTTAGCGTACAGTAACTGTCCAACTGATGTACTATCATTTTCCCTTTATACACAAGCTCTTTTTCAGTTTTCTATTGTTTTTGGATTTTGAAAATTTTATCATGTTTTTGTATTTTTGAATTTTTTACTGTTTTTGTATTTTCTAAAAGCATATTTACTCCCCCTAAACACCAAAACAAGTAAACAATCGACAAACAATTGCAGATTGTTTTTCATCTTCATCTACAACAGTATCTTCATCAACGCCAATAATGCCATCCGACACCGAGAAAAGCATCATACCGTTCAGTTTTAAAAGATATTTAAAACGTGTTTTGTCAAAAGCTTTGGTATGTAAATCAGCTTTCTGATTGTCAGTGTGGATTTTCTAAATTCGAATCAACTTCTTTTCGAAGCAATCTCGGATGAAATGATGTCGAATTTCTATATGTTTAGTTTTAGCGTGATGTACTGGATTTTTCGTTATATTTATAACGGCCTCATTATCAACAAAGAGAGGTGTGTTAAGAAACTACAAACCGTAGTCGCGCATCTGTTGCTGTATCCACAAGATCTGAGAGCAGCAACTGCTAGCAGACACATACTCCGCTTCACATATGGATAGCGCCACAGACGTTTGCTTCTTACACTGCCAGGTAACCAAACGAGGTCCAAAGAACTCGCATCCTGCAATTGTTGATTTTGCATTGACTTTGCAGCATCCGAAATCCGAATCGGAATACCCTTCGAGCGTAAAGTCGCCTTTCCTAGGATACCACAACCCCAATGTTGGAGTTCCCTTCAGGTAGCGTAATATCCTCTTCACAATAATCATGTGCGAAGCTCTCGGGTTAGATTGATATCTTGCTGCGAGGCATGTTGGGTACATGATATCGGGTCTTGAAGCAGTTAAGTACATCAAAGAACCGATAATGGAACGATAAAACGTCTCATCTGCCCTGTCTCCGGTGAGATCTGGGTGAATCCCATGATTTGTTACTAAAGGGGTAGCAGCTGGAGTAGAACCTGACATCCCAAATTTCTCTAGAATATCATGAACGTACTTCGTCTGGTGAATGAAAATTCCCTCAGGTAGTTGTTCAACTGGAAGTCCGAAAAAGAATTTCATCTCCCCCATTGATGACATTTCGAATTTTTGCTTCGTCACTTGTTCAAAATCTTTGCACAGATTCTCATTTGTTGACCCAAATATTATGTCGTCCACGTAAATTTGAACTATCAGAAGATGTCTGTCGACCTCTTTAGTGAAGAGAGTGGCATCCACTTTTCCACGAATGAAGCTGTTGGCTAGTAGGTGTTGAGACAAAGTCTCGTACCAAGCTCTCGGGGTCTGGTGTAAACCATACAGCGCTTTGTCAAGCAAGTAGACCTTGTTCTGTGGATTGGATCGATAAAGCCCGGTGGCTGTCCGACATATACCTCCTCTTTAACCTTCCCATAAAGAAACGCCGATTTCACATCTAGCTGATATACTTTGAAGTTTTTCCAAGATGCAAACGCCAGGAAAATTTTGATTGCTTCTAGTCATGCCACAGGAGCATAGACTTCTTTAAAATCAATTCACTCCTGTTGACTAAAGCCCTGAACAATGAGTCGAGCTTTGTTTCGCACAACAACTCCTCTGTCGTCTCTCTTACACTTAAATACCCATTTTGTGTTGATTTTCCTGTGACCATCCGGCAAATCCACTAGCTTCCACACTCCCAATTTTTCAAACTGACTTAACTCTTCTTGCATCACATTGACCCAAGAATCTTCAGTAAGCACCTCTTTGTAAGTTCGTGGTTCGATCTGCGAAATAAAACAGCTCAATGAAAATTCAGTTTGTAAAGGTGCTACTGTAGAATAAAAACATGTAAGGCCTTGGTCAATTTGACGTCTCGTGCGAATGCCTGATTGCGACTCTCCAATGATCAGCTCCTCTGGATGGTATGAAAGAGTTCTTGGCATTACTTCACTAGGAACATCTACATCGCCTTCCAGATTAGTAACATTCTGATTTGCACCTTATTCACTAATAGGATCTGTTTGACTTGAACCCTGAATTTGCTCCCCCTCGGAATCTGAATCACCATGATCAAATATTGGCATATTCTCAGATTCTTGATTATCATTCTGTTCCGTCTGATTTTCATGAGCAACTTCATTTTGTTGGACATCATCATGTTCACCAGCATTGCTAGGACCTGCTTCATTGTCATTTGAAGTTTGTCATGGTCGCATTGAATACTCGGCTGGGAACCTTTCCTGCAAAGACTCATACTCTCGCAAAATATCCAACTCATCAAAGAAATCTTCTTCTTCTTCTGGTTCTTCCATCTTGTCAAATGAATCCCACAACTTGTCGTAATGATAACGCCATGAATCTCCAGGATTCTGCGGCGGCATTGTATTACCTTGACATTCAACATTTGGAGCTTCAATAATCCGCTTCTCACTTGGAATGAAGACACGTCGTAAAGGACTTGCATAACCAACAAATATACCCTCAATGCACTTCGGACCAAACTTTCCAAAAGGTTCTAGAACAGTACAGGGTGACCCGAACGGTTCAAGATACTTCAGATTAGGTTTGCGGTTATTGATTAACTCAAAGCACATTTTGTTGAACTTCTTGGCAGTGAGAACTCTGTTGAGCGTATAGCATGCGACGGAAACAGCTTCAGCCCAAAAATTTATCGGTAACTTTGAATCAGCGAGCATTGTTCTAGCCGTCTCGATTAGTGTCCGGTTTTTGCGTTCTGCAACTCCATTCTGCTGCGGAGTGTACGGAGCACTAAACTCATGCAATATACCTCTTTCATCACAAAATTCTTCCATCTTACTGTTCTTGAATTCAGTCCCATTATCACTTCTAATTCTTTTTATTCGCCTTTGGTACAGATTTTCAATTTTTCTGAACAACCCCATCAAACTGTCAAACGTTTCATCTTTCGACTTTAAGAATGATACCCACGAAAATCAGGAATAATCATCAGTAACCACAAGACAATAGTAATCTCCTGTAATACTCTTGACATTCACAGGACCAAACAAATCCATGTGAAGTCTCTCAAGAGGTCTTGATACTGAATTGACTTGCTTTTTATGGTGTGACTTTTTCTTCTGCTTGCCTTTGATGCAGCTAATGCACTCCCCTTCCAGATGAAAACCTTTCACATGAACACCCAAAACTAAATCATTATGCACCAGGTGATTCATCTTTCGTAGGTGAATGTGACCCATTTTCCGGTGCCACAATCTTGATTCTTTTTCCGTTGCTATAGACACAAAACAATGAGCCTGACCCGTGGTTGTAGTAGCTATGCTCATATCCAACACGTACAGATCATTGACTCTTGGTGCCCTCATGATAATCCAATCTTCAGGGATAACAAATCCTGGCTTCAAGATCAAACATTCTTTGTCAGTGAAGTGAGTGGTATACATCCTGTCACAAATCTGGGAGATGCTCAGCAGATTATTCTCTAGCTCAGCAATGTAGTTAACTCTTTCAAACGTCACAATCCCATTGGATAACGTTCCTTCACCAATAATCCTACCACCTTGATTTCCTGCGAATCCCACATATCCTCCATTGATATTTCTAACATCGTACAACAATGTTGTTTTTCCCGTCATGTGCCGAGAAGCTCCACTATCCATAATCCATCGTGAAACGAATCTCGGAAGCTCCTGCACAAACCACAAACTCTTTAGTTAGATTTGGAAGTTACCCAAGCCTGCTTTGACTCAGGTAACTCAGCTTTGATGTGAGATTTTGTAGTGTAAGTGGCGGAAAATTTTTATCATTCATTTTTAGACTTTCTTCAAACCCAACCTCAACTTTTTTATATAGAAAAAACTCATCTTTTTGAGGTTGACCAGATGATTGGTCTTTCTTCTGAACATTTTTCTTCTCAGATTTTTGCATTTCTTTTTCAAGTTTCACATAATAATCCAAAGGAACATTCATCTTTACCGGTGTGGTAGAAGATGACTGTTTTTCAGTCTCAGAAACCTTTGGTTTTGGAACACTTTCTTTCTTTTCAACAACTTTTGGCTTCCATGTTTGTTGAGCTGAAGCAACCCGTTTGGAAAATTTTTCATTATTAGTTACCACCTTCTTAACAGGTTCAGTTTTGACTTTGATTTCATTTTTCAAAATCTTTTTCTCAACAACCAATGGAGCTTTTCCTTTCTTATCAACTTTCTTCTTTTGAATCTTCACAGCTTCAGTCTTAGGCTTCAAGTTGGTACACTTTCGTGCAATATTTCCAACTTGATTACATCTGAAGCATGTTCGAGTATCAGCTACCCGACTTGTGCCTTCAGACTGAGACTGTGAAGCTTTCTTCTCAAAGAACTCTTCATTTGATTTCGAGAAAATCTTTGATTCTTCATCAGAAAGTGAACTTGAACTGTTCACAAACACTTTCTTCTCAACAAACTTCTTGTTTTGAGCATTTCTCTTTTGATAATTCTTACCACCCTGATAACCACCCGACCATTTGTTTCGATTATTGTTACAAAAACGTGGTGGAACAACAGGTTTCTTGTAATAAGCTTTATCTTTTTCGAAATTCATTTGTCTCTTTGTTTGATTTAAACTGTTCATTTCTGACAACTCAACTTCAATCAATTTGAAAACATTTGTTAGTTTCTTCACATTAACATTCTCAAGTGGAAACTCAGAATCCGAAAACAACTTATCCGAACCCAACATCTTGTACATGACAAGATTTGGTCCTTCATTTAAGTTGTTCTTGGACTTTTGTTTCGGAATGTACTTGTCCAAGAAACATTCATCTTCCTCAGTAGTGTCACTTTCAGATTTTAGAACATTTTCAACAACGCTTTTCACAACATCATTTTAGACACTATCCTCATCGGAAGATGAAGTGAATGTGACATCAATCGTGTCCGGAAGTTTCATTTCATTCTCATTTTCAATATCAACCAACCCAGATTGCTTTTTCGAATAATTGTCAAGAACTGGTGGTGGAACTTGATGAAAACCCACCCCCGTTCCATCCGAAAAGACATCTTCGCCAGCTTTGTTTTTGCCTATGGGTTTTGGAACAATGTGTTGCAAAACAAAGCTTGCGGAGTTGTAACTTTTTAGCTTCAACTAGATTCTTTCATTTTCAATTTCAGCTTCTTGAAATTTAAGCTTTAATTTTGCGATTTCATCCAGTTGTTGATTGATTAATTCTTCTTTTACTCGAAGCACACTCGACAAATGAACATTTTCTTTATATGTCTTACCGTTTTTGTCATCATTATCTTTCATTGTGCGTTTAAGCTTCTCAAATTTTTCAGTGATCTGACGATTTTCAAGAACTAACTTCTCATTTTCTTTTCTAACCTTTTCTTGGTCAATTTTATCATTTTCAATTTTGTTGGTTAATTCTCTTAATCTGTCAGTTGAAGCTTTCACCATTTTATCACGATCAAGGATTTGATCCTCAATACTTCTGACTCTAGCAGTCAGATCATTAATCTACTTACCATTGAGAAAGGTGACTGTGCTACAAACTTTGCATTCTTTGATGCAATTTTTGCAGTCAACATCACCATTGACTTTCTTACCTGACTCAGTCGTTGACGCGTTTGAACTGACCTGGCTTTTAGACTCAGAAACGGATTTAGAGTCTACCTCAAGTGCCTTAGCCGCCAGCACCTTGTCAGCCATTTTCCCCAAGTTTTTAGCATTCAACTCTTGAGTCGTGTCAATGATCCCATCATCAATCTTCTTTGGCTTCTCTTCTTTCTCTTTCTCTTCTTTCTTTTCCTCTTCTTTCTCTTCTCCTCTTCCCCACCATTTTCTTTGCCAATAATCATCTTCTTATTTCATTTCTTTAATTATGGTTTCCATATCAAGAGTGTTATGGTCTATGGCAATGTTTCCATCGGGGTCAAGATAACATTCCCTGTCTGGATCCCATCTCCTCGCTCTTTTTGCTTCAAGATAGATACCAGATATTCTGATCATTCTTTGTTGAGCTATCATCTTTCTGTAAGCATACCTCTGTTCTTCAGGTCTGGTGTCTTTAAAAGGAACAGGTTCAGATTTTGCCATGAATGCATATCCAACCGCATCCTCCTCAGGTAACAACTCGCTCCAGTCGAAACCTTCATCATCATGAATCACCGCAAGAGCTCTGGATTTCTCTTTGTTATCCTCAAGCTGCTTCATTCTTGGCGGTTCTGATTTATTCTGATGATAAATCGCTTTCTTGTAGTAATCTTCTCTGAATGGGTTTTCAGACTCATAAGCATATGCATTTCGGCATTCACGCTTAAAGTGACCTTTCTGTTTGCACTTAAAGCATGTCACTTTAGACTTGGTAGATGGTCCACCAATAGACTTTCTCCCGGTTATCTCCATGAAACGTTGTGCCCGACGAACTGCACTGGCCATGCACCACCTTATGTCGATCAATTCCATCTCTTTAGGATCTATTTGATCATAGTCTTCTTTTGTCAGGTTGGTGTTGCCAATCTTCCCTGCTACAAGGCTTTCATACGATTCTAGTACAGAAGCTAGGAAAATCATCTGTTGCTTGGCCGACTCCTCACTGAAGTTTTGAGCGTTCTTTAAGTCTACAGCGATGTTGCATTGGAATAGATTCTTTGCATCGGATTGTCTTGAATTTGACGAAGAACCACTGTGAAATCCACTGCTTTGACTTTCTTTGTTTGAAGTGTTGGAACTCTCAGCAGAAAAAGCTGTCTGGGAAGATGTATTCTTTGGCATCATGTTTTTTGGATAATACAAATCCAAGTTCTGCTGGTAAGATGAGTGGTTGACTTTGTGTGTTTTCCTTAACTCCAGCTCGTGACTCTCTAGTCTCTCAATCAGCAAATCTACAGTCAACACTTCTGGCGGCTTGATAGTATTCTTCAGCATCAAGGCATAATATTGCCAATCCATCTCATCTGGCAACGAGTCAAACAATTTATCGACTAGCTCTTCTTGAGAATAGAAAATTTCATGTCTCGCCAGCTCCAGCTTCAGGTGCCCAAACCTCTCAATCATTTTACAAACTGATTCAATTTTTTAAACAACCAAATAAATCAAACTCTTTTCTTAGAAGTTTCTTTTTGTTTTTCACTATTTATACACTTCCCAAACATTTATTTTTCAACTTTTCCCAGAGATCTTTAGAACTTTTGTACTCGATCAAGGATATTATATCTTCTCGAACCGATTGAAATAGTAGTGCGATGCATTTTTGCTCAGCAACAAACGAATCTATTTCTTCAGATGATGTCAAGCTTTCACCAGTTTTGCCTCCATCAACGTATCCGTTCTTTAGACTTTTCCAACTAGGATAAGCAAAAGCCTTCAACCATTCTTCAAACTTCTTGGCCCACTGACTGTGCTCTTCGATAGCCATCAACTTCGGGGGTTTGTTATAAGTTCCAAATGTGCTTTCAACTTCCAAAGCGTCCGATAACTTTTTCTTTGTACTTGACGTGTTCTCATTGGTGTTGCTAGAAGAAGTATCGTCTCCAGAATTACCAGCAAAAGCATACATATCACTAAACGGGTTCATGAATAGATCATCCATCTTGCACGTACCTGAAAAATCAGCAAACACTTAGAAAAATTTTTAAATTTTGAAAATCAGAAATTTCAAGCGAAATCAGTTTGAAGCGAAATCAGCTTCAAGCGGAATCACAAGAAAATTTTAAGCAAGATCAGCTTTCGAGCGGAATAAGAACCAGAATTTCAAGCGGAATATAACTTGATCTAATCTCGCTTGAAATAACACACTATTTCAAGCGGAATCAAACTTTCGAGCGAAACCAGACTTAATATTCAAGCGGAATAAGCTTTTTCAAACAGAATTTGCTATTTCGCTTCAAATGACAACAATTTCCAAGCGGAATTATCGCGAATCCTTTCAAGCGGAATTAGGTTTTAGGCCATTTTATACCAGTTTTAATTTGAGTTTTAATCTGATTCTTTGTAGGCTTTGTTAAAACTAGGTTTTACGTAATATACGTGAAAATCAGGCCATTTCCACCGTTAGAACTTGTTCAAATCAGAAAAGTATGAAAAGAAGTGAGTAGAAATGAGAAAATCTGGTAGAATCAAGCTGAATTGGTATGAACTCCTCGTCCTGAGCTCTGATACCACTTGTTGGACCGGTTCCGTGACCCAAAATAGTCAGTAAAGGCAGTTCATCATCATTTACTAAGGCAGAATCAAAGTAAACAACGTCAAAACAGCTTGTATCCTTTTAACTTTCTTTCTATTACTGATTGTGAGTCTTTTACAATGATTTCTGGCAAAAATCCGACCGCACCTCGACTCTGATTTCGCTCGAACTGTTACAAGTGACAACAGCCATCACCTATTTATAGAGCCTGTGATTCCGCTTGAAACAACTCAAGCGGAACCCCTATGTTCACTCGAGCGGAATCACTAACTTGCTATTTTGAGCGGAATTACATGATTAACTGATTTCGCTTGAAATGACATATTTATCATTTCAAGCAGAATTACAACATTAAAACCACTTTTTGATTTCCAAGCTGCAATCTAACCTATCTAGACCTAAGACTCGATTAAGACGTAGTAAACAGATATTCAGTGCACCAACAATTGTGAGGATAATTACTGTTAATGATCTTAGGAAGTGATGTCCGATGATGTTGTGTTATGACATGTTCACAGATATTTTAGTATGATGAATGAATCTTGAAGTTGCAGCTATGTAAAGTAATTCGATTGAAGGATAGTTGATAATGATTATTGCTAGAATAATTAGGGTTCATGTACACGAAAGTGCGTAATGGGTTATCTTCTGTCATTAATAATGCCTATTATATGAAACTTAGGAAATTGTTAAATTATGGATTTGAAATACAAACTGTGCAACTCATTAGATGAAACATTAAGTATGTGGGCCGAGGGTTTGGAGGGGCTGCTTAGCCCATTACGTAGCCCACACCATTGTGATCTTTGGGTTGCGTGAGCTTGGGCCACTAACTTGTTTAAATTGTACATGGTGTGAATAACGAGATGAAATACTAACTATTATGAGATTTCATGATGATAACCGACGGACATGTTGCATGATAAACTGTTATGATTCAAAGAACATGTGTGATTCTTGTATGTCACTATGTATACATGATGGAAGCTATGAATACGTGAATTACTGTTATGACACGTGAAACGATGGGTGTAAATGCGTGTACGATCTGTGTTTGTTGCATGTGTAGAATATGTGGTTAATTACATGTAAAACTGATTCTTAATGGTAACCATATTAGGACTTGGTTGACCAACTGTGAACGTAAATGAATATCTAGTCTTACTGAGCAAACCACAGGTGAGTTCATCTCTCTTGAGCATGCGTCCCGGTGGTTGGGAAAGTCAGTGGGTATCCCAGGGAGGGATAAGTCTTTTGGGTAAAAACGGGAATGTTGGATAATATACTCATCCTATCACCTTTAAAGTCCCTCCGTGTTGTTTGGTTACCGGGGAGGTAACATGGTATTAGTTAGTAGCGCTACTTAGGTTTGGCAACCTCACCCCGTACCTGGGAGGACGGGTGTTGAACTAATGACCTAGTCATGACCAATGCTTTGATAGGAGCATTGGAGAAAGGGCAAAATAATCAGAAGCCTTCTTGTATTCGGGGTATTATCAACATTACTTTCGGAATTAAATTCAATGGATTAACTAAGCACTTGGTAACCAACGTTTTCGTAAAACTATGAACTCATCAGCGTTGTCTGATATACTTGTTACATGCTCGCAGGTCGTTAGATGTCTATGATTTGGGAACTTGCTGTCTGGAGTAGCTGGAGTGGTCATGGGTCGACTGGAAGGATTTATATGATTGATTTCTTGATACTATACTTTGGTTTTGAAACAGTTTAACTTGGTTTACTATTTGCTTCCGCTGAACATATTGGTTTTCATTTAAAGTTGTTGATAATATTTTATTAATGGTTGAGAACTTTATTTAGAAACTTGTATGGGTTCAATGTGATTAGTGGCTCATTGTTGGTACGTCACACTCCTAACAGGGACACTCCCTATGTGGTATTTTGGGGGTGTGACAATTTGAGAAGTGGGTGTGGCAGCCATGAATGCTACAAGAACCTCCTCTGTATGTTCTTGCATTTCTTTAACTATTTGCAATCACATTCTAGAATCGTTATGTATGTATTTATGTGGGTTATCAATGTATTGTTTTATAATTTTGCTTTTGTGAGTGGTTTAAAAGGATCTTGCAAAATTGTTTCTTGATGGTTGGTTGCTTTCCTCTGTTTGTTCTATAATTTAATATTTGAAATCTTTTCAGGGGTGTTATTTGTAGCACATTCTTGAATCTTGATTGCTTCTTTTTTATCATCAAATTATGGTTTTTATAATCTAGAATATGTGAACATTGTTTCTTGATGGCTGCTTACTAACTTCCTTTCCTCTGTTTGTTCTTTAATTTATTGTTAAAAATCTTTTCAAGAAGTCGCAAGACCATCATGATGTAATGCAACCTTTTTGAAAGATGAAATTTCGTAGAAAACAACTGTAGGTATGTTTTTTTATTCATAAAGAGCATTTTATTTAAAGTATTTTTAAATTTATCATGACGATGATTTTTCCATTATTGTATCGTATTTTTATTATGTGAGGAACCTTATCTGGCCCGAACCGGCGAACTGACCCGTATTTTTTAAGTTCCGACATATGATATTGGAACATTTAAAAAATTGAACCTCTTGGAAAAAATTCCTGGATCCGCCACTGTATATACCTCCGCCACCTTTTAGCAATCATGGCAAGGTAAAGTCTCTAATCCAGCCTATACCGATTCCCCTATGCGCCGTAGGTTCGATCATTTTTTTTCCACCTCACCCATCTCACTTTATGACCCCAATTGGTTCTCCTCCAAATGAAATCCCAACTTAGACCTTCCAACTTATTAATAATACTCTTAGGAGCATGGAAAAGGGCAAAGAAATAAGATGGTGGGCTCCCCAAAACGCCTTTAGCTAAGGTTACCCTACCCGCAAAAGAATAGGATCCTAGTTTTCCAAGCGGAAAGCTTTTTTGTGAACGTGTCAACTACCGGTTGCCAATATCTCACTCTTTTTCGTGTTAGCCCCAATTGTGATTCCAAGGTACACAAAGGGGAATGATCGGGCTTCATACCTAGCAATACTAGCTAACCGAGCCACTTTCGAGTCTTCAACCCCAACCCAAATAACTGAGATTTTTATGATTAACCTTAAGGCCAGTTACTAGATAAAGACACCTAAGGAACCGATTAAGGCTAATCACATTATGCTCCGACCATTCCCTCACAAATAAAACATCATCCGCATATCACAAGTGAAAGATAACCTGTAAATACTTTAGTGTTTATGTAGATACTATTTTTATTTGTTGATATATGTAGTGATAAAATGGTTATGAATTTTACACGATCCACATATACATATTTTCATAAGATCGAACTTGACGACCCACATAGTCGATTAGTGATAAGTGTTAGGATCTGAGTTTGGATTGATTGTGATTTGTGTTTGAATTTAGATGAACAAATGAAAGAGTAGTGCAGCGGAATTTAAATGGAAGCAAACTTTTCACAATCAAACAGAAGAAGTGCTTTCAATCATACATTTTCAACACAGAATCAAATGATTAAATTTATTTTTAAACTCTGATTACAATGCATGTATGATTCGCAAACTCCCCCTCAGCCCGAGCTCAGTGTTTGTTCGTGTAGGAAGAGGATGGTGAAAGAGCTAAACAGAACAGTACAGAGTACTGTTCTATTTATAGGCACTTGCAAACCACTGAGCATCTAAGCTGACGCCACCATGAAAGTGACATCTAACCTCCTAACAAACTCTAACCTCTGATCTATACAAACACTGCTATGCTAACTACTGAAATTACATTTCAATACATAAAACAAACATACACTGTTGCTACATCCTTCCACTGCTGTGAACCCAGCAGTACTTGTCATGATCAGCAGTGCTTGAACCAAGGCAGTAGATTGAGCAGCAGAGCTTTAGTTCTTCAATCAGACTTTGACTTAATCAGCAGTTGTAGGTCATCAGTTTGCATGATCAGCAGATAGGAGGTCAGCAGATGTTGAAACCACTTTCAAGGGGAGAGTCTTGCAACCAAACACCTGCTTATTCTGGATCCACTGCTCTGATCCAGTTTTGGCTTTTATTATCTGTTCTTTTGGCAGGGTTCAATCCCAACAATCTCCCCCTGGAACAGATAATGCCAAAACTCTTCATTATTGTAGATCTTTATTGCCTCATCAACAGTTCCCTTATTTGCCCTTTGAATTGCAATTCAAAAGTTAAGGCATCTGTATCATCATCATCCCTGCTAAGTGGAAGATCAAGGAGATCCTGCAAATCTTCAAGACTCAGGCCAAGAGCTTGTTCCCTTGTTAGTTTCTTCACTTCGCCATCAGACTTGAACACAGTCAGTACGTGGGTCTGTTTATCATTTTTCCACTTTAGTACTTTTGAGCCTAATGGGTTTCTTGGGAGATTTTTATTTGAAGAGGAGTTTGGTGATGCTGGCCTATTCCTGACTGGCTGAGCAGTACTTGCAGATTGGTCCAACTCAAGAGTTTCTTCAATCATTCTTTTTATGCCTTCTTTCACAAGGCCATCACCAGCAATTAACTCTTCAGTTGTTTCAGCATCCAACTGTTTTTGACTCCTTCTTTTGTAGATGGCAGCACCAGTAGGAGTAGTGGTTCTTTTGACTTGCAGCTTTGGTGGTCTTTTTGAGACCTCTGCTTTAGAGTAGTCAGGCTTTTGTAGAGCTGTCGGATCTTTCTTCCTAAGTTCCTCCAACTTTTATAGGTGGCCCTGACCCTAGCTTCTCCCCACTTTGACACAGAATTCCTTGACCCATATTCAGCAATTATCAGCTCCTCTTTCATTCTCTTCAACTCTAACGCTTTGTCAGCCTCAAACTGTTTGAATTTTTCAGGAGGAGTCTGCTGGACATTATCTTTGATCATTTCATGAATCCTGGCTACTTCTTTTTCAAGCTCAGGAATGGTCCAGTTTTTGTACATGTGTTTCTCCCCCTTGTATTTCTTGTAGGTCATGATATTTTCAATGTAGTCTTTTCTTAGGGTCTCATCTGCCCTTTCTGAAATTTGTTGACTAACATTTTTGGCAAATTGTTCCATTGATCTGACCTGTGTAAGAAGAAACTGATAGTTTTGCTGAAATTCCCTATCAGATTTCCCTTGTTTGTTTTTGTTAGCGATATCCTCTGCTTGCTTGGCTTTGATTTCTAAATATTCTCCGATGTTGTTTGGCCTGGGATATCCTCTAACTGAGGGCAAGCTCCTTTTGGCAGGGTTATCCTCATAGTAGAAAGATTTGATTTCATCTCTAACTGCTATGAGTTCTAAAGAAAACACAACACCTGCAGAGGTAATGGCTTTTGAATTTGAGTTGAAGAGAGAGGAATGGGTTTTGAAACTGTGACAAGTGCTTGTGATTTTGAAGCTGTTGGTGGTGGTGATGGAGAATCATCATCTGATATGATAACCCTTCTCCTTTTTATTTTAGGAGAGGCAGATGATGTTTTGGGTGGAACAGTGGAGGTGGTTTGAGTGGCAGTGGTTTGTGACTGACTAACAGTTGTTGAAACAACTTGTGTTTCAACCACTGTTGTCATTACAACAGATGTTTTAACATCTGCTGTCTTCTGCTTTAAGGCAGGAACTGATGGTGGAGATATTGTTTTTGGTGGTGGTAAGGCAGTGGTAGTGGTGTGTGTTGAAGTGAGAGCAGTTGTTGTAACAACTGAGGTACCAGCAGATGTTGATACAACAGGAGTTTCAGCAACTGTTTGGATGGAGGTTTGATGTTTGTGGCTTTTGGATGGTGGTTTTGGAGTATGCTTTGGAAGACTGGATGGTGTGGACTTGGGTTTCCTTACTTTTCTAGTAAGATTTCTTTTTGGAACAGGATTTTGATCATCCTTTTCACCAGAACAACCCTGCTCATTCAGCTTCATGAAAGCTCTTTTCTCCTCATTCCACCTTGACAAGTCCTTTGCCGCTCTATCCCTTTTTACACTTATGACACCATCATCAAGTGCATTTTGGGTAACATCAACCTTCTTGTTACCATCTGCCAAGGGAATTTTTCTAAGCATTGCATCCTTTTCTGGTTCAAGATACACCCCATTATCAATCCCTTTCTTTATCCACTCCTTCATTTTCTCCCCCTTTTTGGCATTATCTGAGGGGATTTCATCGATGAACAGAACTGTTGGAGGAGCAGTGCCAGTGGTTGCCAACAGATGCGTTTTCAGAGCCTTGATGTCTGCTTGTGTGGTTTTGAAACTGGACTCCATCGCTTCTCTGAGCTCTTGAACATGTTTTTCATGCTGCTGCTCAGCCATCTGTTGTTGCTGGTGGAGAAATGGTTGAAAAAGATTCCAGAGCTCATTTGTAACATCTGCTGATGGTGGAGCAGGTGCTTGAGGTGGAACAGCAGTGGATGGTACCATTTGAACTGTTAACAACTGTTGCAGCATTTCTTTGATTTCTACAACAGATGTATCCAGTTTTTCAACTCTTTCCGTCAATTCCTGGTACTTTAGACCATCACCCAATTTAATGGGATCATCTGATTTCCCACTAGCAGTGGTTTAATCAGATGTTGAGGTAGGGAGTGTACTCCAAACATCAACAACTGATGCCCCTTTTTCTTGGTACTGGGGTCTTCTTCCTTCAACACTTGATAATCTTTTGATGGAACCAGTGGTTAATACAAACTTACTAGCAGATAACAGAGGTGTTATGGAAGGAATTGCCTCCAAGGAAGTCTTATTGATGTAACCATTGTCCAAGTGTAAACCTGTAGGTTCAACACTTGTAGTGGCTGCTTCACTTGGATTACTACCAAGAGTTACTTGTAACTCAAGGGGTGTAACCTCCTCAGGTTGTGTTGTTGGGTTAGCAAAGATTGATACATCAGGCCCAGTCTTTTGTTGAGGTATATTCTCATGGACAGGTGATTGAGAAGGACTGGTTTGTGCCAGGTTCAGATCAATTGCATCCAACAGTAGTTTGGTATTAAGTGGAATTGGGGATGTGAAGGTAGGTTTAGAAAGCGGAATTGCCCCGGGCATTGGGCTGTGGATGATGGAAACGAGTGCTTCCAGAGCATCATGATGTGGTGAACCTATTTGTACAACCTGTTCTTTTTGTGAAGAGACAGGAGGAGTTTCAGGTATGGATTGAGATATTTTTTCCAACTGCTGTGAGGAAGAAGCAGCAGTGGTTTGTTGTGACTTTTGTGTTGTCACAGGCAGTCGCTCTGGTATCTCATCCTCCAGAGATGCGTTTTTGGTAGGTTTTGGGGGTTTTTTATTTTTCTTTTTCTTTGGCTTTTTGGTGATTATAGGTGTGGGTTTCAAGCCAGTTGTTTTGCTACTTTGATCACCTTGAGCAGTGGGCTCAGCAGCAGATGCCTGAGGAGCAGTGTTTGCTGCTAAAGTCTGCTCAGGCACCTCTGCTTGTGTTTTTCAAGGTGTTGACATTCTTGTAAATGTTTCAGCAGTTAAGCTGTTTATCTGAAAAGAGTCACCTTGGTTTATTATCGCAATATCATCCTTACTGAATTTTTTCTCAAAATATTAACTTAAAAATCTTGGAAACAGTAAGAATGATTTTGTTTCAACATTTTTAACCAAATCATTGAAAATTACCTTGGAATAGTTGAAATTTTCTTCTTGTAAAATAGCATATCCCAAGTTTTGAATTTTCATTGGTATTTCATTAAAAGAGGTGGTTTTATTTGAAACACACATGAGAAGGGTATGGAATAAAAATCTTGTTGCAGGAGGGAAGAAACCTTTTTGTAAGGTATCACTCTTCATCATTGTGTCTGCATACCCTCTCTCAATGAAGTCAATTTTTAACTCGTTTTTAGGGAAAGAATCTTTACCTTCCTGATCAGCGAGCTGAAAGACCTCAGATATGGATTGCGGTGTTATTTGAACTGCCTTTTTCTGCAGAGTAGAGTTAATGGCTATGACATTTTCACCTTGTTTTTCAAGGGTACAATTTTTCCAAAACTCTCTCTGAGTTTGCAGGTAAATGGGTGCATCAACGGTTAACAAAGTTTTGTACTTTGATGCATTGATCATATCGAGGATGGAATCAAATGTACCGATGTTGCCGGGTTTTGTGAGAAGACCCAGTAGATTATGATGTGACACCCCAGGAAAACCATGCAACTTAACTAGCTTCCTCAGTGAGTACGTACCAAATTTCGGGACGAAATTTCTTTCAAGTTGGGGATAATGTGACAACTCATAATTCTGAATATATCTTTGTACTTTGATGTAACATATGTGAACATGACGTGATTATATGAAAGTGATTGATTAAACGAATGTTATGTTGATTTGTGCTTGTGTAATGTATGTATGTATATAAACGGTCCAAACGCACAACAATCACCAGATCGCACAAGCCCATTTGGGCTACACTCTTGTATTCGGATCAAATGGGCAGCCCAAGTGAGGGTTCGGCCCACTCTCTTTTATGCGCATAACACTTAGGAGATAGGGCTACTTCTCACAACTTGCAAAACACTTTACACACACAAAACCCTACACTCTCTTCCCCCCCCCCCTCTTGAAGCCGACGGCAATCCTCAAAGCCGAAGCCACCTCGTGAAGTTTTCTTATCCGGATCACCCTTGTGTTACCTCTTAATCGGTTAGTGTGTTATTGTTGATTTCATGATTGAATAAAGTTATGATTCATATGTATTACATGATGGGTTAGGGTTGGTAGGTGTTTGATTGTGATGAAAAACTTATGTAGTATGATGTTCATGAAAAATCGATTCACATGCGTATGATGTTAAAGAACCGAATACATGATAATCGGCTGGGAAATATTATTAATCGGATGTATGTTAGTGATCAAGATTCATGTTAATATGTTTATGTGTTGATAAGTTGTTATTCATGATTTTTGGTTAGTTAGGGTTTATATGAATGAGAAGATAAAACCCTTGTTTGATCTATAATTGCATGACCAAAAATTGTTAGTGTTGTTAATGGATTCATAATCTGGGAAACTCTTGAATGATTGTAACTGAATCAAATTTTGGAAACAATGTAACCGAATGGCATAATATTCGGATGTTTAAACCATTCGCACAAGACCTCTTGGTCGCACAAGAGGTCCATACGCACAAGCTGATCTGATCGCACAAGATGATCTAATCGCACAAGGTGTCCCCAGTCGCACAAGGCTTATTGGATCGCACAAGTTGTAATGTTTGGGCCGGGTATACATGTCGGGTTGGGCTAGTTCCGATCGCACAACCCAATCGAATCACACAAGTCGACCGGATCGTACAAGCTATCCGGATCGCACAAGTCATGTTATTTGGACCATGTTTATGCTTATAGTTTTGTTGGGTTTCTTAATATTGGGCCGGGTAGTATTGGGCTCCAACGGATGACTCGCACAAGGCCATTAAGCTTGTGCGAGCCCAATCTTTTAATCGCACAAGTTGAATACATTATGACTGTTAAACGTGATGATGTGTAACTGCCATGAGCTGTATGTGTTCCTTATCTGCTAGCTTATGTGATACTTATGTGCACTACTCGAAACCAAAACCTGACTTGTATGGTAACCATGTTAGGACGTGGTTGACCACTAGCAGCTAGACTTGACCCTTCTGTGTATCTGCCGAGCAAACCAAGGTGAGTTCACACTCTTACCAAGGCATGGGATTCCCGGGGTTGGGAATGGGATTGAAGGAATGGGATTGAACAAATACTTGTACTTACACTGTTACTAGACTATCTACCATCGTCCTCGGATGCGAAGGATACATACGTAAAACCTACGTATACTTGTCCCTCATCACTATCCTAAGGATGCGAAGGACACTTACGTAAAACCTACGTAAACTTATATTCACTACTGCCTCGGGTTGTGACAGGCACTTACGTAAAACCTATGTAAACCCCCGCGTACCACTGTCCTCGGGTTGAGAAGGACGCTTACGTAAAACCTACGTAAACCTTGTACGTACTACTGTTCTCAGGTTAAGAAGAACACTTACGGTTACAAATAGTCTAGTGTATACACAAATATGGGAAGCCCCCACTAATAGAACATACTATCGGCCTAGTAGAGCCACATGTTACGAAAAGAACCTACTATTACGAACTTACTTACTGTGAACTCGCTCAACTAGTTGTTGACTCTCTGTTACATGCCTTGCAGGACCATAGGTACTCATGGAGCTTGCACGGGAGGCGCGATCGTTGTGGGCACATGGACTGTTGAGTTCCATGTTAAACATTTACATTATGAGAACTTGATACTTATGTTGGATTTTTACATTAATGCTTCCGCTACACAATTGATTATGTTTGGTTTAGAAAACACCTTTCGTATTGATGAATGACATTTAATATTTACTCTTATGTTCAATATGATTGGTGGCTTGATCATGGTCATGTCACGCCTCTAAGCGGTGGTACTCCGCGTGTAGGATTTTTGTGGAGGTAGCCTTTTGAGAGGTCCTTTTGGAAGATTTTGCGGATGATTTCTATTTTTTCATTTTGAAGATGAGGATCGAAAATGATTTTGTGAAGAAAATTGATGGAATGGATTGGAAACTGCTTTGAGAAGAGAATTTTTAAGAATTCAATTCGATAGTGAAACCCTGTTTGGGCTTTGAAAAGGGGGTTTTATAGAGGAAAAGTGAATGCTGACGTGGCAACGGTTACAAAAGGTCTGACCACTATGTACTGTCCGCATGCCATCCCCTGGTGAAATGAAGGACAGTACTTTTCAACAGTACATTTTGTAAAAACAACTGGTGAAGACAGTAGTTGTAATGGTAATGGAGAATAGTGGATGCTTTTAACTATCCGTAGATAGCTCAGCAGTGGATACAACACTGATTTTGAACATCAGTGCTTATCAAAGGAAAATGAGAACAGGGGATGACTTTCAGCAGTGGACAGACTTTTGAGATAGAATAGACTTTTGAACCCATCAGTGGTTATGGCAGACTTTTAGGATTTTAATGAAAAAATCATTTTTAGCTATTTTTAAGGATGGATTTTTGATTTTCTGAAAACATTTTAATGCTTTTATTCATAGAAAAACAGGATTTTACCTATTATTCCATGTTTAGCATGCCAATCCTAGAGATCAAGCTTTCAAAGGTGGATGCGTCTAATGCTTTGGTTAGCACATCTGCCAGCTGATCCTTACTTGGAACATGATGCAGATAAATCAAACATTTTCATAGCAATCCCTCACAAAGTGATGTCTGATGTCGATGTGTTTGGTGGTTGAATGGGAAACTAGATTTTTGATGATATTTTCTGCTGCCTGGCTGTCCAACATAGGTGGTGTCTTCAAGGCAGTGATATCAAAATCCAGTAACTGATTTTGAAGCCAGAGTAGTTGGGCTGTACAGCTTGCAGCAGCTATATATTCTGCCTCAGCATTGGATGTGGAAACAGCTGCTTGCTTTTTGCTTTGCCAAGACACTAAGAAATTGCCTAGGAATTGGCACCCTCCTGAAGTGGACTTCCTTGTTTTATCACATCCAGCAAAGTCACCATCTGAGAAACCTGAAAGCTCAATTTTACCATCAGCTGGATACCAGATACCAAGTGTGGGAGCACCTTTGAGGTATCTGAATATCCTTTTTACAGCAATAAGGTTTGACTTTCTAGGGGCTGATTGGGATCTTGCACAGACACATGTTGCAAACATAATATCTGGTCTAGATGCAGTTAGGTACAAGAAGGACCCAATCATGCTTCTATATAAGGTCTGATCAACCAAGTCATCATTTTCTTCAGACATGACCAATTTATTGGTTGCAATGGGTGTACTACATGGCTTACAATCATCCATATCAAATTTCTTTAAAAGTTCTTTGGCATATTTGCCTTGATGGATGAAAGTACCATTTTGCAGTTGCCTTACTTGGAGACCAAGAAAGCACTGGAGTTCACCCATTGCACTCATTTCAAACTCAGCTTTTCAAACTCAGCTGTCATGAGTTGCCTGAACTCTTCACACATTTTATTACATGTGCTTCCAAAAATGATGTCATCCACATAAATTTGGACAATCATCAAATCCTTCCCTCTCCATTTTAAAAACAGTGTTTTATCAATCCTGCCTTTGGTGAAACCAATGGAAAGTAAAAAGGTGGACAGAGTTTCATACCAGGCCCTTGGTGCTTGTTTCAAGCCGTACAAAGCTTTATTTAGCTTGTAGACATGATCTGGATTAAATGGATCCTCAAAACCTGGAGGTTGACAAACATAAACCTCCTCTTGAATCTTACCATAGAGGAATGCACATTTGATATCCATTTGATACACCTTGATGTTGTGGTTGACAGCAAAGGCCAGAAAGAGTCTGATAGCTTCAAGTCTTGCTACAGGGGAAAATGTTTCATCATAGTCAATGCCCTCTTCTTGTCTGAAACTTTGAACCACAAGCCTGGCTTTATTCTTGACAACAATACCCCTTTCATCAGTTTTATTTTTGAAGACCCATTTTGTGCCAATAGGACTCACACCCTCTGGCAATGGAACAAGCTCCCATACTTGTTGTCTTCTAAACTGTTGGAGCTCCTCTTGCATTGCTTCAACCCAGCTGTTGTCTTTCAGTGCCTCTTGGTACTTGACTGGCTGATGGAGTGATAGAAAACCTGCAAAAAGACAAATGTTTTGGGACTGCTTTCTTGTGAGCACCCCTTCATTGATGTTGCCAATGATTTGATCTGGTGGATGAGATTTCAAGAAGATGAGCTCTCCTTGGTATGGAACAATGGCATTGAGTGGTGAAGGCTGCAGATGTGTATCATCTAAGCTAACCACTGCTGGTGACTTTGATGACCCAGCAGTGGCTTCAAAAGGTGGTGGCATAGGGGGTAAAGGTGTGGACACCTGCTGACTTTGATCCACTGTTTGAGGACTTTTGTCAGCAGTGTTTGATGAGGTGGAAGCAGTGGTTAAAGGGCTACTTTGGTCAACAACTGTTGAGGTAGCAGTGGTTGAGCTTTGACAACTGTTTTGAACAACTGATGCTCTCCCTATTGAAGAAGACTTTTGAGGAATGATGATCTCATATCCATAGTCTGGTGATGAATCTTCTGATGGACCTGCACTGTTAGTCTTGACAACAGTATTTTCAAAAGTGAATTTTTCAAGATCAAACAATTCTGCAGGATTTGCAGGGATTTTCATTGATGAAAGTTCATTGAACTTTACATTCAAAGTCTCTTCCACTGCTTTGGTCCGTGTATTAAACACTTTGTAGGCCTTAGCAGTGGTTGAGTATCCCAGGTGGTATCCCATATCGATTTTGGCTGCAAACTTTGAGATAGAATCTTTTAAGTTTAGAATGAAACATGGGCAACCAAAAACTTTGAAATATGAGATTAATGGCTTTATTTTATACAGAATTTCATAAGCAGTCTTTTTGTGCCTAGGGTTGATCAAAACTCTGTTTTGGACATCGCAGGCAGTGTTTACTGCCTCTGCCCAAAAAGTTAATGGCAAACCTGAATCTGCAAGCATGGTTCTGGCAGCCTCAATCAATGTTCTGTTCTTTCTTTCAACAACCCCATTTTGCTCTGGTGTTCTAGGGATGCTGTACTGCCTTACAATCCCTTTCTTCACACAGAAGGCATCCAACTCCTTATTTTTGAATTATGTGCCATTGTCACTCCTGAAGACTTTTACTGGAAGGTCAAATTGCTTTTCAACCTGTGTCACAAAGTCTTGCAAAATGCTTGCAGTCTCATCTTTTGAGTGTAAAAAGAAGGTCCATGTAAACCTAGAGAATTCATCAACAATAACCAAGCAATATCTCTTCTTTTTGAGACTCATGACTTGCACTGGGCCAAACAAATCCATGTGCAGCATTTGCAGACACTGGGTTGTTTTGGACTCTTCAATGGGCTTAAAAGAGCTTTTATGCTGTTTTCCTTTTAAACAGGAAACACAGTGTTCAGGACATGAAAACATTTTTTGTGGTAAGCCTCTCACTAAGCCATTTTTTGAAATTTCATTGACTGTCTTGAGATTTGTGTGTCCCAGTCTTTTGTGCCATAGCTCTGTCTCTTTGTTAGAGGCAGCTGAGAACAGACAGGCATCAGCTCTGGGACACTCTCTTGACATGTCAACAACATAAACATTGCCACTTCTTTGATCAACAAGTTTTGTTGTGCCTTTCTTGATTATTGCTTCAATCTTACTAACCATTTCTGGTCCAACAATCCTACAACAGTCCTTTGTGAAAAATGAGCCAAACCCTTTATCACTCATTTGAGATACACTCAGGAGGTTGAATTTTAGATTGTCAATAAGATTGACATTTTCAAATTTTACATTTCTAGACTTTACTGTACCAAACCCCAGAACCTTTCCTTTACTATTATTACCAAAGGATATATCACCCCCTCCGTGAATTTTGAAATCTTGAAGAAGGGCTTTACATCCTGTCATGTGCCTGGAGCCTCCACTATCTACATACCAAAGACTATCTAAGCATGCAGAAGCTCCCTACACATGAAGTAAAAGGATTAGTTCATAAGAGTATCCAAAGCCAACAGGGCTTTGGATGGGTCTCAACAGTGTCTGGGATGGATGCAGGTGTATGGACAGTGGTTAGCACAGGGGTTTGAACGTTTTTGAGAATGTTTTTCTCTAACCATTGTTGGGGGTCTTGACCCATCATCCGTTGATAACCAAAAGGATGCCTGTTCACTTTTGGTTTAGAGGGCTTTTTGTAAGCCTCATAAACGTGTGGAATCCTTTGGTATGATGCTTTATCCTTGCCTTTTCTGAAATGATTGGCTGGAGGTGCATCAGTCACTTGTACATCCCTTTGAACAGATGTTTGGTTCAGCTGTTTTGTGACAGCAGTTTGGACAGGGACAAACAGTGGTTGTTTCTTGGTGAATTTAACAGATGATGCTGATGAACTTAAGGATGTTTTTGCAGTGTATTCTTTCTTCTTCTCATCAAAGTTTTTGAGATACACACATTCCTTAGTTTTGTGATTATTTTTACCACAGATGGTGCAGCTTTCAGCAGGAACAATGACGTTTGTTTTGTTTAGATCATGTGCTTTTAGATGAAAACAATCTTTTGTTAGATGATTCTTCTTTTCACAGAAATCACAAAACAGGTTTTTAATCTTTTCTCTTTTCTTCCTTTTCTTAGATTCCTTTGCAACAGAATTTTGAACCTCTGTTGGGATATCTTTGATAGGAATGATTCTTGCTTTTGGAGCTTTTACACCATCAGTGGTTGTGAAATCCATTGGTTTGAAATTTTCCAGGATATCACACTCATCAGACCATGTGGGTTTAAATTGGTATTTCTCAATTTCCTCAAAAGTTGAGGATCCCACAGATCTTTCCAGAGTACTTTTGTTACCAAGTTTGTCGGTTATTTTAACCTCTTGGCCATTTTTGTTGGTTGGAATTATCTCAGTTGAACCAGCGTGTTTTCCAGCAGTGTTTTCAAGATCATCATATTTTCTATGTCCAATACCAAATTTAAAATTGCTTTCAAGCTGTTTTGCAAGCATAACCTCATACCCTTTACAAGACTCCACCCATCTTTCACAGGTGATCTGGGTAGACTCCAACTCCTTTTTGCAACTTGGTATTTTTCTACCATAGTTTGGATTTGAGTTTTGGTTATGCTCTGCTCTTCTTTTAAACTGCTGATCTCTTTATCTTTTTCAGTCAATTTGTTTCTAAGTTCTTTTAATGACTTTTCAAATTTGACTTCATCAGATAGGACTTTATTCCTAAGGTTTTCATTTACCTCTTTGATGTTAGCAAATGCAATAATACATTTGTCTGAACACAGTTTTTCAAGAACTTGAGGTGATACCTTAGCAGCAGCCATCATGGCACAGTCACATTGATTGATGATCACCTTCTTCATCAACTCTAACTTCTTCCTCACTAGCTTTCTTCTTTTCTTCTTCCTTTTTGTCTTCTTTGGACCAGGGGTCAGACAGTGGTTCAAGCAGGGTTTCTGAATTTTCTCCCAGCAGTAGTTCACCAGCAACTGCAGTAACCACTGCTTCAGTAACTTCATCCACTGTTTCAGCACTTAGCTGTTCACCTTCAGTTTCAACCCCTTCTGGTATTGACTCTAATGCCATCAAACAAAATTCATCATCAAAAGCATCATTAGAAGCATAGAGAGCAAAATTTTCATCACCAAGTTCATCAGGCATGCTGCTCCAATCAACAAAGCCTTGTGTGAAAAAGCTTTGCTGATCTGGTTGTGTCACTGTTGGAGCAGCTTGTTGAGGTGCACCAGGTTGCACTTGTGCCTGAGGAACAAGGGCTTGAACATACTGAATTTGTGGAACAGTGGTTTGAACATAATGCACAGGCACAGGGGTAGCAGCATAATGAGCAGTGTTAACATGTGCTGCAGGGGCATATTGGGTATAGTGCACAGTGTTTTGTTGTTGTGGTCTAGGGTTTGAGCCAGGGTGAGTGATTATGGGACCAGTGGTTTGACTCCTACATTCCCTAGCAAAATGACCTAGCCTATTACACTTGAAACACTTGATTTTTTATTTATCCAACCCCACCCTTAAATTCCCATGAAGTCCTGGGAATTTTCTCCCTGTTCTTTTGTAGAATTTGCTTGTTCTAACACTAAGCAAAGCCAATTGATGCAAGATGTCCATCTCTTCTAAGTCAGTGGGATCAAAATGTTGCAAATCATTCAGCTCAAAGCACAAATTGTCTGACATCTGGTTTTCAGTATTTGCAGTGAAAGCATAATTTGCAGAGTGAGAATCAGAGTTATTAAAATTACCCCCAGCAGTTATGTCAATAAAGTGATCATAACTCTGATCCTTACTGCCGCTACCAGATTCTTCCTGACCAAACAGAGCTGTGCTGCCAAATGAATAGTCATCAGCAACTTTACCAGACTCTTGCAACTTCCTTTCCTGGTTTAACTCCCTTTCATAGGTCAGGAGTCTACCATGGAGTTGGGTCAGGGTCAGATCTTTGAACTCAGCTGAATTCCTGGTGACAAAAGCAATAGTGTCCCATTTTTCTGACAGTAATCTAAGGAACCTGCTATTTTGGGTTGCATTTGGAAATGTAACCTTAACAAGCCTTAGTTCACTGATGAGACAACTGAAACGTTCAAATTGTTGGGTTAGTGATTCCCCTTTGATGTGACAAAATGTTTCATACTGCTGATTCAGAATTTCCCTGTTGTTTTCGATAACCTCTTCTGTTCCCCCAAATTGTTCCTTCAATGCATCCCATAATTCCTTGGCACTGTTACAGTGTAACAGCCCAGCATAGATTTCATTGGGCAATGTAGAGGCTATGATGCTAAATGCTTTGGCATCCAGTTCGAACTTCTGAAAATCAGATTCAGTATAATTTTCAGTTGGTTTTGGAACGAACTTTTTGGTGTCCTCAGCACTTGGCACCATAGGAACATGAGGACCGAAAACAACAGACCTCCAACATCCAGTGTTCTGTTGAGCAAGGATGTGACACATCCTTCTCTCCCAGATGTTGTATTCATTTCTTTTAAGCATAGGAGGTTTAAAAAGCGAGCCAATGTTATTCTTATCATCTTGAGACTGTGACGACATCCTGGTTGTTTTACAGGTACTGATTAATCAACTTTATCGGTGATTAAACCTTACTCTGTTTTTCAACACAACGAACAAACTATCAGTATCAACAATTTCGAGCTGAACTATTTACGTCAAAATGATTGTTAAATCAAATTTGACTGTCCAAGCTCTGATAGCAATTGTTAGGATCTGAGTTTGGATTGATTGTGATTTGTGTTTGAATTTAGATGAACAAATGAAAGAGTAGTGCAGCGGGATTTAAATGGAAGCAAACTTTTCACAATCAAACAGAAGAAATGCTTTCAATCATACATTTTCAACACAGAATCAAATGATTAAACTTATTTTTAAACTCTGATTACAATGCATGTATGATTCGCAAACTCCCCCTCAGCCCGAGCTCAGTGTTTGTTCGTGCAGGAAGAGGATGGTGAAAGAGCTAAACAGAACAGTACAGAGTACTGTTCTATTTATAGGCACTTGCAAACCACTGAGCATCTAAGCTGACGTCACCATGAAAGTGACATCTAACCTCCTAACAAACTCTAACCTCTGATCTATACAAACACTGCTATGCTAACTACTGATATTACATTTCAATACATAAAACAAACATAAACTGCTGCTACATCCTTCCACTGCTGTGAACCCAGCAGTACTTGTCATGATCAGCAGTGCTTGAACCAAGGCAGTAGATTGAGCAGCAGAGCTTTAGTTCTTCAATCAGACTTTGACTTGATTAGCAGTTATAGGTCAGCAGTTTGCATGATCAGCAGATAGGAGGTCAGCAGATGTTGAAACCACTTTCAAGGGGAGAGACTTGCAACCAAACATCTGCTTATTCTGGATCCACTGCTCTGACCCAGTTTTGGCTTTTATTATCTGTTCCTTTGGCAGGGTTCAATCCCAACAATAAGAACAAAACTAAGCCTTTGTAAATGTTAATTTAAGTTTAAAACCGTTACATTAATGAATCGAATAAATAAAATATTAAGTAGTTAGTTATAAAGATATTGAAATTCTAAACATATATTTTAGGGGAAGATATACTTATCTGGTTACTTATTTAAGTATAGAGAGACGGTGAAACAAGAGAAGCATAAAAAATTTAGCTTATCGAACTGTGCCACGTGCCACGTGGCACAAACAACTATTTATTGTTTTGTATAGATTATTATGATTAGTTTTAAACATATTTTTTTTTCTTTTAAAACTTTTAAAGTATGATCATTTATATTATTCCGATTATACGGTTGCGACATGCTTGTTTTTATGTGCGCCTTTATATAAATCGTGGAGCTTATCAAAGCTAACTCATGATTTAGTTTTTTTATGCCATTTTCCGTTTTGCTTATTTTAATAATATGATATAATGCTCTAAGAAATTTTGCATATAACATCACGACGTGCTTACTTTTATCTTCGGTTTGAAAAAAAAGTTTGATTCAAAACTGAACCGGACATATATAATTAATTTTTTATGTTATGTGTTTTCATTGCAATTTCGTTTTATTGATTTGGTTTTTTTTTTCATAACTTTCATCCATACTTTTTGGTATCATAAACTATATTGAGTGACATTACCATACTCATACCATGATGAATCAAACTGATACCGACCGAACAACCTTGGTACCGGTATCATTATTATCAAAATTGATACTTGTATTCGTTTTCATGGATTTTGATTGATGTACAATATTCTTTTAGTTACACAAGATAATGTATTAGCCGTTTCGGTTTTTTTGGTATTTTTTTACTGCCAATATTTTCTTGTCACAACACAACTTTGTGACTTATGTCTATGATTTTAACTTTTATTTCTTTGTGTTAATACTATTATAAACATTCTATTATGTTTTGTGTATGTATGCAATTCTCGATGCATCGAGCGAGGAATTACATTATTTGAATACTAAGGTTGAGACATAAATAGTTCAACAATATTTATAGTATATTTTTTTGTACCTTTTTAACCATGCAATATGAAGTTGTAAACCTTTTTTTGTAAAAATATTTATTTTGTTACATAACAATTAGCTTAAACACTTATATTACTTTTACTATATTTTAACTTGATCTTTTATTAAAAATCCTTCATTAACGGTCTCAATACACTAGCTTAAACACTTATATCACTTTTATTGTATTTTAACTTGATCTTTTATTAAAAATCCTTCCTTAACAGTCTCAATACACTAGCTTAAACACTTATATCACTTTTTCTATATTCTAACCTGATCTTTTATTAAAAATCCTTCCCTCTAAATAAATACGTAACGAAATGTATAATTTATTTTTTAGTTTCTCTTGTTCAAATATCACTTTTACTATATTTTAACTTGATCTTTTATTAAAAACTAGCCTAAGGTCCCACGATTTTCGCGGGTAGCTTATCACAAGTATATAATATCTACTGACATTGAATCCTTAGGTAGATCATCATTTTTGTTCTAGGCCTTTCCAAACTTAGGCTTCACGTCTAAGTCTAAGAACCAGCGAGCTTCGCGGGTTGGTAAAAGAAAATTTCTTCATTAATACCGCTGACATTATATATTTTGATTTTATACACGGTAAAAGACAACTGAACATATTAGATTACGACGACAAATTGAAATATATGAATATGCAACAATAACAATTCGTTGAAAATCTCTTTATAAAAACCACATTAGTTGTTTTATCTGTTGGTTTCTCGTCGTTGTCAAGTATTAGTAGTTTGAGTAACATACAATTGACCATGAGAGAAGACAGGTTGTTTCAAGTACAAACCAACTCTTAAAAGTGATGGGCCTTAACTTTTGTTGAATGTCATTGCAAAACATACGGCCAGTGGAACTTGCCTCCTTTAAAACTTAAAATAATTTGTAAAAGCACATAAAGCATGTGTAATAATTTCATGATATAATAGAATTTCATAGTTACATTAGCAAAGTATAGTTAAATATAACATTGCAAAAAAAAAAGAAACCAAAAATATCTATCTCCAATTTCGTTGTGTAAGTAAAATGTTCAAAATTTGAATATCCTTCGTATTGAAATAAAAGGAGTATTAAATAGAGGACATACAATGCTTCCATGTATGGACATCCCTTTTGCTTTTAAGCTCAAAAATGCACTCTGAATGTTGGCGATCGATGTAAGAATTTCAAAACAAAGGTTGTTGCATAAAATTCACCATTGTACATTTGAGGCATCCTGCAAAAGTTGGCGTAAATTAAATATCTTCCTCTTGCATGTGTATAAGATGTGTCTAATCATCACATAGATGAACACAAACCATGCGAAAGTACCGGTACTGAAAGTACCAGTACATCATTTTAATAGAAAAGATTCAATAGTGAAACTATATTACTACTGTAAAAAAAAATATAGATTATAAAACTTCAAAAAATTGGGACAAAAAATGTTTCAGCTCAACCCGATTTACTCTGACCCGCATATGATAATGACTCGTCTTGACTCATTATGCAACCCACCCTACCCATGTCTAAATTATAGCAATTATATGGATAGATTAAACACATACCACATTGTTATATGCAAATAAAAAACATACGGGGTAATAACTTTTTGCAATTGGTTGATTCATCTCAAGATCCAAGTAAGCTATATGTAGTCTCGAATCTGTAACAAAAATGGAACTTTAGTGTATTTCTTGATATGTCTAATTCATTCAAATGTAACTTCAGCAAAAACCATTTTCATCCAACTCACCAACTTCATCCAAAATTTTGAGTTTGATAAAGGGTATTTATATCATTTTATATATATTAATACAAAATAAAATACTAAAACTAAATATAATATAAAATAACATGTATAAATTAAACCCACCCATTTATAGCCTCGCCTGCTCTTTGGGATTTTACTCCTCATCATCAGCCTCCACTTGGTTCGTTTATGCTTAGTTGTAATCATTTTAACATGCTCCTCCACCTCCTTTTCCATGATTTCCTTATCTAACCAAGAATAAACAAAACAAAACCAAATTAAGATTCAAGCAATTACATAGATAACTAAACTTCGATAAACACGAAAACTAAGTCCTTTAAAATTGTGAAGTAAAAATTATAATTTTACATATGTTTAAATATTAAAGAAAATGTTAGAGAGTACACGAAATAATTGAAATACATCAATACAACAAAAAAACACAACTCATTGAAGATCTCTTTATACACAACGTTAGTTGTTTTATCCGTAACCGTCGCTGTCAAGTATTAGTAGCTTTACTCCATCTCGTGTATTAACCTTTGATAAAGCAACTTTTGATAACACACTATCTCCTAAAACTCCTACACTTCAACCCACATTTTCTTGACCCGGTAACATGAAACAAACACTAAAAACATGAATACCTTGATATCTCTCAGGGGATCGATAACCGATATTAACTACATAGTAGCTGCATTTCATAAGGAATTGATTATCTAATGCTAATGTCGTCGAATTTGGTTCGATGAAACAATATAAATGCTTATCAAACCAAAAGGAAGTTGATAAAAAATATACCTTGTCCATTAACCTGAATTCATCAGACAACATGTATTGCACCAGGTACATAATTAACAACTAGCAGAGGCTGCAAGAATAACAAAACAATAAATTTATGCTCATATAATGTAATGCTAGGATAAAACTACATTATGATATGTAGAGAAAAGAAATTGAAAGCAAATGATATAATGATAATAACAGTATTTACCATAGAATTTAGATATTATATCTGTAGTTATTTGCATATTTGTTCATGGGACCATAATCACCATATGATAAAGGAGCTTTTGATTCATTAACAATCTTAATTATTTGGTCTAAATTTGCTTTCTTTTCAAGGTTTTTATAAACCCACAATAAAAAATATATAGTGTAACCTCTTTTTAGTAAAATGATATAATATATTAAAAATTAAATCTAAATATTCAACAACAAAACTTACTTGTTGTTCAAGGGCAATATCAAGTTCTTTCATGACCACATCGTTATCCATCATTTCTAAACCAATTGGAAGTTGAGGTAATCGGACAGCCTACTAGATCTGTTCTCTGAATCTGCAGACACAATCACGGAAAAACATCTTCAAACTTAGTTTTTGCTAGATAAGTGAAACCGATTTAACATACACTATGAAAAGTTAAAATTGAAGTAGAACCCACATGATACCTTAAAGAGAGAAAGCATAACCTCGCCGGAATTGAAATGGTAAATATTAAGTTAAACCCACATGGAGAAATAAAATTTTTGATTTGAAATGGGCCAACTTCGTCATCTACTACCACTAATAGAATATACATGTTAAAAGTAACATAATTAGTATGCCTAATTATTCAAACCACCTAAATTGCTTTACTCAAAAAATGGATTATTAACTTGATAATGGTTCTGTAATCATATTAGAAAAAAAGAACCTTCAGTTAATCAAACCCGTTTTAACCCGCTCCAAAATTTTACGGTCCTAACACGTCACCCAACCTGGTAGCATAAAAGCCTCCTTAATCAGTTTCTTTGAAAAAAGATGCTATTAGTCAATAATAGACTTCTCTTTCAACGTACACACAAGACTCCATTTACTCATCACTAATATTATATTTACAAACTTATAACTTATCACTCATATAATATTTATAAACTTATAACATTACTCATCACAAGTCCATCAACATACACCAAAACCTGAATAGAAGACTTTTCTTCTCTTTACCGGCTATGAAGACTTCATACAACTATAATACCGAATTCGTTGGCCTAATTAGATTTAAGAAGGTAGAATAGTTTCTTTTATGATAACCTAGGGGATATGGTAGGTACTTATCCATCAAGTGAGCCTCTCAATTCAAATTGACCCAAAGGCAATTGTAGAATAAAAGTAAAAGACTACTATAGCGTGGAACGTATAGTTTTTGAAAGAAAAAAAAACTAAATCAGAACTATTACTATTAAGGTTTGTTCATAAACAAACATAACCATAAATTTGAGCCAACATATATGTCAAACTTAAAAAACATTGACAAAAAAAGAAAAAGGGACAGTGGTTTAAGCTTAAAATCTATGACACAAACCAGGTACCTAAGTTCTAACCATTCTAAACAACAACCACAAAACCCAATATTGCTTTCATAATTGATTGAAAAACAAAAAGCACAATCTTCAACAAAAACCATATATTTTAGGGGTTCAAATAGAATTAACGATAATCAGATAAGAAGGTAAAATATAAGTATGAATCTGAAAGATAAACAAACATTAAATCATAGAAACGATGAATCACTTCAAATTGATTAGGAACTGGATCGCATTTAAGCCTGCTTTCCCACTCTTAGGTGGAGAATTATGAGCACCGTATAGACATGTATACATGTTGCTTTAAATGTGATACATATGTCGGTCTATGTACAAGTGCACCTTTCACAGATCTTAACATATAATTGGTTTTGAAATGAACATGACCTTTTATAAATGAATGGTTTTTACATGTTGCCTTTTTCTTTAGATTGAAATATTATTCTTAATATGGTTAATCCAGCTATTTTAAAGCTATATCAAATTGATATTTACATAAAAAAAAACTAATTGTCACTATTCACGCTATTGGTCGCTATGACCCAAATAGCGACACATGGTCGCTTCGCTACATAGCACGCTATAGCGGTCGCTATAGGCGTTATTGAAAACTATGACCCCACTCTCATTCTCTCTCAATTAAATTAACAAAGCATTATACGTACATGTGTATTATAGATTCTCGAAATACTTTATCTAAAAGCGACGATGTATCGAACACGCCTTGTTTGTAATAATCTAATTTCTGTTAGTGTATTTAACAAACTATAGATTGATAATACTTATAAAAATACTTTTACCCAAAAAATATTTATAAAAATAGATTTGAAAGTGTTTTGTGGGTCAACCTGCCAATCTAAACCGACCAGTTTTGGCATGGACTAAACCTTACACATTTGGCGCATTACCAAACCCATCCATCCCTACCCTTTTACCACTAACACTAAACAAATATATTAGACCGTGTACCAAGTTAACTGATCCATTTGTTTCAAGTGAAAGGGGTACAAAACTTAAAATCCAAACTACAATTGTTCAAATACTTCTACTAAAATTTCTTATCAAATACCCTAAGATGTACATACTTTTAAACTCGAATATACCAATTGCAAATATATAGTATACCTATACTTATTATCAATGTGAAAATTAGAAATGCAAATAATTAATTTGAGACAAACATCTACCTGGAGCATTGTCACTTGTATAGAGAGCGTTGTTGGCCTTGTTTTGAAGGGTCTTCACTTTCCTCTCCAACTTACTTGTATACCTTATTTTACTCTCTTTGGAACATGCATCAGATTGTCTATTTGAAAGAATCATACAAACAACAACAAATCCAAGTTGTAAGAATGACAAGTTTTTTTCTTTTCTTTTTTTAAATTATTCACTAAAGTAATAGAACAAATAAGGGTAAAACACATATACTGAACTTTCAATTTACCATTGATAATCAAGTTGTATAAATAAGATAATATTGAGATCAAAATATGAGATAACACTAAAACTTTTTATGGCAAAAAGGGCGGAGCGTAGGGATGAACATTTGGTACCGGGTACCGCTACCGAACCGGTACAGAACCGTACCGGGTATATTCGGTACTGGTGCCTGTATTTACCGGTAAAACACCGGTACCGGTACCAACCCTGTATATTGGTACCGGTACCAAACCGGTATATTTGGTACCGGTACCCACTTTTCCCGTTTTTTAGTACCGGTACGGTACCGAACGGGTACCGTGCTCATCCCTAGCGGAGCGGGCTGGTAACGGTCCAACTGTCCAAGAGTGTTTCCAGCCAAAGTCGGTTCGGGTCAAAACAGGGTATGAACAAAATGAGGTCGAATCAAAATAGGTAGCCTAAAAAATCAACTTTGTTCAGGTCAAAACAGGTGCGAACCTAAATGAGTTCGGGTCAAAAAGACGGCTTTAAAAAACAATTTTGTCAGGTGTCCAGAAACTCAAAATGAGGAACAACCAAACACCAATACATTGAGACCTATCTAAAAAAACCAATTGAGCATATATCACATGAATCAAAACTGAAAAAAAAAACCATGATTCTTTAAGCGAACAAAAGTGACCCATTTCTAACCCCCGCTCACAGTTTTGAAGTAATGAATATATCTAATCCATACCCACAAGTTTAAAATATAGATAGAGCATGGTTTCAGAATCGAAAAAAACACACACCTCCCTAAATTTGATTAGCATATTACTTAATTGTTTGTTTCTTATTATTCAAGTCGTAATCATTCTAATTTGTGAGAGAAAGTGATTAAGAGATAAATGAGAGAGTAAAGTGCAACGTACCGGAAGACCCACGTGTTTTTTCAGCTTCGAGTTGTGAATTGACAATGAAAATGCAAACTTTTATTGATAAAAGAAGAACTAAAAAGGTGGAGCATAATGTAATCGTGCCAAGATATTGCCCGTGTGAAAGCACAGGACCGTCATAGATCATACAAACACCTGAAATTACAAACGGAAGATTTATACATTACGGTTATGGCTTTTGTCACACCCCGATTTCCACGTGTCTCACTGGTGGGCCCGGTGGGGGATTACCGTGACGTAGTTGGCAACAATATAGTCAAACCACACAATATATGAATGCACAGCGGAAGCAAAAGATAAAATATATTACAGTCCGTATATAAGTAATATCCAGTATTACAACGGAGAGTAAAAAGATCCACAGGCGGATCGATAATAAGATAGAAACAATAGTTCAACAGACTTTGACATCTAGAGCTTGCGAGACTTGAGTAATGATGTCTGGAGTAGCCAGCCTATTACGTCTAGCACCTGCACTTAACCTTTTTGGAAAATACGTCAGTTTACACTGGTAAATACAACTCAACTGACTCGTTTTGAAAAGAGTTTGTAAATTGATTTGAATGCACTTCGGCACAAAATATCTTTATAACTTGGGACAATTATTTGTATATAATCTTGTATACAGATTTACTTATTTGCCGTCCATTAGTACCGGTTAGAAGAGCCGGTTTAAGTTATCTGACACGCCACCGGTATAATGCCCACAAGGTAGATTCCTTTAGTTGATTACCAGTTTTTACATAATGCATCTGTCAGGTGTACGCCTACACCCCGTGCATAGGTCGTGGCCATTTCGTAAAATGATGCCAAGGATATCCGGGACATGGTCATTTAACCCCAAGGGCCATACATCAAATAATACAGAACAAAGCGGGTTATGTAAATACATTAATCACAATCCGATTTAAATGACTACATACCCGACCAAGCGGTACTTTTATAGTACCGTATCCCAAGCCTGTATAGGGAAATAAGTTAAGAGTATTTACCTGAGCAAAGTATAAATCCAATACAGTAAATGTAGTTACTTTTACTGGGCTCCTAATCTGGAACGAAGGTTTATATTAATCTATTAGATTTCTAACGGGTCTTTAATTAAGCCTTAGCTTAGACCGGTCAGTTTCAAAGGATAACTATGGTTTAATCGCATGAAAGGCGAAAACCGGGAATGGAACGTGACTTGGACCCAACAAGTTTGAAGACTTGTTTTATGTGGGTAATATAACCACACTCTGGATTTTGGGGTCAAAACAATATGGTTTGACCCGTTTCGGCTAGTTTATGTAAACTAGTTACATAAGCCGAACCGTGCGCGCAAAAGGCGCAACGGGTAACCGTAAGAGTCCTACATTGGTTTCATAAGTCAATATGCTTTAAAGAGGTTGTGGTATTAGTAGGATACCTTCCATAATGCCCGTAACGAGTTTAAATCCATTTTATGCCCCGTAGGGGTATTTCGGTCTTTTTAAAGATTATAAAAGAGGTTTCTGAGTTCTACTTTATTTATTATTTAAAATCAGTAGTAACTGGAATCGGGTCAAAAGACCTTGTAGAACTCAAGTTATGGCCGAAAAGGGTATATTCGGTATTTACCGAACCGTTGCCATAACCGCAGGTTATGAGCAGGTTAAAAATAATTAAAAATCTTTAAAAATCCCAAAATATTATTCTACATCAGTGAGTAAAAGGTTTGGTGTCGAAATCTGGGTTTAGATAGGCGTTATGCTAATTGCGCTATTAAATTACTAAAGTTTCCGTAATTTGCGCTATTTAGCATAACTCCTATTCTGGACCTCGGATTGATGTGAAATTTTAGGGACATGCTTAGAAATCAGTAACTAAGGTTATGATTCTTTCATATGTCCGAAACACTCGTTTTAAATCAAAAAGGGCGTTACGGTCAACTTTTAAGCATTTAACGGAAATGTGTAAAAGACTCGGACAAACAACGAACCGGTCACAGAGGGTTATACCATCATGTAACCTGGTCCTAAGAGAGTCCTAAGGCATATCTAAATCATACTTTAATGGGTCAGAACTGAAGTCAATGCAAAAGTCAAAGCTTTGCGACTTTCGGCTCCGAACCGGGTCGAAACAGTAAATGGTCGGATCAAACAAGCTTAGATTAGTTAATATACTTATTATCATGTTTTATGAATGTTAAAACAGGTTACACGCCATCTACATTACTGATTATGCGGAATATCGCAAAATAGCATTTCTGTTGACTTTTTCTATGCACGTTTGACTCGACATTCGGACTAGTTAGAGTGGGAATCAGAGGGTGCCCTTTTAGGGGTTTAAAGCCCACATGATTACCCATATAACCATCTATGCACGAAATGTGAAGACTTGAGTCTGCTTGGGAGCTCTAAGAATGACCAGAAGTGCACTTGAAGGTGTGAGGAAACATGTTGCAACTCCATGGCCTTTTATAGTGAATTTCTCACCACAAGAAGTTGACACACAACTCTACCACTGACCACAACTCATCAACATGTGTCCCTAATGCTTAGGGGTTGTTTAGGGGTCACTTGGAAGGATTTAAATGCATTTCATGGCGTTTAGAAGACTGAACAGGCAAGTTAATCATTTTTCTGCATCTGTGTCTTTCACGCGGCCCGCATGAAGGATTAGGCAATATGGACGCGGGCCGCCTGAATCCTATTGTCAGGAACCGTATCTACAAATGGCTCGCGGCCCGCATTGAGTTACATGTTTCATCAACGCGGCCCGCCTGAGGCCTGTAAACCAAGATTTTCAAATCTTTTGCCATGATGAGCCTGACCTTTCGGTTTCGAAGGGGTAACTTTGCGATTTGGCCCACGATTATTTACGAATAGGGGCCTCGTGACTATTACCCGCATTGTTAAGTCCCTGGTTAGTTTAATTACTATCCGGAAAGCCTTAACTTTTATTGTTGATGCTTTTAACCCCTCGTATACGAATTTGATCATAACTTTCTCGTTTTAAAACGGAACTTTGCGAAATTTATATCGTACATTCTAGTGAGCGTATTTTACTGTTACAAAGCCTCGGGTTCGTCAAAGGGTCACTCAGAGGTATAAATTAAACATGTTGACACAATTAACCCCCCCTAGTTTGTAATATCTCACTTTCTCCCGCGTTTTGCTCCGTACGATCCATGATTTATTCGTTTGAAGGTACGAGCATCATTTAGGGCTACTATACAATATATTTACCCTTCGTTGACATTTATAACCCTCGAATTTACATACTTTCAAGGTTTGTCAACTTTAGTCCTTTATTTAATATTTAATGCCACGTGTAAACTCATGACACGTGTTAACACATTATTGGACACAAAATTTCGAGGTCTTACATCCTCACCCCCTTAAAATAAATCTCAACCCGAGATTTACTGAAATAAATAAGGGTATTTTTCTTTCATCGTGGCTTCAACCTCCCACGTGAATTCGGGACCTCTACGGGCATCCCACTTGACCTTTACTATAGGTACATGCTTCCTTCGAAGCTTTTTTACCTGTCGATCTTCAATCGACAAAGGTTTCTCCACAAATTTCAAGCTCTCATCTATATGCACATCTGTATGGGGTATTACCAGTGATTCGTCAGCGAAGCACTTTTTCAGATTGCAGATATGGAACACAGTGTGAATTCCATTGAGCTCCTCCGGTAAGTTTAACTTATAGGCAACTGACCCGACACGTTCGATAACCTCGAAAGGTCCTATGTATCTCGGGCTTAGTTTGCCTTTCTTACCAAAACGCATCACCCCCTTCCAGGGTGATACTTTAAGTAACACTTTTTCACCTACTTCGAAGTGAAAATCTTTACGCTTTGGATCTGCGTAACTCTTCTGCCTATCTCGGGCAGCTTTGAGACGGTCTCGAATCTGGACAATCTTGTCCGTCATTTCGAAGACTATCTCTGGTCCTGATAATTGGACATCTCCAACTTCCGCCCAACAAACAGGCGATCTACACTTTCTACCGTATAATGCCTCGAAAGGCGCAGCCTTAATGCTGGTATGGTAGCTATTGTTGTAGGAGAATTCGATTAGTGGTAGGTTCTTATCCCAACACCACCCAAATCGATAGCACATGCACGTAGCATGTCTTCTAACGTTTGAATAGTATGCTCACTCTGACCGTCTGTCTGAGGATGGTAAGCCGTACTAAAATTCAAGCGTGTGCCCAAAGATTGCTGGAAGCTTTTCCAGAAATGAGACGTGTATCTAGTATCTCTGTCGGAGATAATAGACACAGGTATCCCATGTAAGGCTACAATCTTATCAACGTATAACTGGGTTAACATGTCAGAGCTATAAGTCTCCTTGATGGGTAAGAAATGAGCTGACTTAGTCAGTCTATCGACTATAACCCATATTGTGTCATTTCCTTTCCTTGTCTTGGGTAACTTGGTAATAAAATCCATAATTACACATTCCCACTTCCACTCGGGAAGTTCAGGCTGTTGTAGCAAGCCAGACGGCTTTTGGTGCTCAGCTTTGACTTGCGCACAAGTCAAGCATTTTGCTACATAAGCGGCTACAGACTTTTTCAAGCCTATCCACCAATAATTTTCCTTTAGATCCTGATACATTTTATCAGCTCCCGGGTGAACAGAATATTTGGAACTATGGGCTTCCTGGAGGATAACATCTCGTAGTCCTCCATAAATTGGAACCCATATTCGCCCATTCAATCGTAAAATTCCGTCCTTGCTAAGAGTTAACTGCTCCTCAGTTACTCCCAGCTTCTCTTTAGGATAGTTAGCTTCCAACACAGCTTCTCTCTGTGCAGCTAACAACCTTTCGATCAAATTATTCTTCACTTCAATGCTCTTGGCATTGATTCGGACGGGTTTCACCCTTTCCTTTCTACTCAGGGCATCAGCGACTACATTCGCCTTGCCGGGATGATATCTGATTTCACAATCATAATCATTTAAAGTCTCCATCCAACGGCGTTGCCTCATGTTTAGCTCCTTCTGATTAAAAAGATGTTGGAGGCTCTTATGATCAGAATAGATCACAAACTTGATACCATACAGATAATGCCTCCATAGTTTTAGTGCGAACACAACGGCACCCAGCTCCAAGTCATGGGTGGTGTAATTTTTCTCATGCACCTTTAACTGTCTCGAAGCATAGGCAATAACTTTGCCTTTCTACATGAGCACACATCCCATGCCAGTGTGTGATGCGTCGCAGTAAACTACGAACTCTTTGGTACCTTCAGGTAAAGTCAGCACAGGAGCGTTGCTCAACTTTTGCTTTAGAATATCAAAGGACTCTTGCTGCTTAGGGCCCCAAACAAATTTTACCTTTTTCTTGGTCAGGGAAGTTAAGGGCGCAGCAATCCTTGAAAAATTTTCAATGAAACGCCTGTAATATCCTGCTAACCCCAGGAAACTACGAATCTCTGTAGGCGTCTTTGGCTCTTGCCAATTCATGACAGCTTCAACTTTAGCGGGATCCACCTGGATACCACGCTCGCTGACAACATGTCCTAAGAATTGGACCTCTCGAAGCCAAAATTCGCACTTAGAGAATTTGGCATAGAGTTTCTCATGATGTAAAAGTTTGAGAATACAGCGAAGGTGTTTCTCATGGTCAGCTCGGTTCTTCGAGTAGATAAGAATATCGTCGATGAAAACGATGACGAATTTGTCTAAGTACGGCTTGCAGACGCGATTCATGAGATCCATGAATGCAGCCGGTGCATTAGTGAGCCCAAAAGGCATCACTAGGAACTCGTAGTGACCATAACGAGTCCTAAATGCTGTTTTATGTACGTCTTCATCTCTGACTTTCAGTTGATGGTAGCCTGACCTCAAGTCGATCTTCGAGAAATAACTTGCCCCTTGTAACTGATCGAACAAATCGTCGATCCTCGGCAAGGGATATCTATTATTTATCGTGACTTTATTAAGCTCGCGATAATCGATGCACAGACGCATCGATCCGTCCTTCTTCTTAACAAACAGGACAGGTGCTCCCTAGGGAGACGAACTAGGTTTGATGAAACCTTTAGCTAGCAGTTCATCCAGCTGGGTCCTTAACTCCTTCATTTCGGTTGGTGCTAGTCTGTAAGATGCTCTAGCAATAGGTGCTGCTCCAGGGATGATATCAATCCTGAATTCCACTTGCCTATCTGGTGGCAAACCAGGTAGATCTTTAGGGAAAACTTCTAGATATTCCGAAATGACGAGAATGTCTTCTATCTTCGGTTTAGGTTCTTCAATAATCACCTGTGCCATGTAGATGACACAACCCTTCTTTAGACATTTTGAAGCCTTGAGCATAGTCACTTGCTCAGGCAATCCACATTGGGTATCTCCCCGAATGGTAAGCGATTCACCAGACGGAGTCTTTACCACCACTTGCTTTCTGTTGCAGACGATTTGGGCTTGGTTGTGAGATAACCAGTCCATACCCAATACAATGTCAAAACCGGCCAATTTAAAGGGAAGTAGAGATAGAGGAAAAGAGTGGTTCTTAATGGATATCACACATCCATCTAACACAGTGGAGACGGTTTCTATTGTGCCATCTGCTAGCTCTACCTCATAATTCACATTTAAGGTTTTGACAGGCATGTTCAGAAATTTGCAAAATTTATGATCTACGAAAGACTTATCAGCGCCTGAATCAAAAAGTACTCTTGCAAAGACATCATTTACAAGGAAAGTACCTGTGATCACGGTATCGTCTAGAATTGCTTCTTTGGCATCCAATCGAAAGACTCTAGCATTTGTCTTCTTGACCTCTTCAGGTTTCTTGGCATACTTAGGACAGTTGGTTTTGATATGCCCTTTCTCATTGCAGTTGTAGCATGTGGCATCTTTTATCTTCTTGCACTCTATCGACTTGTGCTCTTTAGACTTGCATATCCCACATGTAGGTGCTCCTGAATTAGAATTGGATTCAAGTCTGCATTTTCCAAAGTGGCGTCTCTGGCAATTTGTGCACTTTGGTTTTTCCTCTGGTTGCTGACTGTTCCTTCCAGACCCAAACTCAGTGTTTCCCTTGTGCTTCTTCTCTGACCCTCGTGAGTTATCATCCTCACGCTTCCTCTTACTTTCTTTAGATTTCTTTAGCGATCTCAACCTGACCGCATCTAAAGTAAGGGATAAGGAGAGATCAGCTGTTGACCTAAACGTAGCAGGTCTTGAAGCCTTAACACTGGCCTTGATTTCTGGGGCTAAACCCCCAATGAAGCGAGCAATTCGCTTGGGCTCTGGTGTTACTAGGTAAGGAACCAGTCTGGACAGGGTATTAAAACTGGTGAGGTAAGCTTGACAATCTAAGTTTGTCATCACCAATGACAAGAAGTCAGATTCAGTTCTTTCGACTTCATGTTGAGAGCAGTAGTTCTCCATAATGAGAGTAACAAACTACTCCCATGTCATGTTGTAGAGCGGGATTTTCCCAGAAGCTTGAATGAGAGACCTCCACCATGCCAGCGCCTCTCCTTTGAACGATTGGGATACATACTTTACTACATCCCTTTCAGCACATCCGCTGATGTCCACCACCGTACCCATTTCATCCAACCAGGTCATACAATCTACTGCTCCCTTTTCCCCAGTAAAATCTCGGGGTTTACAGGAAACAAAGTACTTATAGGTACAAGACTTGGTACGTGGTTCATTATCGAACACTAGCTTCTTGGATGGGACACTGTGTTTATTTGATGAATGACGATCGGCATCCTTCTTTGGTCCTTCATTTTTAGAGGGCGGCTTGTTATGAGGCTCTGAATGAGTTTTAGGGACAGATTTAGAGCGGGGTACAGATGAGGCTCGACTATGCGTCTCACTATACTCCTTAAGTTGTTCTTCTACAGCTTTAGATACAGCTGTGTTAATCAGTGAACGAAGCTCTCCTTTGGTTATATTAACCCTATCATTATCATCATGGTTTTCCAAAGGATGACTGTTTATTTCGTCAGAGTCAGCCATGTAGTCTTTGCTGCTACAAAAAGAAGGTAGGGGCAAAGTTTATTTAGAAGTTTATCATGGAATTGCCTTTTATGGCAATTCATTAACCATGGTAACAAAGACCATATCTGGTTAATTTGTTACTCACATTATTTTAGGATTTGAATATAACTTATCCTAATTACAAACAATATTGTTAGTGGCATAAAAGCCTAGTCACGAGGACGTTTTTATAATATTAGCCGGGATTACAGAGAATCAAGGCATGAAGGTTTGAACCGTAGTCCTTTTACCTTTTCTGACAGGGAGTCATAGACTACAACTGCCTTTTGTCTTATATGACAATAAATATGGCCCGTAGGCACTGCACCACTAATGGATGTTTAATAAATTTGGCCCGTAGGCACTACATCGCTAATGGATGTTTAATAAATGATCATCTTCATTGATGATTTAACCCATGATTTACAAATCATTAATTTGGGCTTTGGAATCCTTAGAAGGATTCTTATATACGAATGACGCGTGCGATTTTAACGAATCACATCTGCCATGAACGTTAACATGTTTACAGAGGTTAACTGGGATTCTGAATCTTTTAATCAGGTCTTACCATCTTGGCCGGGTCTTATTATGACACCTGGCTAGGTTTCACTCTTAAGATTCTTTATTTAATAATTAACGTAGAACAATCCTTAATTGGAATGTTAATGAGGATCTGAATCTAATTGTGGAGCTACCATCTTGGCCCTGCCTTAAAATGACACATGAGCTAGGTCTTGTCCTTTTTAGATTTTGCCAGTTTATTATAATGGTAGATCTCATATAATATAGGAATGATATCTTAACATAATCGTTCCCTTTTTAAAAATTTTAAAACAAGTATATGGTTGCCCTAAACGGGACTTCTTAAGAACATGACTTGCCCATGCAAGGGCTAATCAGTAAAATAACAAAGAAGTAATGAAACGAAATGGAATTCGTCCTATGTTCTTGTCTAGACTCAAGAATGTGCAATTGCGTAACTGAGATTAAACATAATGGCTAGTGTTTAATTCACTCAGTGTTGGCTCTGATACCAACCTGTCACGCCCCGATTTCCACGTGTCTCACCGGTGGGCCCGGCGGGGGATTACCGTGACGTAGTTGGCAACAATATAGTCAAACCACACAATATATGAATGCACAGCGGAAGCAAAAGGTAAAATATATTACAATCCGTATATAAGTAATATCCAGTATTACAACGGAGAGTAAAAAGATCCACAGGCGGATCGATAATAAGATAGAAACAATAGTTCAACAGACTTTGACATCTAGAGCTTGCGAGACTTGAGTAATGATGTCTGGAGTAGCCAGCCTATTACGTCTAGCACCTGCACTTAACCTTTTTGGAAAATACGTCAGTTTACACTGGTAAATACAACTCAACTGACTCGTTTTGAAAAGAGTTTGTAAATTGATTTGAATGCACTTCGGCACAAAATATCTTTATAACTTGGAACAATTATTTGTATATAATCTTGTATACAGATTTACTTATTTGCCGTCCATTAGTACCGGTTAGAAGAGCCGGTTTAAGTTATCTGACACGCCACCGGTATAATGCCCACAAGGTAGATTCCTTTAGTGGATTACCAGTTTTTACATAATGCATCTGTCAGGTGTACGCCTACACCCCGTGCATAGGTCGTTGTCATTTCGTAAAATGATGCCAAGGATATCCGGGACATGGTCATTTAACCCCAAGGGCCATACATCAAATAATACAGAACAAAGCGGGTTATGTAAATACATTAATCACAATCCGATTTAAATGACTACATACCCGACCAAGCGGTACTTTTATAGTACCGTATCCCAAGCCCGTATAGGGAAATAAGTTAAGAGTATTTACCTGAGCAAAGTATAAATCCAATACAGTAAATGTAGTTACTTTTACTGGGCTCCTAATCTGGAACGAAGGTTTATATTAATCTATTAGATTTCTAACGGGTCTTTAATTAAGCCTTAGCTTAGACCGGTCAGTTTCAAAGGATAACTATGGTTTAATCGCGTGAAAGGCGAAAACCGGGAATGGAATGTGACTTGGACCCTTAAGTTTGAAGACTTGTTTTATGTGGGTAATATAACCACACTCTGGATTTTGGGGTCAAAACAATATGGTTTGACCCGTTTCGGCTAGTTTATGTAAACTAGTTACATAAGCCGAACCGTGCGCGCAAAAGGCGCAACGGGTAACCGTAAGAGTCCTACACTGGTTTCCTAAGTCAATATGCTTTAAAGAGGTTGTGGTATTAGTAGGATACATTCCATAATGCCCGTAACGAGTTTAAATCCATTTTATGCCCCGTAGGGGTATTTCGGTCTTTTTAAAGATTATAAAAGAGGTTTCTGAGTTCTACAGGAAATCTGAGTTTCCTGAACAGTTTATAAAGTCCAAAATACTTTATTTATTATTTAAAATTAGTAGTAACTGGAATCGGGTCAAAAGACCTTGTAGAACTCAAGTTATGGCCGAAAAGGGTATATTCGGTATTTACCGAACCGTTGCCATAACCGCAGGTTATGAGCAGGTTAAAAATAATTAAAAATCTTTAAAAATCCCAAAATATTATTCTACATCAGTGAGTAAAAGGTTTGGTGTCGAAATCTAGGTTTAGATAGGCGTTATGCTAATTGCGCTATTAAATTACTAGAGTTTTCGTAATTTGCGCTATTTAGCATAACTCCTATTCTGGACCTCGGATTTACGTGAAATTTTAGGGACATGCTTAGAAATCAGTAACTAAGGTTATGATTCTTTCATATGTCCGAAATTCTCGTTTTAAATCAAAAAGGGCGTTACGGTCAACTTTTAAGCATTTAACGGAAATGCGTAAAAGACTCGGACAAACAACGAACCGGTCACAGAGGGTTATACCATCATGTAACCTGGTCCTAAGAGAGTCCTAAGGCATATCTAAATCTACTTTAACGGGTCAGAACTGAAGTCAATGCAAAAGTCAAAGCTTTGCGACTTTCGGCTCCGAACCGGGTCGAAACAGTAAATGGTCGGATCAAACAAGCTTAGATTAGTTAATATACTTATTATCATGTTTTATGAATGTTAAAACAGGTTACACGCCATCTACATTACTGATTATGCGGAATATCGCAAAATAGCATTTCTGTTGACTTTTTCTATGCACGTTTGACTCGACATTCGGACTAGTTAGAGTGGGAATCAGAGGGTGCCCTTTTAGGGGTTTAAAGCCCACATGATTACCATCATATAACCATCTTTGATTCGACAAACCACTGGACCATTTGTGATTTATCGCAAAGTCAACCGTTAGTTACGACGGTGTGACTTCTAAGCTACTACTAAGTGATAACCTAAATAAGAAAGGCTTAGCTAACTTACCAAGGTCCTATGCACGAAATGTGAAGACTTGAGTCTGCTTGGGAGCTCTAAGAATGACCAGAAGTGCACTTGAAGGTGTGAGGAAACATGTTGCAACTCCATGGCCTTTTATAGTGAATTTCTCACCACAAGAAGTTGACACACAACTCTACCACTGACCACAACTCATCAACATGTGTCCCTAATGCTTAGGGGTTGTTTAGGGGTCACTTGGAAGGATTTAAATGCATTTCATGGCGTTTAGAAGACTGAACAGGCAAGTTAATCATTTTTCTGCATCTGTGTCTTTCACGCGGCCCGCATGAAGGATTAGGCAATATGGACGCGGGCCGCCTGAATCCTATTGTCAGGAACCGTATCTACAGATGGCTCGCGGCCCGCATTGAGTTACATGTTTTATCAACGCGGCCCGCCTGAGGCCTGTAAACCAAGATTTTCAAATCTTTTGCCATGATGAGCCTGACCTTTCGGTTTCGAAGGGGTAACTTTGCGATTTGGCCCACGATTATTTACGAACAGGGGCCTCGTGACTATTACCCGCATTGTTAAGTCCCTGGTTAGTTTAATTACTATCCAGAAAGCCTTAACTTTTATTGTTGATGCTTTTATCCCCTCGTATACGAATTTGATCATAACTTTCTCGTTTTAAAACGGAACTTTGCGAAATTTATATCGTACATTCTAGTGAGCGTATTTTACTGTTACAAAGCCTCGGGTTCGTCAAAGGGTCACTCAGAGGTACAAATTAAACATGTTGACACAATTAACCCCCGTAGTTTGTAATATCTCACTTTCTCCCGCGTTTTGCTCCGTACGATCCATGATTTATTCGTTTGAAGGTACGAGCATCATTTAGGGCTACTATACAGTATATTTACACTTCGTTGACATTTATAACCCTCGAATTTACATACTTTCAAGGTTTGTCAACTTTAGTCCTTTATTTAATATTTAATGCCACGTGTAAACTCATGACACGTGTTAACACATTATTGGACACAAAATTTCGAGGTGTTACAGCTTTAATGATTAATTTGGTAAGAAACTGGTTGACCATGATCCTTCATTTGATCCAGCTAGGGTTATAATCACATCGGCCTGAAGCCAAAATTCTGTTGATGAAACTTTCGAACAAAACTATCATTACTATTATCAAAAATAGTCAGAACTGAAACAAAGTATGCATCTTAACCATGTTTGGGTGAAAATCATCAAACATATGGGCCTGACCACCATAAAAATGGTCATGTGTCGACTAACAGATGTTGATCCTTGATGGCTGCAATAACAACATTTATAAACAGTAAACCACAAACCAAACATCAACTTCATGAGTGATAAATCGAGTTATTAAGCTTATAGATTCGGACCAGAAGAACCGTGCTATGTGTTACTGATCAAAGATTTTAACTTCTTTTTGCTCGGTTTAGCTACCGAGCTCAGAATCCCAGACCCTTTGATTCCAGTTTTGGACCCGTCATCAACAGCTGACTGGGACATCAATGGGGAACCTGTTTTGAACATATAACTGTGAAAGAAAATATACATTTAGTGAGAGAGTAGTGAGGTCTCTCAAATTAGATTATAAGAAGGGTATATAGGTAGTATTATTCATTATTTGGTGATCAGTTTTAGTTTTATTGAAGCATGTTATGAAACCGGTTTTTATAATTATTATTAAAGTTCGTAGTACAAACTCATAAAGTAATGACACTTTTTACTTTACGACAAAAATCAAATCCAAAAACTATACATTATAAAGACAATTCGTATTAGAATGTGCTTAGTAGCTTATGATATCCATGTGTTTAATAGCAAATGTCAATTAGTGATATAACTAATTCCAAATACTGTTACAATTCAAAGGATACCAATAAGAACCTTAGCAGCAGGGTTGTCAATATAAAGGGACTTTAAGATAGTGGCATCATCATTAGTGACAGTGACATTCTGCCCTCTACCTGTAGACTGTAATATTTTATCCTGCAAATAAGATATAATTATAAATAATTAATTAGACAAATATGCAGATCAAAATTTATTAGCTAAATTATACATGTTACAAAATAGAAAAGACGACATACCATTCCTTTTGGCCCTAGGGTTGTTTTGACTAAGTCAGTGGCAATTGAGCAAAATAATATTAGCCAAAATCCTATCCCACCCAAAATGGACTAATATTAGCCATTATTTACCCTATAATCAGGTTCAAGTGGCAATTGAGCAAAATAAAGGTTCGTAAAGAATCCTGAAGCTCGAGTTGTTACCTTAAACTAGGTTAAAATTGTAGATTAAAATCAACCAAGATCGGTATAAGTGTATAACCAAAAAGCTAATCACTTGTCTTAACTATAACCAAAAAGCTCAGAAATTAAAAGATAAAGACACGAACCTCATGATCACAATCCACAAGTTGTTGTTCACTGAGACTAACCAACTCCCCTGTTTGAAGAAAGTGAGATCCTTACAAAGCTCCCGGTTGTACTAAACGACCAGCACGATCCACCGAACCCTTCAACAACATCCCACACATTAATTAATCAATCATAATATCTAAAACAAATCAACCAAAATACAAATACAAATTATTAAATAACATAAAATCGATCAATAAACATACCTGATTTTTAATACAAATACAAATAACCAGTCGGAACGGCCTTATTCAAACTTTGTTTTGAACAAACTGAAGTGGTGCTCGGCGTTGAGAAGATGATCGGTTGAGATTTCTTCTTCCGGGACCACATACCAGAAACCTGTAACTGGAGGCGACGATCAATGGAGGACAACAAATTTGGGATTAGGGTTTGGAGGAGAGAAACGGTTGGAGCATGTGAGGCGGTAGAGAATGATTTCAACTGATGAAGAGATGCTAAATTGGAGAATGATTTTAACTGATTGAGAGAATTGATTAGGTTTCCAAATTGAAAAAGAAATTTAGGCGGTTTCAAAAAGACTGAAGGAGGAATTCAATTGCCGCTCAAAGGAAAAAAAAACAGGAAACATTGAAATGGCATGTGGCATCAAGTGGCTTAAGTTCATGCCATATGGCATAAGTTTGTTTTGCTTTGTTAGAAGTAAATAGATCCTTCTTTCTAAATAAAATCTATATCTATATATATTCTAAAGTTTAGTTATATGTTCTATTTTAAAACCAAAATTTATGGTTGTTTTAAATGCATCATCCTATAAAAATCCTATTAATTGCATTTAATTTATATTAAATAAATAAGAGATAAGATAAAAAATAAAATAAAATAATTATATATCAATAATCATTAAAATTAATATCATCAATAACACATTATACTAAATAATATATTATAGATAAAGGTAGGTTAGTTTAAAGTTAACTTTGATCTTAATTTGTTTTAATAATTGGTTTAAAGATAATTATTCCAAACTTATGATTATTCTATAAAATGATCTTTGACAAGGTAACCATAAATTTAAATTTCGAAGTAACTAATATATTAAAAGTAGCTCAAATATAATTCGTAATAAAAACACAACAATATATTTTCAAAGAAAACATATAATAAAAAAATAGGTAAAGGGATCCAAATGATATCAAATATTAAGAACTTATCCATGATATTAGTATCAGAATTTAATAGATTAAGATAAAATTTAAACCGAAAGATCATAAGTATCATAAAAATATCATTAAATTAAAGTTAAAAAGTAAAGAAAAGAATTATTATTATAATATTAAAATAATAAAAATATATAAAAAACTATATATATTATTAAAATATTAAAATTACTATTTGTACCGATACCAAACAAGACCGTACCGGTATTTTCGATACCAGTACCGGTTGACACCAAGCTTATCCCACCCCGTGATACTAAAAAATCATTAAATTAAAGTTAAACAGTAAAAAAAAGGAATTATTATTATAATATTAAAATAATAAAAGTATTAAAATAACTATATATATATATATTCAATATATTATTAACAAGATTTTGGCTAAATTAATTAGATTATTATAAATAATAATAATAATTTACAAATAAAACAACACAATTTGCAACAAAGCAATGCATGAAACACCATATTAACATATAGTACAGTACATTAATGCTAGAACCTAATCTATACTATATTATAAAGCATTTCATAAGGATACCAACCAAATTTAAGTAATTACAATCTTTTATACTTATGGTACAACAACTTAATGATGTTAGCAAGGGGTGAAATGGTCGTTCTACATTAATATTAAAAAATAAAAAAATAATTATCTATATCTATATCTATCTATCTATACTATATTATAAAGCATTTCATAAGGATACCAACCAAATTTAAGTAATTACAATCTTTTATACTTATGGTACAACAACTTAATGATGTTAGTAAGGGGTGAAATGGTCTTTCTACATTAATATTAAAAAATAAAAAAATAATTAAATGAGAATATAATCACAATTAATTATAATAATACAATAATAGGAGTAGGATCAAATACAAACCACATTTTGCATACAAACTGTAAGAACCATTTAAAAAGTGTCACGTGTCATCCAAAAAATTATAGAAAAATGATAAAATAATATCATAAATAATATTAATTATATTGAATTCCCTATAAATATGATAACAAGCAATTAATTCTTTATTTGGATCTTTCTTTTGTTTTCAATGTGCTGATTAAGAAAAGTGCTGATATCATTCAAATATGTGCTAAAATCAATTACCTTGATTAATTTTCATGTGCTAATATAATTCAAAAGTGCTACTTTTATGTATGTATTGTTTTGGTATGTGCTAACTTAACTTTTTTTAAGTGCTAGGATCTGTTCTTACAGTTTGTAGGATAAATATGGTTTGTACCGGAACCAAGCCCTTCGGTTCTTAAATGCAATTAATAAACGAAACCTATTGGGATAAACCGCAAAAGCACTCCAAAGGTCCAATTTCAATCAATATGTAATAAATTTGACCGATTAAGGAATCTCCTATCATTGCTATAAATTCACCATTTCACTCAACATCAACTCATTTGTCTACTATTGTGCGAGTTAGAGTCGAAAAGAAAGAGATAAGAAAGAGATAAGTTGATATGAAATTTATTTATCTTGGTGGAAAGGTGTGTTCTTTTATACCCATTTCAACATTTATTCGAAAAAACTTTGGTTTGTTTCTTAAAATATTCAAATGGGATAACAGTTTTCTTTTACATAATCTATGAGTTTATATTGATGTTTTATTATGTTTTTGGTGATTTAGTGGTTTTTTTTTCAAATTATGATTTTATATTACATATAAAGTATACACAAAGGTTATTGGATACAAAAAGACAGACACTTCATACTTCATCAAGGTATCCTTGCATGACTATAGTATCTGGAACCATTTACCAATGTATTGTTTAATTGTTCATAAATTTATAGTCTTTTTCCTTTTTGCAGCTTCATGTATATGGAGGTGTAAAAGGGTGGGTACGAGAAAAGTTATTCATTTGGAGATAGACATTTATTTGGCCTATTGGTATTTCCTTTTTTAATTTCTACTTTACTATTTTTTTTAAACATATGATGCTTTTGTGTGATTTAATTGATACTATATATAGGCAATATAGATGCAGAGGAAATATTTGAGGAGGTATTGTTTGACAGGATTGGGCAGCAAACTTTAAGGGCTCGGATGTTTTCAACCCGCGCAAAAGATTTAAATTGATTGCGTTTATCTATACTATCGTATAAAGCATTTCACAAGGGTTCCAACCAAATTTAAATAATTGCAACATATTATGCTTATAGTACAACAACTCAATGAAGTTAGTAAAGGGAATTAGTCTTTCTACATGAGTATAAATTGATAAATACAATTAAATTGATAACTTTATAAATTAAGTATTGTTAAATACTTGATAAAGAATTAAATCATTTGACTTAGTTGAACATCATCACCTTCCTCATATTTACATTGCTTTTCCATTTCAAGTTCTCGGTAACCGATTACTTGATTGAATTTTATAATTAAGTCATTATTATTTGGTTTAGTAATTGCTAAACATCATACAAATAAGGTTACAACCTTTTTTGCAATTTTATCAGATAGTTGATGAACATCATATGAAATAAAAATAAAAATAAATAATAATAATAATAATTAAATATAAAAAAACTTAATCAACGTTATTATGAATTTAATTATAACTATAAATGGTTTTAAAACTTAAAAGATGCTAACCAATTAGAAATGAAAATTACTAAAAGGTAATTTCATGGGGTATTATTATCTATAATACCTAATAATTTGCAACAATAATGATTAAATAATGAACTTAATTACAGATGGTTTAAAACTCAAAAGAATGCTCTTTGCATCTTACCTCAAGTCTCATGGAATAAGGTTCAAATGATAACCATTGCATAATTAGGAACCACTTTTTAGCCCTTGGATCGTATTTTGATGGTTGAGACCTTTAAGTGCAATATCTATATCTCTAAGATGAAGATAATGTATGGTAATGAAGATTTGGAGCAGCAAGAGGTAAAAACAGCCCGAATTTTTCCTTTTATAAATTCGATTCGATTCGTGAGTGTTAGTGTATGTGTTTATATTGATTAGGGTTTCATCAAATGCAATGTGAGGGTTTCCAATCGGTGTTTATACAAATAATATAGAACCCAATTTTTATGTATGTGTATGTAGTGTGTAGTATGGGGTCTTGCTTACCTCATTCAATGAATAACAATGAAAGACAGGGGTCATTGATTTCGAAAAACTCCGCCCCTTTGTTCGCCTTCTTCCTGATTTTAAGTTACGGTGAGTCAATTTCCTTTTTTCTGATTCTAATCGATTAAGAACTATACGTGATTAACCAACGAATTGTGGTAGATTTTATGTTTCTATTGCAGTATTTGGATTGAATTGACTGTTGCAATTTAATAATCGTCAGTTATAGTTCGTTTTTTGAATATAGAGAAACACTGACTTATTTAAGGTGCTTGATTTGGGTGAATAGTAGCAATATAAACTGCTATTGTAATTTGGTGTGATATTCAATTCAATATCAGCAACCTAATCAAATTGTTCCCTAAACATAGAGTAAATGTGTTCACCAGCAAGGTAATAATATGTACTAATTTTCAATTATAAGAGACTTCTAATAAGGAAATATAGCTATTAGGTTATGTCAAGGTAAGCATAGTTTATAAAGAATATGTTGCAGAATAAAGTTAATACAACATTTTAGTAATAAATAATAAACTGCTTTCTTATCTATAAAAGGGAACAAAACCTGCAATTTGACTTTTAGATGTCAAAACTGAATTTATATGTATATGTGTATGTAGTATAATATATATATTTAACATCTATTTTACACCATCTAAAACAATGAAAAAGAAAAAATAAAAATAAAAAAATTTGAAAACTGTGACGTCTTTTGAAGAGGGTTGAGAAACCACACGTCCATAGAATTGAAGTTTTGTGAGACCACATGTGGTGGGGCGCAAACCTCTCTCAAAGCGTCTTAAAAACGCGGGGGAACACTGTACCCTCGGGCGTTTTGGGCCTTTTTTTGACTGGTAGTGCTACCACAAAGCGCCGAACGAGGAGTGGACTTTGGTCAAAATAACCATGGTCAAACGGCTAACTTTAAAAAAACCGGTTTTTGTTTTAAAAATCTATACTATATTCGCACTTTCGTACCGTGTCACGCACTATCTATATCAGTCGTCTTTCCAGGAAAAAACAATAACTATTATGCATGTCGTGCATCGTACGGGTGTTCTCCCTAGTATAATTTATTTTTTAGTTTCTCTTGTTCAAAAAGGTAAATCATTGATTAACATTATCCAATAGTTATTTCCAAAATCATTAATTAACATAATAATCATCAAATCAAAATTCACATGATATATAGATAGATATATAGGTATACATATGATACATCATATCACAAACCATTCGTGTGACTTATTATTATGCCATGTCATATCTTCTCCCACTATAATAATAAAACCACTTTATCCAACTCCCCCAATAACCACCACACCGCCGATTCATCCCAATACTCCTCTCTCTCATCTCTCCCTATCTGCACCGTAACAAACCACCATGGACTCCGCTTCTCCGGCCACCGCTGACCCCGCCGCTGCCGGCAGATCCGGCGGAAAAATCATCAAACGGAGACCAATTTCCGCCAGAAAAACCCCCTACCACCGCCCCGCACCCAATCCGCAACCTGAAAACCCTAATTGGCGCAATGGTCTCCTTTTTCCCGCCAAATTTGTTGCCGGTGGTGCTACTAGGCTTCTTTCGTCGATTTGGAACCCTAAAAGTTGGGGCACGCGTTCGTCTTCTTCAGAGAGTGGTGATTCTGATTCAGGTTTTGTAATTTGTTTGAAATTAGGGTTTTTTTGATGTAAATGTTTGTTTGTCGTTGACTATTTGTGGTTGAATTGTTTGATTATTGTGTTATTTTGAAATTTAATTGTGTTTGTTACGGAATTTGTAAAATTAGGGTTTATTACGGAAAATCTATAAAATTAGGGTTTATTACGGAATCTATAAAATTCTAACTTGTTGTTAAGAGTTTGGATATTGTTGATAATGTGTGGTTTAATTGTTTAATCAGTGTGCTTTTTTGGATTTTAATTTTGTTTATTATTGAAATTTGTAAATCTAGGGTTTATTATGGAAATTGTAAAATTAGGGTTTTTACGGAACTTATAAAATTAAAATAGAGAAATTGAATTTTGGAAAGAAAAAGTGTGAAGTTATAGTTTTAAGTGTGATATTGTTGGTGTTGGATTAGTGTTGACACAAGAAAAAAAATTTAAAATTGAGTAGTTGACTTTTGGGTACATGAAAGTCAAATGTTTGACTATTGGTGACAGGGATTGTTTGAGAAGATTATGCATGGTAAAAGACAAATGATTGGGTTGTTGTTTGGGGTATAAAAACTGCAGTGTGTTGGTGGGGATAGTCTCTTGTGTTTACTTGTTTATTGATTTGATTGGAAAGTTTTGATTTTGTTTATTCGGTTTTGTAGAAGTTGGTATAGAAGATGATTATGTACGTGACGAAATTGTTCCCGATGCTGATGCCGAGCTCAATCAGGTAAGTTCGTAGTTTCTTGGATTTTATGTATCAGTCAATGCATTGTTATGACTTATGATCATTAGATAATTTTTTAATATTTTTTTGCCGTACTGTATGTGGCGGCCGCCCACGGCCCATGTATGTATCTTGAAAAAAACAACAACGAATTTAACCTATAATGTGTTGGCATCTCATCAAAGATTTTTTTGTCTTTTCAAGATTTTTATGGCAATTTTATTAATGTGACATGTTTATTGACTAACATTGGTATGCAATTATGAAAGAAATTAAGATACATACTTGGACGGCCTATAAAGTAGTTACAATAATATGGGTGCCTTAATAAATAAAAAACTTAATTACATGTGGCCTCCACAGTCCACATACTTTATCCCAAATTCAGATGTTTTTTTTAGTACATATCCAACATATTATAGCTTTTTGATCATTAGTTGCACATTCACACACTATTTAATGCACCATTTCTGTTTTAGCTTTGGATATTTGAATGAAATTATCTTAAGTAAAATGTATATTTATTTCACAGGATAAAGGCAGTTCGTCAGGGAAGAGTGAGATTTTATATCTAATTGAACAACTAGTTATGCTGGAACACTTTTCAAGGTAACCGTTTTTTTTCTATAACATTTTGTCGTTCATACGTCATTTAGTTTCGCTTTTTGTCGTTTATTCTGACCAAATTTAATACTTTTTGGTCATCTTTCTTGATATCCCGTGACTCGCTTCCTTGATTTTAGCTGTACTTATGGATATGTTTTACAATTTCTAACAGGGAAGAGTGTGATAGACTAATAGAGATTATGAATTCGCGAGTCGTAGATTATACAATGAAAGACGGAATGGATGCTGCACCGAGTAAGATTCTCAGTCAGAATATTTCTAATTTGGCTGTTGCTTTTATACTGTTTGGTGGTGGCCTAGCCAATGGGTTGGGAGAACTGATTATTTAGTGTTTTCTATATATTTACTTATTTTCTCATTTCTAGAGTATGCAATTATATATATGTATTATATTAATGAACCTACTTTGTTATTTAAAATAGAGTAAAATGCCATTTTCGTCCGTGAGGTTTGGCCAATGTTGCGACATTCGGCCAAAGGTTTGTTTTTCCGCATCTGGATCCAAAAGGTTTGAAATCTTGCCATTTTCATTCGGCTCGTTAACTCCATCCATTTTTCTCTGTTGTCAGGGGTGTTTTCGTCTTTTTTGTTAACTTAAAGGGCAATTCGGTCTTTTTCCTTTTATGTAAAAAGACCGGATACCCCTGAAAAAGACCGAATTGCCCTTTAAGTTAACAAAAAAGACGGTTACCTCTGACTTGATGGAGAAAAACGGATGAAGTTACTGAGGCGGATTAATACGGCAAGATTTCAAACCTTTTGGATAATGCGGAAAAACAAATCTTTGGACGAAAATCGCAAAACTGGCCAAACCTCAGGGCCGAAAATGGCATTTTACTCATTAAATTAAAATAATTGATATAAACTTACGATTTGAAATAAAAATAGTGGTTCGACTGTAAAATCGAACCGCTGGCCGGTCTGTCCAGCCGAACCACCCAACCCGGCCGGTTTGCTTTGTCATTTCACGAAACATTTGCTAGCAGTTCGGCCTAAACTTTTCGTCAAAATTGCCCGAACCGGACCGTGAATACTGCTGTTGCTTTCTTTTTTGAATGTGTAACGATATTCCATCTTGTTAATTATATTCAGAGAAGCCGGATATTATCGGCAAAGCCATCATGGAAGCAAGAAAAAAGATTTCAGAAAACATGGCCGGTACAAGTTCAAAGTCGGACTTGGACAATAGCATTCACGGTTCCAAATCTGTTATGAATCCAAACGTTAGTATTACTTTACAGCTTCTCTTTTATCTGATCTGTTACCATTCTAATTTAATTATTATATATTTAGATTCTTGTTTGGATATTTTGTAAGAGTAAAATGCCATTTTTGTCCCTGAGATTTGGCTACTTTTGCGACTTTCGTCCAAAGGTTTGTTTTTCCGCATCTGGATTTAAAAGGTATGAAATCTTGCCTTTTTCACCCGACTTGTTAACTCCATGTATTTTTTAACGTTAAGACAGGTATTTTTCGTCTTTTTAGACATTCTTTTGTGATGTTAAAAGGGATTGGTTGGGGAGAAAGTCAATAGAGGTGGATCTTTATTTTTATAATGTCTAAACGACGGAAATGCCACTCACTTAACGGAGAAAAATGGATGAAGTTAACGAATTGGATGTCAAGATTTCAAACCTTTTGGATTCAGATGCGGAAAAACAAACCTTTGGACGAAAGTCGCAAAGATGGCCAAACCTCAGGGACAAAAATGGCATTTTTTCTTTTTGTAATTAGCATATCTGAGTATGTACACTTCGATTCCACAGATGGATAATCATTCTGGTGCATCATGGAAGATTCAGAACGAAATGCAACGGTTGCATTCCAAGGCCGCAGAGCTTTTGAAACCAAACGAGTCGATATCCTTAGAAGCCCCAAAACCCGGTAATGAAATGCGAACATGGCTTTAAAAGTTAGGTTTTTAGTCTCATGTTTCTAGATGATTCCATTTTCTCTTAAGATAATTGACATCATAAATAGTTTATTGATTTCTATTGGTAGTCAAATATCAGTTTCAGGTTGAGCCACCGAAACCGTTTAGCTAAACGGGTCGGGTTGGCGGGTTGGCATGTTTAACCCATTTATATTTTATTATATTTTTTTACAATATATTTTATGTCATAAATTAAATTGGGTGTGTTTTTATGCTATAATTATTACTTAAACTGAGAAATTGACATAAGATCTTATATTTTAAATGTAGTGAAATCCTTAATATGCGATGGTACGATATGAAATTACGTATGTTATAAAACTCAAAACCCTAATCACGCATGAACAAAATACCATAATCACGCATGAAGAGAAGCCATAATCACGCATGGTTATGATTTTTGTTCATGCGTGATTTATGGTTATGTCCATGCGTGATTATGCCCCAGACCCTACCAGTAGCTTTGCTATTTGTGGGATTTACCGGGTGCGATTGATTGATTCATGCGTGATTATGGTTTTGTTCATGCGTGATTAGGGTTTTGGATTTTATAACATGCGTAATTTCATATCGTACCATCGCACGTTAAGGAATATTGTATGTTAACCTTCCCCTTTAAATCTGATTGTATTATATACATTTGTGTTTTTTATTATAGTAAATTTTTAGTAAATTATATTAATTTTCGGAAAAAATTTAAAAATAAAAAATCAGGATTGAACGTGCCATGTTCGGGCTCACATGTATGACACGATTTTCGTGTTCATGTTCGTCTAAAAATTTTGGGTTCGAGTCGGGTTGAACCTGCGAACATGACTCGTTTAGCACCCCTTTGCCGGTACACACCAGTTTTATCAATATTTTGTTATCATAATATTATTGTTAGAGATGTAACTTTTAATAAAAGTAACAAAAGAAAAGTTGAAGTTGTTTTGGGATGAAGGCCTGAAGGGTATATATCTGTATGTAGATGACCATTCAATACGTAACAAAACTGCCTGAACCACATAAACACTTGTGCCTATTGTTTCAATTACTGTGATACACAAGTCGTTGGTTATGTAACCAGATAACCACCCCTCTTTCTCTCTACCTTATACGTTCAAACATCCGTGCTTTCTGTATTCTAACTTTCGGCTTTTTTGTATTTCTTTTGGTCAAGATACGAAGAACACTCAAGATGATGTACCAACCGAAACCTTGTCATCTCTTCCAACAATCGACGAGCAAAATCTGGTAACCAGTGTCCACAAAAACTTCCTAATTCTTTAATACTAATTAAAGGATGATTCATTTAATCACCGAAAACCTTTTTTCAATGTTATGCTTCAGACCGCAGAGGAAAAAGACGTTAAAGATGATAAAGCGGGTGATGATGTCACTCTTATTGAAGAGGATCACGATCTAACTACTGAATATGCGGAAGTGGCTGATGTTGTTAACGCTTCTCAGGGCAGCTCCAACACCAGTGAACCGACGTCTACTAAAGCGGCCAACAGCCCATCTGTAAACCGACCAGTGACGAGAGCCAGAAGGTACAACACTAGAAGAGGCAGGGGCCGGGGCAAGGGCAAATGATGAGGTTTAGGGTTTTATTGAGAACCAGTGAGACTGTAAACTTTAGGCTTTACATTGTTGTGTTGTTTGTAGTCTAGATGGTGGTTTAGGCTTAGGGTTTATGTGTTTGTATTTGAACTAATTCATCTGATTATGTGTTAGATTTGTTAATTATTGTTAAGTGGAGTTGTAATTTGTAACATGATGTAACTTAAATGTTGTAGTTTCTTTGATCTTTACTGAATTTGAATTGGGAATAAATGGCTCAGATGAAAACTGGTCAGTCCTTTTCTTTCTTATTGGAAAAAAAATGCTATCTTTGCTCTTGTTTTTCAGCATCTGAATTCAAAAGGTTTAAAATCTTTGCCATTTCTATATCCGACTCGTTCACTCAATTCATTGTTCACTCAATTCATTTTTCTCTGTTAGATGAGAGAGGCATTTCCGTCTTTTTTGACATTTTTTTATTAAAATAGAAAACACTAAAAATAAAGATCGTTGACTTTCTCACCATCTTTTTAGATATATTTTATTAAAATAGATGACACAACAAAAAATTAAGATCCACCTTTGATGACTTTCTCCGTTTCTCCCCACCCAAACCCTCTAATCATCACAAAAGAATGTCTAAAAGGACGAAAACACCTCTGACTTAACTTAAAAAAATGAATGAAGTTAACGAATTAGATGAAAATTTCAAAATTTCAAACCTCTAAACTAAATTCACAACAGTAGCCAAATCCTCAAGGACGAAAATTTCATTTTACTCTTCTTACCGTTAGGCGTTAGCTGATCATTGGGATTTGCTCTAATTTCTGCTTCATGTGTATACGAAGTTGCTGGGATTTGAGATGCTTCAAAAATGGACTAAGTATCCATATGTATGCATACATTTAAGACTTCCACTATAGTAATGCAACCTGCAGACCAAATATGATGTGACATTTTGTGATTAACATAACTTACCTATAACTACTCTTACTATCAAACCATCACATCCATTTCAGTATGTTTGCAATACCAATGCTTAATTTACAAACTAACGAGAAGTAACAAACACAAACGAAAAAAAAAAGGCTAAAAGAACATAAAGTCTATTTATGAATCACACAATATCACTTGATGAGGATGCATCTTATGGGAGATCCCTCGGCTCCAAGTAACCTTAACGGTAAGCAATGCACATTATATATCCCTGCTTCTATATCGTCAAGTTTCAAACCTTCTACAAGAATGATATCCTGAGTAAACACATATATAGTAGTGGTGTTAAAAATGTTGTATACTTTACACACAAAGTGACAAAGGGGCTGTTTGGCAACATCTGAATGGTTAAGTGCTGAACCAGTAAGAGGTCTGAACCAGTAAGAGCCTGTATAATGCTTAACTGTTCAGAGGCAAATGTCTGACCAATTCAGATTAGAGGTCTTAACCATTCAGACTCCGTATATATCTTAACCATTCAGAGGCAAATGTCTGAACCATTCAGACAACTGCGAGGTCTGAACCACAAAGAGTCTCATTAAGAGGTAAACAAACATCCCCAAAGTATGTTAAAAGTATACACCTTACCCTGTTCTCTAAAAAGACAAGATGAGACGGGATAAGATGATCATACGCAGCAACTGATAAGTAATCAATACCTACAAAATGAGACCAAATGACTGATTATGTATTTATGTAATGCACAACCAAAATAAGGTTATATTAGGTATTTCCGAAAACAAAATGTTCTCTGATAAAAGTTTGCAGTTCTGAAAGTGAGTTTTACCAACGAGTTTGATGTCAGTGTTGTCCTTCAGCCACTGGGCTCCGTCCTTCATAAATCCAACATAGCTTGTGTCAAATGCCTTTTGCCACATTAGCCGCCTGAAATTAGTGATCCGAACAATCAAAGGCCACTATAAAAGTTTGATGAAATGGTGCCCAAAAACTGAAAGGAGGTTGGTTACCTATCAGTGTTCAGTGTTCTGAAAAGCACACGCTTTACCCCCTTGGGAATGTTCAACGACTTCATAACTTCGGCTGAAACAATTTAAATAGTAATTAGGATTTAACTCACATGGAAGCTAGAAAACACAAATCATGTGAACAGAACTCGCGCATGCTAGCAGTAAAGAGCCATTTATTAAAAAAAGTGTAAAATGCGATTTCCATCCCTAAGGTTTGGCTAGTTTTGCGACTTTCGTCCAAAAGTTTGCTTTTCTGCATATGGATCCAAAAGGTTTGAAATCTTACCATTTTCATTCGGCTCGTTAACTTGAAGGGTAATTCGGACCTTTTCACTTTATGTACAAGCATTTAGCATAATGTACAAGACCGAATTGTCCTTTAAGTTAACAAAAAAAGAAGAAAATAACCCTGACTTAACGGAGAAAATGGATGTAGTTAACAAGCCGAACGAAATTGGCAAGATTTCAAACCTTTTGGATCCGGATGCGGAAAAACAAACCTTTAGACAAAAGTCGCAAAACTAGCCAAACCTCAGGGACGAAAATGGCATTTTACTCTTCAAAAAATATACATAAAGAATCACGGAGCACTTAAAACAGAAGTACCTATATCAATGTGTACTGATTGGCATAAACAATTTAAGATTAAAAGTAAAGATCCGTAGTTAAATACGTACCTGTTATGTTCTTATCTCTTGGAACATCAACTACTAATGCTGGGCCTGTAGAAAAAAAAAGACACGATTTATAGCGAAAACTCTTATAGGCGAATCTTTAGATCTTGCTAGTTAGTAACACAACTATTATACAAGAACTGCAAAACCATGTTCTGATCAAGCATATAACCTTCATACATGACAAATAATAATCTACCAAATAAGTTACTCCATAGGTCCCAAAAAGACTACTACTTTCGCTTTGTTCATCAGAACCATTACTCACTCTTTTGATTGTATGATCTAAACAAATTTTGTTGTAGAAATTACTGAATCTGAAAAGAATCTAGTCCTACAACAAACACGTTTACTACTTGTACTATTTTTAAATAAAAAACCAACCCAAAAACTCAAAGTTTCATTCAGACATTTCATCAAACAGGTTATATGCATTAACCATGAGTGAACTCACCGTTAAGAACACGAAGATCAAGCGTGTCAACATCAAACCCCGCATCAAAATAATGATCATACACGTGTCCCGGAGCATCCACGTGGGTCCCAGTGTGTGTGGGCATCTTCATCTCGGAATTATTAGCAAGTGAGCCGTTCTTCATACTGGCCGGGAGCTGGAGAAACTGTCCAATACCCTCGTCCGATCCCCATGACGGCAAATCGGGATGGTACCGGTGACTTATGTCAAAGATATGACCCTCATCATACACTTCTTTGCGAATAGGAGAAAGACTGATACCCTGGTTTAGTTCGCAGGGTGTGATTGCGGATATAAAGGGAGATGGGTATGCTTCATCGGCGACAGAGTAAGTGAAGAGTATGATTGTAACAAGTAGTTTGGTTTGGATGTTTGCTGTAACCATTTGAGAGAAAGCTCAAGCAAGACAAGAGTGAGGATGATGATTCATAAAGTAGAGGGCTTCAAACCCTCAATTGTATCTACTATTTAGAATTGCATATAAACCACCTAATTATCTCTAAAAGTATACACGAGCCCTTATGCGCGTTAAGTTGTAAAATAAACGAGTAAACTGTCGTTTTCGTCCATGTGATTTGGTCAATTTCGTTACTTTCATCCAAAAAAAAAAAAAAATTCTTTCTTGTTTTGATATCCTTAGAGTGTCAAAATGTTGTTAATTTCATCTGTGGAATCGTGTTTTTTTACAAAGTTGTCTTTTTTGTTTTTTACTCTCATATATTCACCCCATTTTATCCTTGTACGAATAAAGAGTTGATCTTTAAAGCGCGTTGGTTTTCTTGGTGATCTCACATACCACAAGCTTCCTTTTTTCATCTTTTCTACAAAGCCGATTTTTGGGTAAAAACTACAACTTTTCGGTGCTCGATGGGCGACGATGGGTGTGTGCGTGTGAGAATGATGGATGGTCAATGAGAAACCAATCGCATTTTACACCAGTGACAATGAAGGATCGAAAATAATCTTAGGTAAGTTCGGTTGTTGATGGCAATATAAACAACAATTTGTGTATATACTTTACATGTATTGGGTGATGATGAATCGGGGATGAGGTTGGGAAAGGTGGTGTTCATAATCAGCACGGTCAAGGACAAAAGTAGGGATGACAATGGGTCAGGTAAGTGTAGTCATTCAGAGGCTTTATGGGGAGTTATATCACTAGAGCCCGTAGTAATAAAGCCCCTATCTCATCATTACTCAATTAATTTATTTTCAATTTTTTATAATTAATTTTTAACTTTTTATAAAATTAAAAATGCCTATATTAAAATATGTTCATTCAAAATGCAAATTAGGGTTCCACCGCCTACCCTCCGTTCCACCCCCTCCTCACATTCTCAATTCAACCATGAGGCCACTAGACAAATCCGAAACAACACAAGTCTTCGAATAGCTCTTCAAATTCACCGGCAACAACCTCAAAAACATCGTAGAATCACCCTCCCACGAAGGCCCAGACCAAACCCCCGACCGCGATATGCATCTTCTTCGGTAACCAAGTTCGCCGAAAAAAATGGTGATGATGATTTTTCACTTCAAAACTTAAAAGAACCTGTATTTTGGATCAAATAAATGGCAGCAACATTCCACACCCCTCTTTTCCAAAACCCCGGCTTCAAGTTTTACCCCCATAGCGCCGCCTGTAATGGTGTGGCAGGCGATATGGGGCGCTATCACCCAAAAATTTCCCCCCATGGCGCCCCACTACGAATGACCTAATTTTCAGTAAAAGTATACACGAGCCCTTATCCATGTTACATTGTAAAACAAACGAGTACACTGCCATTTCATTTTCGTCCCTGTAACTTGGTCAATTTCGTTACTTTTATAAAAAAAATAGGTGTTCTTTCTTCTTTTGGTATCCCTAGAGTGTCAAAATGTTGTTGATTTCATCCATGTGGGGAATCGTGTCTTTTTTACAAATTTGTCTTTTTTGTTTTTTACTCTCATATATTCACCCCATTTTACCCTAGTACGAATAAAGAGTTAAGCTTTAAAGCGCGTTGGTTTCTTGGCGATCTCACATACCACAAGCTTCCTTTTTCATCTTTTCTACAAAGGCGATTTTTGGGTAAAAACTACAACTTTCGGTGTTCGGTGGGCGACGATGGGTGTGTGTGTGAGAATGATGGATGGTTAATGAGAAACCAATCGCATTTTACACCAGTGACAATGAATGATAGAAAATAATCTTAGGTAAGTTCGGATGTTGACGGCAATATAAACAACAATTTATGTATATAATTTATATGTCTTGGGTGATGATGAATCGTGGATAAGGTTGGGAAAGGTGGTGTTCATAATCAGCACAGTCAAGTACAAAAGTAGGGATGGCAATGGGTCGGGTATGTGTAGTCATAAAGCCCCTGTGGGGGCGTTATGCGACATGTGTCACGCCACGCCATTCATGGGCTTTATGGCGTGTTATATTAGTAGAGCCCGTAGTCATAAAGCCCCTACCTCATCATTACTCAATTAATTTATTTTCAAATTTTTATAATTAATTTTTAACTTTTTATAAAACTAAAAATGCCCATATTAAATTATGTTCATTCAAAATGCAAATTAGGGTTCCACCGCCTACCCTCCGTTCCACCCCCTCCTCATAGTCTCAATTCAACCATGAGACCACTAGACAAATCCGAAACAACACAAGTCTTCGAAAAGCTCTTCAAATTCACCGGCAACAACCTCAAAAACATCGTGAAATCACCCTCCCACGAAGGCCAAGACCAAACCCCCGACCGCGATATGCATCTTCTCCGGTAACGAAGTTCGCCGGAAAAAATGGTGATGATGATATTTCACTTCAAAACTTAAAAGAACCTATATTTTGGATCAAATAAATGGCAGCAACATTCCAGAACCCTCTTCTCCAAAACGCCGCTATGAGTATAACGATGCCTTCAAGTTTTACCCCCATAGCGCCGCCTGTAATGGTGTGGCAGGCGCTATGGGACGCTATCACCCAAAAATTTCCCCCCATGGCGCCCCACTACAGATGACCTAATTATCACTAAAAGTATACACGAGCCCTTATCCATGTTACATTGTAAAATAAACGAGTAAACTGTCATTTTCGTCCCTGTAATTTGGTCAATTTCGTTACTTTTATAAAAAAAAATAGGTGTTCTTTCTTGTTTTGGTATCCCTAGAGTGTCAAAATGTTGTTAATTTCATCCATGTGGGGAATCGTGTCTTTTTTACAAATTTGTCTTTTTGTTTTTTACTCTCATATAATCACCCCATTTTACCCTAGTACGAATAAAGAGTTAAGCTTTAAAGCGCGTTGGTTTTCTTGGCAATCTCACATACCACAAGCTTCCTTTTTCATCTTTTCTAAAAAGCCGATTTTTGGGTAAAAACTACAACTTTTTGGTGTTCGATGGGCGACGATGGGTGTGTGTGTGTGAGAATGATGGATGGTCAATGAGAAACCAATCGCATTTTACACCAGTGACAATGAATAATCGAAAATAATCTTAGGTAAGTTCGGTTGTTGATGGCAATATAAACAACAATTTATGTATATACTCTATATGTCTTGGGTGATGATGAATCGTGGATGAGGTTAAGAAAGGTGGTGTTCATAATCAGCACGGTCAAGGACAAAAGTAGGGATGGCAATGGGTCGGGTATGTGTAGTCATAAAGCCCCTTTGGGGGCGTTATGCGACACGTGTCGCGCCACGTCATTCAGGGGCTTTATGGTGCATTATATCACTAGAGCCCGTAGTCATAAAGCTCATACCTCATCATTACTCAATTAATTTATTTTCAATATTTTATAATTATTTTTTAACTTTTTATAAACTTAAAAATGCCTATATTAAAATATGTTCATTCAAAATGCAAATTAGGGTTCCACCGCCTTCCCTCTGTTCCACCCCCTCCTCACAGTCTCAATTCAACCACGAGGCCACTAGACGAATCCGAAACAACACAAGTCATCGAAAAGCTCTTCAAATTCACCGGCAACAACCTCAAAAACATCATGGAATCACCCTCCCACGAAGGCCCAGACCAAAACCCCGGCCGCGATATGCATCTTCTCCGGCAATCAAGTTCGTCGGAAAAAATGGTGATGATGATTTTTCACTTCAAAACTTAAAAGAACCTGTATTTTGGATCAAATAAATGGCAACAACATTCCACACCCTCTTCTCCAAAACGCCGTTATGAGTATAACGCTGCCTTCAAGTTTTACCCCCATAGCGCCGCCTGTAATGGTGTGGCAGGCGCTATGGGGCGCTATCACCCAAAAATTTCCCACATGGCGGCCCACTACGGATGACCTAATTATTACTAAAAGTATACACAAGCCCTTATCCATGTTACATTGTAAAATAAACGAGTAAACTGTCATTTTCGTCCCTGTAATTTGGTTAATTTCGTTACTTTATAAAAAATAGGTGTTCTTTCTTATTTTGGTATCCCTAGAGTGTCAAAATGTTGTTAATTTCATCCATGTGGTGAATCTTGTCTTTTTTACAAATTTGTCTTTTTGTTTTTTACTCTCATATATTCACTCCATTTTACCCTAGTACGAATAAAGAGTTAAGCTTTAGAGCGCGTTAGTTTTCTTGGCGATCTCACATACCACAAGCTTCCTTTTTCATCTTTTCTACAAAGCCGATTTTTGGGTAAAAAATACAACTTTTTGGTGTTCGATGGGCGACGATGGGTGTGTGTGTGTGTGAATGATGGATGGTCAAAGAGAAACCAATCGCATTTTACACCAGTGACAATGAATGATTGAAAATAATCTTAGGTAAGTTCGGTTGTTGATGGCAATATAAACAACAATTTATGTATATATTCTATATGTGTTGGGTGATGATGAATCGTGGATGAGGTTGGGAAAGGTGGTGTTCATAATCAGAACGGTCAAGGACAAAAGTAGGGATGGCAATGGGCCGGGTATGGCTAATTCCATACCCATACCCGGCCCATTACCTGTCGGGTATCGGGTATACCCATTGGAATTTTCATGTATATATTTTTACTTTCCTTTATTATTTTATATTTTACAAATCTATATAATATATTAGGCAAATTGAATTTAAATAATCTCAGCTTTCTCAATTTGGCCGATAATAATTCCAACTCAGTTATTCGCCGATAATAATCCGAATTGGTCCACTTTTGGCCGATAATAGTCTGCCATTAAAAATAGCTTAACGGAGTTAAGCTTTTTTCCGAATTACAAACTAATCTTTTATGGATTTTGATTAGAACGAGGATACGGGCCGATTTATATAAAACTTACCTCGAAATGATGCTTCAAACGGCTTGATTTTTGTTAATTGGAAGTTTAAACACCCGAGTTGAAGCACCGTTTTCGTCGTTTGGGGCAGTATTTCGAGGTAGATTTTACATCAATTAACTCGTATCCTCGTTCTAATCAAAAGTCTTAAAACATCAGTTTGTAATTTGGAAAAAAAAACTTAACTCCGTTTGCGATATTTAACGCAAACTATTATCGGCCAAAAGTAGACCCGTTCGGATTATTATCGGCCAATAAGTGAGTTGGGATTATTATCCGCCAAATTGAGAAAGCTAGGATTATTTAAATCCAATTTGCCAATATATTAAATTATGATAAATAACATACAAATCATCATCACCATAATGATATTTGATATATTTAAAAATGTAAACATATTATAATATTAATATTAATCTCAAGAAATATTTTTTTATTTCATAGCATATAAATATGAATTATGTCATCAAAATATATATTTAAAATGAAATATTCATTTTTCAAAGAGTAAACTGTCATTTTGGTCCCTGTGGTTTAGTCACTTTTGCCACTTTAGTCCAAAACTCAAACTTTTTGTATCTGGGTCCCTGTGGTTTTAGTTTTATTGCCATTTTGATCCAAAAATAAATCATGTCATATTTGTCTTATAAAATCCTTCAAATTTTGTCATTTTCCGAAAGGGCAAAATGATCATTTCTTTTTATAAATAAATACCATATTTTATAAGACAAATATGACATGATTTGCCTCTGAGGAAAATGACAAAATTACAGGATTTTATAAGACAAATATGATCTGATTTCATTTTTGGACTAAAATGGCAATAAAACTGAAACCACATGGACCCAGATGCAAAAAGTTTGAGTTTTGGATTAAAGTGGCAAAAGTGACCAAACCACAAGGACCAAAATGACAGTTTACTCTTTTTCAAAAGCTACAACAATAAGTAATTACTAAATTATAGTTAAGGAAAATAAATATAAAACTTCAAAGTTATCGGGTAAACGGGTATATAGTTTCGGGTCATCAGGTCAGGTATCATCTAATCTCATACCCGTCTCATACAAGTGAAATATTTTTTTCCATACCATACCCAACCCATTACCCGTCGAGTATCAGATATACCCGTCCCAAATTCTTTGCTATCCCTAGACAAAAGTGACAGTTTACTCTAAAATAAACCTTTGGCTCTAGATTTGACCATAGACAACCGAAATAATTATAGTTAAAAAAATCTTAGAATTTACACCTTTTTAAAATTAGTGGGAAACCCGCGCGTTGTGACGGAGCAAACAATTTAATGAGTATTTTGTATGGTCAAAAACAATGTTCCTATTTGATGAGTATTTTGGACCTGGAAAAATTCCAAAAACGAGATTTATTACTTAAAAACTCTCTAATCAATCTGTGAAATCTAGAGGACGGTTTTGACCCATTTATTTATGGATGGGTCGATTCAGCATCTTATTATGGTTGATGAACTTGGAATTATTCTTATACCCCCGGTGTCGAAAAGGCTTGCTTGTGGATACTATGGAACTGGTGCAATGGCTGACCCTTCACTCATCTTCAATAGTGTAAGACACAGACCATCTCTTGACCTCTTTATGCAAACTATATGGAGAAGCGGATGAAGACGTAGACCATCTCTTGACCTCTTTCTTGGTTACTACAATTGTATGGCAGTTTATTAGTGAATGGTGCAACATCTCAAGTCTGTTTGCCTTCTCAACAAAAGACTTGATCAATATTCACAGCCATGTGAAGGCTAGCAAGAACAAGGGGAAGGGTATACAAGCAGTGATCTTCACGGCTGCATGGTGTATCTGGTACGCTAGGAACGGGGCATTTTTTCAAAACAAAGTGATAGGTATAAATAAGATGAAGGAAAACATTAAAGCGCAAGGCTCTTTGGGTTAAGAATCGATCCTCATGCTCAAATTTAGAATGGAAGGAATGGTGTAATTTTGCCTTGTAATGTTTGTTTTGTTGTGGGAGCTAGCGATTTGCTAGGTGCGCTTTTGTTTGAATAAAAGTTGCCATTCAAAAAGAATTAACCTAACTCTATTACCCATTATCCTTCAACTATTTAGACAATCAACTGGTAGACTGACCCACACGGAATTAACTTTGGGTCAACTAAAGAGACTTGATATTCACCCCTACATCCCTTGTTAAAATGTGTATATATAACTCTTTTATTCTCAGTTTAATATTTTTGTAACTTATTTTTGTTTTCTTTGTTTCATGTTACATAATTAATGATGCATGCTGATGGGCTGAACAAGTGAAAGAGACTGGAGTTGGGCTTAGTAAAATAGATTGCTGAACTGGGTTGTGCGGTTATAACACTGAACTGGGCTGTACGGTTATAGCAAATTTGGAGAGCATCTCTTGTGGCCGCCATATATAAGAGACAACTTAAGGTTTCATTATTATTATTCAGTCATATTTTTTCTAAGTTTATCATTCATCTCTCTGTTTTCTCTCTCTAAAATACCTAGGGTTTCATATCTTAGATTCAGTAGATTCATCCTGAATCTGAGATTTCCGTTTGATATTCGGTGTTCTGTATTATCGTGTTCATAATCCTAGTGTGTGAGAGTTGAGAGTTTTGTGAGTGATTTTGTTCTGTTCTTTCTTAATATTTGTTGTAATCGTCAAACTTCCAAGGTAATAAAGATCTTTGGGTTGGGTTTCTTGTGTGGATTACTTTGTTGATACCAATTTTGACATGGTATCCGAGCATTGATTGCTCTTGGGATTTTGTCGGTGAAGTTTGGGTTCCGATCATTGTTCTGTTGTGTGTTCGTGGCAGATCTACTTATTTCTGGTGGATCTGGTTTGATTGCTTGCTGCTTGTTCCAGATCTTGAAGATTGTGTTGTCTTGGAAGTTGTGACGTTCGAGATACAGAAACCCTAAATCTAGGGTTTGAGTTGTGATCTGTGTCTTGGTGAACTTCGTTGTTTGCCAACATCAGACCACTGTGATCGCGTTGAAAAGATCCTTTGAAGTTGCTACTCTGATTAGGGTTCAATCCCAAAAGATTGTAAAACCCTAATCAGATCTGGAGGAACCCTGACTTGGGTTCATCTTCTTGGTGAGATCTTTCCTTGTTATTTTTTTCCTTTTCTTTCTGCATTTAGGCATTATTGTTGCCGGGGTAGTATGGATCGGTTTGATTGATTGGGACTCAGGAAGGGTACATCCTGTTGCATTCTCATTTGCTATTTTGCTATTGTTTGATTCTTATTTTGATTGCTTATTGTTTGTTGTGTTGTTATATTCTCTGTTACTTGTTGTTGCTGTTTATTTCTGGTTGTGTAGATTGTGTCTAGGTCTAAAGGCTTCCTTGATAAGACTTGCAGAGGCACCTTTGAGTGATGAACCTCAGATCTAGTCCCTGTCAAGGTTTCGACCTAGTTGCTTACTGGTGTTATTGTTGTGATAGATTTGTGCTTTTGTTGATACTTCCTGTTTTGTTTCTTGTTTGCTACCTATTTTGTGTTTACAATGGTTGATGGTCCTGTTGTCACCAGTGGTGGTCCTGGTCCTAGTGATCCACCACCTGAGACACTTGTGAGTAAACTTGATGCAAGTGACCCTTTGTACTTGCATCCATCTGACTCCAGTAATTTGACAATCTTGTCTGTGAAATTAAAAGGATCTGAGAACTACACGGTTTGGTCTAATGCAATGCAGTTAGCATTATAGGTTAAAAATAAATGGGGTTTTATTGATAAAACTTGTATAAAATCTAAGAATAATAATGTTTTGGCTAGACAATGGGACAGATGCAATTCTATTGTTCTTACATGGATTTTAAACTCTATTAGTGAAGAATTGTATATGGGTCAGGTTTTTTCAAAATTGGCTTGTGATGTTTGGTCTGATTTAAAGGAAACTTATAATGAGGTAGATGGTTCTGTAGTTTTTGATTTGTATCAGAAAATAAATGGTTTTAATCAAAATGGTACAACTATGTCTGAATACTATCATAAGCTTGATGTGATGTGGAGGCAATTAGATGAAATCTTGCAACTACTTTCTTGTACTTGTGAGGTTTCTAAAGAGCTTAACACATTTAATCATATGATAAAACTTATGCAGCTTTTAATGGGTCTTGATGGTGTCTATCAGGGTGTTAAAACTAATGTTTTAATGAAAGAAACTTTACCTACTGTTAAATAGGCTTTTGCTATAGTTTCACGGGAAGAGTCCCATAGAAACTCTAGTAACAACTCTAAGAAAGGGCAGACTATGGCATTTTTATCAAAAGTTAGTCAATAGTAGTACTTCAGTTGAATATGCTAATGTGTCTGTTAATTCTTTAACTAGTGAACAAATAACCAGGTTACTTAGTCTGATAGGAGATAAGCCTAGTGGTGCTCCTCAAAGCTATAGTGTTTCAGGTAGTAATTTTTTATGTTCAAATGTGCTTTTCAAACCTTTGTTTTGTTTCAGTAGTGAGTCTAAAGATGAACAGAGTGTAGGGTGGGTTATTGATTCAGGGGCAAACCAACATATGATAAAAGATGAAAAAGTTTTAAGTTATTCTATAGATGTATCTGAATTCAAGATTACAGTTAAACATCCTAATGGTATAAATGCTTTAGTAACCAAAATTGGCAATGTGAAACTTGTTAATAAAGTAATTTTGAAGGATGTTTTTTAAGTCCCTGAATACAATATCAATCTTATATCTGTTCATAAATTGGTTAAGGATAATGGTTTATATTTTGGTTTTGATGAAAATAAATGCTATGTTCAGGACTTATCAACCAAGAAAGTCATGGTGTCTGGTAGTCAAGTAGATGGGTTGTACTTTTGTGGCAGTTCGTTTGTGTGTAATAAGGTGTGTTTCAACTCAAGTAGTTTAAATGATCTTTGGCATGCTTGACTGGGTCATCCGTCTGACCAGGCTATTAGAGTGATTAAAAATAAACTGAAATTAGGAAATTCTAATACTAATCTCCCATGTGAGGTTTGTCAAAGAGCCAAACAACACAATGAACCATTTCCCTTGAGTAGTCATAGGTCAAGTAGTCTAGGGGATCTTGTACATCTTGATGTTTGGGGTCCTTATAGAGTGACAAGTAGAGAAGGGCATAGGTTCTTCTTGACTATTGTTGATGATTACTCAAGGGTTGTTTGGGTGTGTTTAATGAAGACTAAACAAGAGTTTTTGAAAATATTGTTGATTTTGTCAATCATATGAAAACACAATTTCATAAAGAAGTTAAATGTTTCGAAAGTGATAATGGAACAGAGTTTATAAATCATCAAATGAATAGTTTTTCTAAAAGTAAAGGTATAATACATCAGACTTCCTGCATTTATACACCTCAGCAGAATGGTATAGTCGAAAGGAAACATAGACATTTGCTAAATGTAGCTAGGTCTTTATTGTTTCAAAGTTGCTTACCTGTGGATTTTGGTCTGAATGTGTATTAATGACTACTTATTTGATTAATAGGACTCGTTCATCGTTGCTAGGTGGTAGAACTCCCTATGAGTTGGTATATGGTTTTGAGCCTTTTCTTGGTCACTTGAGGGTGTTCGGGTGTTTGTGTTTTTATACCGTGTTAAATGAAAGTGATAAGTTTAAAATTAGGGCTGAGAAGTGTATTCTTATTTGTTATTCCAATGAGAAGCAAGGATAGAAAGTCTATAGTCTTGATAATAAAACTAAATCTTTTTCTAGAGATGTAAATTTTTTTTGAAACCGTGTTTCTTTTTAAAGATAAGTCTATCTTGAAACAGTTTGAAATGAATAGTTTTCCTGAAGTAAACAATTTATATTTTTTTTGACTTATATGAAAGCACAGACGTACAACATTCTAAAACTCCCGATGATGAAGGAAAGGACCTTAGAGGAATATGGACGTATGGGTCTCAACAATCAGGGTTGGGTGGTTCTGATACTGTAGGCAGGGCTGGGGAACAAGAGCCCAATGTAAGTGAATCTAGGACTGATGAGGCTGAGCATACGGTACCTGTTCATGAAGAACAATCCATTTATGAGGGAAGTAGTAACACAGAAGTAGGTGACCAAAGCCAACTCAGGAGGTCTTCTATAAATACTTCTTTACCTAGAACTCTTAGTGATTATATAGTTGAGGGAAAGGTTAAGTACGGTTTAGAAAGGGTTGTGAGTGTCACACCCCGACCGCGTTAAAACAACATGTAGGATCGTTTTCAGACCCAAACGAGTCGTTCAGAAGAGATCTCGTCCAATATGAGAGGCGGAAACAAACATATTGGAGTTATTTCAGCTGTATTGCACAAGAAATCACTTTAAACTGTCTCTATATTGATATCAGATCGTATTACAAAGCTGGAGACACTTCGGGAGAGCTTCGCTACCAGAATCAGAACCTTCACAAATGATTTGGCACGAACTACAATTTATAGGCAACCTGATTTCGTACGAAACCAACTTCACACGAAATAGTGATTTCGTGCGAAATGACCAATGCTTATTTCGTACGAAATAGCCATCAATACATATCTCTCGAATTTCGTGCACTGAACTATCTAGTCTAATACAAGACTCGATACAAGACGAAGTCGACAGACATATGCACCAATAGACTCCCCCTTAGATGTTGACGAAGTCTTCAGTGTCGAGTCTTCGGTTGTCAATCCTTCAATCTTTATCAGTCGTCACGCTCTCTCCAAAGATTCTCTATTGTAAGCATCCTCAATCAATCTCTATCTTCTTTCTCTAATCTCCCCTTGGATGTTGATCTGGCTCTTAAGCTTTCTAATTCTCTTGATCAGATCTCCTGTTTCTTCTTCTCAGTATCTTAAGCCTGGCTCTTATCCTGTTTAATCATCATCATCTTGGATAGACATAGTTCCAGGATTAGACACTGGCTCTAATCACTTCCTCTTGACTGTCGTCAGACTCCCCCTTTCAATGAGCTGGGATCGTAGTCTGGAATTCACAATCTGCAAGCTTTGAATCGAAATCATGGCTCTCAGTAGATACAAGATCTTTAGGAATCGGAACCTGGCTCTTTCCAAGCTTCAACCCTGCAAACCTCTACCTCACAATAAATTTCACAAATTTAAAATTTTACAATATTTTGAAATCATACGCAATAATTGTAACACCCCGTGTTTTCGAAGTCAAAGTCAAAGTCAAAGGTTGACTTTTATTGTAATTAATCTATTTTAATTTTTGTATTATGTGGAGTAAATGTTGTCTAACCTAAATAATCGAATGTTAATTGAATGCGAATCGTTAATCGACTTCGAATAGTAGGAAATATCAATGCGATAAAGTTAATCCATCGGTAATCAAGCTAATCAAATCAATCATCGAACTCGAATCTCGAATTATGCGAACTTTGGTATTTTTATACGTGTGTGTGTGCCTTATGTGTTACTTGTACATGTTTACTTTATGTTGTTATGTGTGATGATCAATCGAATCGAATCGAATCGAAACTCGAAAAGCAATCAAACTCAATCGAAACCGAAACCGAGATGTGAATTGTAGATGCTTATATGTTAGATATAGTAGTGGGAACTGAAAGTAATTTGATTAGGAAACTCTATTGTACTCGAATCATCGTTCATCGAAATCGAAATACCAAAAATCGTCGCGAAACACTCAAAAAAGGGATTCCTGATCGAACAGGATCGCTGATCGAACAGGCTAGCCGATCGAACAAGCTGTTCGATCGAGCAGCCCATTCGACCAGAAATCCTGGCCGATCGGTTGACCCTTTCCTCTTTTGGAAGCCTATAAATAGGATTGTCATTGTCTTCATTTCCACTTTTGGAAAGCTCTGACCGAACCAGCCTTATTCCTCACCTTTTCTCATATTTTTCTCGACTCCGGTAAGTTTTCACTCTAATTCTTGTACGTTTTTGATCATTACACGATTCTACACCTTTCTATCTTTCAAAACTTGGATTCTAACCGTGAAATCACCAAGATCTAAGTGTTCTTGGATGATGTCATCATGGTGTTCTTCAAGAACATCATGTTTTGGCCTCACTCGACCGTGAATAGCTTAGATCTAACCGATTTCCACATAAACAAACTAAAATCTATCATAGATCTTAACATTTCACGGTGTGAAAGATTGAAAGACGGATTTTCCGACTTTCTTTCAACTCTTTTGCACTCAACACGTTAGAACCAGTAGAAACGGAGCTTGAACCAGCTCACTAATCATTCTAACAACCACGTGGTTCAAGGTTCGGATTCTAACTACGAGGTTCACCGATTTCGGGTTAAACGTTAAACTACCGTTCCGAACAATTCACTGGCCGGACTTGGGTGATTCCTGCCCGAACCAGTGAAACAAGTAAGAACCCATGTTAGATGGTTCAACTCGTTGTCAAAATTACCTCAAAATCATATCAAAATAATCAAACAACCAAGTGTTAGACGAAAGGCCGACCAGGTCAGAATTGCTGGCCGAACGACTAGACTGTTCGAACGAACAGTCCAGCCGATCGGACTTACCAGCCGATCGACCAGGCCAGCCGATCGGCTAGCACATGGACCCACACATTACAAACTTCATGAAGTATGGTATTGACGAAGTAATGTTCGATCGAATAGGCTACTCGATTGGTAAACATTACTCTTCGGATCATGATATACTATACTTTAAAACTTAATCACTTTTCAACTCGTTTGATGCATTAGAGTGCCACCCGATCAAACATACCACCCGATCGAGTGACACCCTGTTAAGGATCCACACTGAAGTACCCAACCGATCGGTTGGACTAACCGATCGAACGGTCCGTTCAATCGACCGACCTGAAAGGTAAGGATACTTCAATGTTTCCAAATAATGCTGCAAAAACTTCAAAAGTTCAAACCATCATACACAAACACATCCTTCTCAAAGGAAGAAGCAATCCACTTGAACAAGTCCAAGCCAATCGAACCTACCGGCCGATCGAGCAGACTACCCGGACGGTTAGACCAACCGAACGGATAGTGTTTTTCGATCGACCAGACTGTTCGACCCAATTTCACTTGTTGCATTTTCCGCGTTACTCATCGTTATACTATCGAACTATTCAGGCTAACCTACTCTCAGCGCTCCCTTCAATCCATAACCAATCACTGTGAGTATACTCGAACCCTTTTTGCTTTAGCACTTTTGGGTGTTACATACGTTACTTATCAAATCACAATCAAACATACACTATTTGAACGCTAACCGATTGCATGTATTACGTGACTGAATGAATGCTTGTTTTGTCACACCCCGGCCGCGTATAACATGCAACCGCGGCGGAAACGCCGGGGAGTGTTGGGACAGAATTAATTGTTTCATAACCATGGAAATTAAAGTTACATTTTATTTATTGAACACGAGTGTTACATTGTTTCAAAACAGGAAATAAAGAGTTCATAACATAATTAAACTAGTCTATCTTCATTTTTAGTCTCTAAGGCACAGGTCCGCCCTAGTATCTCAATCATCATCCTAAGCAACAACTCCTGAAAACACATGTGATAGTAGGTACGTCAGCATAAAAATGCCTGTGAGATACATAGGTTTTGTGAAAATGGGATTCATGACTTGAGTTTAAAGAAAACGTTTAATAACAGTCAGTCATGAACCTTGTAAATTGCTTAGTCTTGTAAATCATATGAGAAACGATAAGATCAGATGATATGTATAAATAAGATGTAAGGTTAAAGGAGAGTAAAAATGAGTTTGTATAAGATAAGTTTGTTTGTAAAACAATGTCTTGTGAAGAACATGTTATTTGTGAAAAAGGTAACATGTCTATACTGAAATGATTTAAATAATGCTACGATAGGTAATATTATACAAACATTTATATATAGGAAGTACCAGCGGCGTATCCACCATGTTTGTATCATAATACATACGCCACGTTACACAAACCATTTACCTAAACCAACCACCATGTAAATTGTTCATGTATAAATCAATTGTCAAGTGTTATTGTGTAAACCATATCGAAATGTCTATGTTCAATGTAAACCACCAAATGTGTATATCCATGTTAAAATGTTTATGTTTAATGTAGATCATGTAATGTGTACCCAAAATATATCATGTATGGTAAGTGAAATATATCAACTAGACCATATGTAAAATGCACAAAAACAAGGTATTGAAGTAAAACATGGTTTAAATCAAAGTTATGTTTTGTTGGAACAAATGCATGCTATACTGATACAAACATTTATGCGGTATTGTGAAAATGCATACATCCAAACCTTGAGACTGTGGCGATAAACCCTTAAACAAATTAAAGGTTTATCTATGTTATGTGTATCGAATTCGGCCATTCCTTTCATCCAAACCAACCTAGGATGTCCGGAACAGGAGTTGTCAATTCCTATGGTACCACTACCTACTAATGAACGGCGTAGCTAATGTTAATGAATGTATTGTTCCATGTTAAACAAACCAAATGTCATACCAAAATGAAAGCTTGTGATGTAAACAATTGTACTAAGTATGCACACAATGGGCATAAATAGCATGAAACGTAATGTGAAACAATGTACTAAGTACGCACACAATGGGCATACATAGCATGAAATGTAATGTAAAGTAATGTACTAAGTATGCACACAATGGGCATACATAGCATAAAATGTAATGAAATCATGTACTATAATGTACTAATGAACATAGCAGGTATATGATGTGAAAGCATGGAAAGCATGAAAGTAACAAGTAGGCACATGTGTTTCACCCCAAAATGTTTGGAAAACAGTAAAAGGTTTGGTTCTATGTACTCACCTGAGATTGCTTTGAAGTTCTTGTGTAATAATCACACAATGCTAGAGATCACGGAATATCAAACGACACCTAATAGGTAGCTATATTAATATACCGGACCAAAATCGGAGGATCGGATAGTATGCGGGTTCGTAATCCAAACGAGTATGGAGACTCGTGTAATATGGTTTAACAAAGCCTTTATACTAAAATGAAACCTAACCTAAGTGCTTACGACCCATTACGACCCGTTTAGGTAGCTTATGCTACCTTAACGCGTCGTTCGCGTAGAACGCGTTTGGAACGCCTAACATCATGACCATAAGGTATAACCTCGGAAGGTTATAGCTATGGTTACTTAATGTGTTTGGTCGGATCCTAACGATCGGCCAAATGGGTCGGGTTCGAAAGTATAAGCGATTGTTTAGATCGCTTATCTTACGACCCTATATAAGCACTAAACTAAAAATGACGAGCTAAGCATGTTAGAACATGCTTAACTAAGTTTAGAAAACAGGTTTGGTATCAAAACAAACGGTTTTGATACTCACGAGTAGTTTGGTTACAAAATACGCAAGAATGCGCATTTTTGCCGAAACTACGACTCGTCACTGAGCCTAGGTAACGTGGTAATCAGTAGGTATAGTCACTATGGACTATAACCATCGTGATCACGCTCACGTTATGAAGTTCCAACGAACTTCACATTGACCATAAGCTGGTTAATGCAGAAAGTCAAACACAGTTCCACATTCGGACTCGAAAAGCAATAAAACAACGAAGGAACCCTTACAAAGGGTCCCCGAATGCTAATCTCGATCCAAGGAACTCAGGTATGAAGCAATGGCTACAACTTAGAGCTTTAGATCAGATTTTTGTGGGTTTTAACACAAATGGGGGGGGGGGTATTTATAGGAAAAGCAAAGCCGTTAGGATCGTTTCTTGAATATCGTGCCATGATCTCATCCATACACTTGTCAAGATATTGTGGTATCATAATATGACCTTATCCCCAGAGATTTTGAAGGGGCATTGCCCTTTGGAATGATTGAAAGGTTGTTTACAGCAGTTAATACGTTTTGCTGCAACTGGCCCCTGCTTACGGACCGTAAGGGTGATGGCTTACGGTCCGTAAGCCATCAACTTTGGCAGATTTACGATTTTGGTCCCTGCAGCTTGTTTTGTTGCGTAACGGCACTTCTAACACCCGTAAAACCTAATTTCAAGCCCCACAATCATGTTAAGACATAGGGAACATGAAATATGCTTGGAAATATCTCGGATGTCGGTTCGTTTGGCCGTACGGTCGCGATGTTCGGTTAGTTACGACGGAATGCGCATAAGCGCGAAAAATGATCCAAATTGCGCGACGAATGGATTTTTCTCATGCCATACACTAAGGCATAATATAAGGATGCTTACATAAATTTTTGGATATCCGGATGTATTCAGAACGTAATTTATGCGCGAAAGTGCAAACTTGTGCACTTTTTGACACTTTTTGTTAGTGCAGATGTCTGTCGACTACATCTTCGTTCGAGTCTTAGAGAGAGAGAAAGACAAGTCATTACGATTTTCACTACGAGATTGACTACGGCAATATCCAAGGGGGAGATTGTTGATGCATATTTTGTCTATCGTCTTCGTCAATCCGAGTCGTAGTGAAAAGCCGGAAGGAATCAAGTGCATATTGTCATATTTAGTTAGAAATGGCAAGGTGGCAAACTTGTAATTAGTGTGAACTTTCACTAAGTTGCCTTGACCATATAAATAGGAGATATGTCATGATTTTAGTTAGATTTTGGGGAGACTTTTAGAAGAGATTTAGAGAGGAGACTTGGAGAAGACTTTCTAGAGAGAGAAAGTAGAGAGAGAAAGTATTGTATATTTGTGATTCTTGTACCGTACACGTCAAGTTTAGCAATGGAATCACATTAGTAGTACGTTATCGTGTGTTCGGTCACGTTCGTTCACGGATTCCGCACGTGAAACGTTCGTTACGCAATCGAACGGTCGCAAAACCGGTCCTACAAGTGGTATCAGAGCAAGGAGCTCGATTGCTTGATCAAACACGTCGTTCTCGTACAGATTTGAGCCGATTCAGATCCAATTTCGTCGATTTCTTCACTTTCTACTTGTTTCTTACGTTTTTTACTGAAAAACGTCAAATTGAACAGGTAAATACGGTCCGTTTCGTCTGATTTTTGAATATGATATGCATTTAGACCCAATCTACAACCCTACCAAGTTTCAGCTCGAAACTCCAAGCCGTTTTGGAGAAATCTCGATTTTTCGGTCCGAATTCGCAGCTGTGGATCGCTTTTTGAACAGCTGGATCGCTTTTGTGACATTTTTCAGGATCGCTCCAAATCTTCATGTGAACCGCTCGAAATTGATGTCTGGATCGCTCGTAATTAATCTTCTGAACCGCTCATATGTCATCACCTTAAACTTCTGAATCGCTTATTGGTAAACATCTGAACCGCTTATGTGTCAGATCGTGGATCGCTTATGTGTCGTCTTCTTCACATGAGGTTCTGAAAAGGAAATACAGGTTGTTGACATTTGCAAAAGGTTGTCGGCTAAAGTGGTTATTGGAATAGGGTTCAAGTACATGTGAAAAGAACAGTTCTACCGCCCATTAAACACTGCCGTCCAAAGATTCCACCTATCCAATCATTTTGACTGGCCTGTTGTTGTTGTTTACTAGCCCACCGCCCAACCCACACTTTTGTCCACCGCCCCACTACTAGCTCACAACTGTTTTAAAGGCCAATCAAATCTTGCCGCCCAACCCATTATCGGCCCACTAAACCCAAGTGCACCGCCCTTTTAACCACCGTCCATTTTAGTTGTTAGTTAATTGTTGACAGGCCAACAATCCATTAATACTGTTTTTGGCCCAATTATAGCCAAGGTATCGCCCAAGTGACCCAATCAAGATTAAAGGAGGTTATTTTTTAACATCGAATATCCGAAAAAGAAACATGACAACGGTGTTTGATGAACAGGAGAACTATTATTTCGAAAGATTTAATGATTGGCATCACGGATTTCTAGATGAGGGTTATAGAAAAGTGAGCAAAGATGGATGGGCAAAAAGGTTCAAATATTTCGTGTGTCTGAAAGACGAAACGTTGGATGATCTTAAAGACAGATATAGTGTTTTATTGAGTTATATGAAAGATCATGAGATATACCCGTCAAATGCTGAAAAATTGGAGAAATTTGCAGATGCATTACCGATTGAATGGGGTGAATGTTTGAAGAATTTAAGGGAGAACTCAAATTTTTCAAAATTACCTCTAAATCAATTCATCAGCAAACTTCAAACTCATGAACTTGAAACCAGAAAGAAAAAGAAAGATTTGATCAAGGTTTTGGAATATAATGTGCTAGATCTAAGTTCAGATGTGATTGAAGAGATGCACCAAAGGGTTACTAAATGTATCAGGGCAAAACATGTGCTGAAATACGATTTCAAACGAGGTTGTTATATTGATAATAATGGAAATCCTTTTGATTTCGTTAAATTGTTTTGTGCAGGTACATTGATAGCAAAGGAAGAAGAAACTTCAAAAGCTGAAGAATCGGTGAAGAATGAAACAATGTGCTCAACATGCGATAACTTTAAGACTGACAATGACAAACTTGTGAGAGACATAGAATGTTTGGCATTTGAAGTCAAAAAGTTGAAAGACGAGAAGCACGTTGCTGAAAACCAGATTCTTTCTCTGGAAAAAGATTGTGAGAAGTTGAAAGCAGAAAATGACAAACTGTTGATTGATTTTAACAGTTTGACTTTGAAATATCAAGAATTTGAGGGGCAAGTGAAAATTCTTGAAGATGAGAAAAATGTGTTTAGTAAAAACAACATTGAAAAACAAAAGATGATAAATTCCCATCTTCAGAAGATTGTCGAACTTGAAAAAGAAGGTGAAAGCGCTCAAAAGAGAATCAAAGAGTTGGTAAAAGAGCTTGAAAGCAAAAAAGAAATCGTCAGAAGATGAGGATTTCTGGATAAAGCTTGAAAACAAAAACCTGAAAGCAAATGAATCAAAATTTCAGGAACAGATCAAAATTTTGATAAATGAAAAGTCTGTTCTTGAAAATTTGAAGGTTGAAAATGAAAATTCCATCAAGTCTCATCTTGAGAGAATATCTCAGCTTGAGGAAGAAGCTAAGAATTCCAGGACCAAGATAGATAAACTTGAGAAGAAATTGATTAGTTTTGCGACTAAATCTGACAAGTTGAATATTCCTTGTCCAAAACCGATCAATTCAGTTCCGATGAGTGAAAAGGCTACAAACGTTGACAAAGTCAAAGTCAAAGATTGTGATGATAAAACTGATGAGGAAAATGAGAAATTTTATTCAGCAGATGAGTCTGTGACAGAGTCTGATGATGAAAATGTTAAGAAAGAAAAACAAAAATTGTTTTTAAAGTTGAAAGAAAAATTTCAGAAAACTGTTCTGCAATCAACTGAAAAAGGTGAATGCTCTAAGCAAAAACCTGTGAAGAAGATTGTAAAACAGAATCAAAACTTTAAAAATGAAGGGAAAAACTCATCAGTGCGATCATCCAATCAAAAGAAAAAATTACAAAAAATAGAAAATGAAAATTCAAAATTTGTTGTGTGCAGGACGAACCACAGTGCAAAAGCGTCAAAACCAGCACATTTGAGGAAGGAATATCACCAAGCCAGACAATGCTATGATCTGAGCATTTGGTGTGAAAAAGGTGGTAACTGGTATGATAACAGGGTGTGCTACAGCTGCGGATATCAGGGGCATATTGCTGTTAACTGCCAATACTGGAGTTATGAGACCAGGAGGTGCTACAATTGCAATATCAAAGGTCACATTGCCAGAGATTGCCCAAAGAGATCGCATGATAGATTGAGGGCTAATTCTCAGAAAATGGCAAAGAAGATACCAGTCGTTGTCAAGCCCAAAGAATTGAAAGTTTCGGGCCAAAACGTCAGAGAACAAAATGTCAAAGAACCTAAAGTTCAAGAAACAAAAGTGAAGCTGTCTCAGGGGCAGAAAGACCGACTGAGAAAGAAGAGAAAGAAAGCGAGAGAATATCTCGAAAAGATTTTGTCCTCGGGTTCATCCGTTGGTAAGAATAAAAGTTCTGATGAATCTACTACCTCCGCTGTAAAGACAAGCAAAAAGAATTCATCACATACAAATTTGGGGACAAAAGAGGAGAAGAAAAAGAAGAAAGTGAAGTTTTCACTTCCTGGCGATGAATCTGTTTCTTCGGAAACAAAGGAGCCACATGTCGGCGATGAATCTGACTCATTAAAGTCAGACAAGCCACATTCAGGCAATGATTCTGGAATGTTAAAACCAGAAGAGCCATATGTTGAGGTAAAGATCGAGAATTCTAGTTTAACAATGGATGAGAAAAATTTTCCACCATTGTTGAATAAGAATTCAAAATCACCCAAGGCTGGTCAGGCTTGGGTGAAACTTTTCAAATAGAAAGAAAAACCTGACTTGCCGGAGTTCCCAGGTTTGTAAGAGTGGAGCATGAATCGGCATCTTTTTAAATCTGTGCTTGAAGATTTTGCAGGAATTGCCGGAGATCCCAAGATGGTATCGTGGATCATGAATCGGCATCTTTCTTGAATTTTATTCGGTGACGTCAATCATGCAAACGGTAAAGAGGTTTGGTTGTGTTTGTGAATGTTTTACAAGTGGTACAGAGGATTCTGGACTGCATATGGTAAATCAAGGACATTAACTTGTACTTGGATTTTCCTACTTTTGTGTAGAAAACAAGATGATGATGTAACCCCGTACCTAAACTGTTTGGTAAACAAACTAAGTTTTCCGGAAAAGCCATTTTGATTAAAACAAACTTAAGTGTTTTGAAATCACAATGGGAAAATAGTTTGTTGTGAGGGGGAGTTCTGATTGTTTATGCCAGGTGGATAGAGAATTGAAGTGATTCTCATCAGGTTGTCAAGTTTGTACAGTTTGTTTCAAATTTTCCCAGAAAATCAAAATTGAAACATATTTTGATTTTAGGGGGAGAAAAATTAAAAAAAAAATAGAAAATTTGAAAATGTCAAAAACATTAAAAATTTAAAAATGAGTTTTGTTGTGAAAAAGAGGAAATGATTGTAAATCAGTGGACTATCACAGCATGCTAAAGAAATGTAATGTAAAATGTGATAAACGGTCTCACTGATGATGTGACGATAGGTTTTTGTACATTTAGTAGATTTATTCGGGATATAAACCTAAAATTTCAAACTTGTGAAATTCGTGGGGAACACTACTTGGATATATAGGTAACCCCGGAAATCTCGTTTGAAAGGTCTCGTATTCTGATATACTAGGTGTTTATACTCTATGATGTCTGGGGTATTATTCCGGGACTTCTGCTGAACGGTAGTTCTGACCTAGTCCTTGGCTAATACTTTCCACAAAATGCTTGAAATATAGCATAAAGCCCTCAGTTGATTAGACAATAAAATTGATAATCATTTGTTGTAGCTGAAAAGATCCTCTAAAGGGGACACACTGCTAAGTCGAAGCTGATATCTCTCTGCTGAACGGAAGTTCTGACCTGAGATCCCTCAGTTCTCGCATCTTTCCCCTAATTTATGTACAGACATCATTGTAGTGTTCATACCTGTAAGACTGAATATTGGGATTCTGGATACGGGAGTATATTCAAGAGGTGGGACACATGAATTGAACTAAGTTCATAAAATACCTAAATAGTATCCTGAATAGATTGAAAATTGTATGAAAATTTAAGAGGACAATTATATCGTCAATCTACGTGAATCGTTTAGAACTTAAAACGATTAAAAGCTTAACGGTGCTTGTGTTATGTCTCAAAAACTGATATGATCCTCTTGCACAAACTCACAAAAATATGTTTGTTTTGCATTTAAATTTCTGTCTTTGCATTTATGTTTCATATTTTCAAAAATCCAAAAAGATTTTCGACAACTGATGGTGAAGAGCTGATTTTCAAAATCTCAAAGGCTAAACTTGATGAACAGACAGGTTGGTTAAATCGTTTGAAATGTTTAAAATGATTCATTAGGTTGAATCAGTAATTGAAATGTTTCAAATTTATAATCAATGTTTAATTTGTAAAAATTCTCAAATGATTTGTTGATTAACTTGATGAACAGACAGGTTGGTTAAATCGTTTGAAATGTTTAAAATGATTCATTAGGTTGAATCAGTAATTGAAATGTTTCAAATTTATAATCAGTGTTTAATTTGTAAAAATTCTCAAATGATTTGTTGATTCATTAAGTTGAATCACAACTTTATTTGTTTGTGATAGAGTGTTTGAGATGATGCAGATGATGAGCTGAACAGAGAGAAGCCAGGAGATAATTTCGATGGTGGTAACAAAATCCCAGACAACTATCCTAGCAGAGTGATAGGGGGAGTCTGATGAAGGTTATAGCCAAAGAAAGTTAGATCCGGGCAGAATTCTTGAAGAAGACCGAACTATATCCGAGAATGTCTTGTTGAAGACTCTCACTGAAGATTCCGTCAACATTCAAGGGGGAGTCTGTTAGTGCAGATGTCTGTCGACTACATCTTCGTTCGAGTCTTAGAGAGAGAGAAAGACAAGTCATTACGATTTTCACTACGAGATTGACTACGGCAATATCCAAGGGGGAGATTGTTGATGCATATTTTGTCTATCGTCTTCGTCAATCCGAGTCGTAGTGAAAAGCCGGAAGGAATCAAGTGCATATTGTCATATTTAGTTAGAAATGGCAAGGTGGCAAACTTGTAATTAGTGTGAACTTTCACTAAGTTGCCTTGACCATATAAATAGGAGATATGTCATGATTTTAGTTAGATTTTGGGGAGACTTTTAGAAGAGATTTAGAGAGGAGACTTGGAGAAGACTTTCTAGAGAGAGAAAGTAGAGAGAGAAAGTATTGTATATTTGTGATTCTTGTACCGTACACGTCAAGTTTAGCAATGGAATCACATTAGTAGTACGTTATCGTGTGTTCGGTCACGTTCGTTCACGGATTCCGCACGTGAAACGTTCGTTACGCAATCGAACGGTCGCAAAACCGGTCCTACACTTTTAGTCCCTGAATGACCCAAAAGTTTATTTTAGCACACCGAACCTATCAAAGCCTATTTCTAAGCTATGTAAAGGATATTTGTGGTATGTTTAACTTATGGACATGTTCCGGAATGTCTGTTACAGTTCAAATTGGCATACTTTTTGCAGTTTGTCAAGTTTAGTCCCTGTAAGCGAATTTACTTGTTTTTGCCATACCAAAGCCTTCAAAACTTATTTCTAAGTTATGTAAAGGTTATTTAAGGTATGTTGAGTATATGTTGAGGTTCCGGAGTATTTGTCGCATTAAACTGAGTACGTTTACGCATCAGTTTGCGTATAATTTTCCAGAAAGCGATGTAGAGTTTAAAATCGAACAAAAGTCAAAACATGAAAAATGTAAAACACAACCAAAAAAACATTGGGATCAAATAACATTGTTTTATTGATAGTTGAACTGTTCATAATGATTTCGAGCACAAATGTTACAGTCTCCCCTACTTGTGGAAATTTCGTCCCGAAATTTATTTAGAGGAAACTCGTGGAAAAAGATGCGGATACTTCGCCTTCATTTGATCTTCACGTTCCCAAGTAAACTCGGGTCCACGTTTAGATTCCCAGCGAACCTTGACCAAAGGAATGCGCTTACGTTTAAGCCACTCGACTTCATGTTCCATGATTTCCACCGGTTTCTAAACAAATTTCAGTGTTTTATCAACACGAATTTCGTCAAGCGGTATGTGGAGGTTCTCATCAGCTAAACACCTCTTGAGATTGGACACGTGAAAGGTTGGATGAACATTTTCAAGTTCAGGAGGTAACTCAAGTCTGTAGGCTACCTTACCGATTCTTTCGACGATCTTGAATGGTCCAACGTATCTAGGTGCAAGTTTTCCTTTCTTTCCAAATCTGATCACACCTTTCCAAGGTGAAACCTTAATTAATACGCGATCACCGAATTGAAAATCCAAGGGCTTGCGTTTTAGGTCCGTATAACTCTTTTGACGGCAAGGTTATCACGAACTTTCTTAACTTTATCTGTTGTCTCTAAAATGAGGGCAGGTCCAGTAAGCTGAGCCTCACCGATCTCATTCCAGCAGACTGGTGAACGACATTTTCGACCATAGAGAGCCTCGAAAGGAGCCATGTTGATGCTGGAGTGATAACTGTTGTTGTAGGAGAATTCAATCAATGGAAGATGTGAATCCCAACTACCACCAAAATCGATCACACAAGCTCTAAGCATATCCTCCAGTGTCTGGATTGTTCTTTCAGATTGACCATCTGTTTGCGGATGATAAGTTGTGCTCAGATTAAGTTGGGACCCCATAGCAGATTGCATGGTTCTCCAAAAATGAGTAGTGAAACGAGCATCTCTGTTAGAAATGATGTTCAAAGGAACACCATGTCGAGCTACAATTTCATCCATGTAGATTTGAGCAAGTTTGTCAGCGGAAAAATCCTCACGGATTGGCAAGAAATGCGCTGACTTGGTAAGACGATCAACGATTACCCAGATGGCATCGTGACCTTTCTTTGTGCGCGGGAGTTTAGTAATGAGATCCATAGTAATGTTTTCCCATTTCCAAACTGGGATCTCTGGTTGCTCTAATAAACCGGAAGGACGCTGATGTTCAGCCTTAACCTTAAGACAAGTAAGGAATTTTGATACATATAAGGCAATGTCTTTCTTCATACCAGGCCACCAATACTGAATACGAAGATCCTTATATGTCACACCCCGACCACGTAAAACAACAAAACGTGGCGGAAACGTCGGGGAGTGTTGTAACAGAATCATTGTTTCACAACCATGGATTAAATAGTTTTGTTTTATTGAATTATTGAATTCAATGTTTTGGTACAATTTATAATAAAACAAATAATTGTTTCTCAGTTTTAAGTCGCTAAGGCACAAGTCCATCCTATATGTAGCGTGCATCAACAATCATCACATAGCAGTACCTGAAACATATATGAAAATATGGTACGTCAGCATAAAAATGCCTGTGAGTAACATAGGATTTTGTGTATTAGATTCATGGCTTTAGATAATATGAGAAAAGGTTTTATGTTTTTCAAAATAGCCATGAATCTAATGTAAAAGTTTTGTTTCTGAAAATGTGTCGTTTTGGAAAACGGGTTTATAGTATAGACAAAAATATACTTTGGTTTTGAAAAGTTTGTACAAATAGTATATCATAGTATACTTTAGTTTTGAAATAGTTAAATGGATAGTATATCAAAATATACTTTAATAATTAAAATAATAGTTTCGATAGTATATCTCAAGTATACTTTGGTTTAAGAATAAAAGTATTGGTAGTATATCAAATTATACTTTGATTTGTAAATAGCATATCAACTATGCTTTGGTTAAAAGTAGCATATCAACTATGCTTTAGATAGTATATCAAAATATACTTTAGTTTAAAATAACAAAGTTGGTAGTATATCAAACTATACTTTGGTAAACAGTAGCATATCAAACTATGCTTTGGTAAATAACAAAGTATTATGTTAAAACATATGTTGGATTTTGTACTTAGTATATCAAAATATACTTTGGTAGATCACATTTGAGAGCACATCAAACTGTACTTTTGTAGTATATCAACATATACAAAGAGAGTGTGATTTGGTATTCATTCAAGCCTTAGTGTATCAAACTACACTTTGGAGACTATAGAAATACCACGAAGGCAATTTCTATTTGGTTAAAATTTGGTTTCTGACATTCCATACAACAGGAATGGGGTGTCTAGTCCTATAGCGCTATATCATACTACCAATCGGCTGGGTGAATGTATAAAAATGGTACAATCCAACAATTTGTTTATTAAGTTTTGGAAAATCAGTGTTTAAACCATAGGTAATTGTTTAATTTGTCAAAAGAATATGTATTAAGCATGTGTAATCATATAGTTTAAAATCAGGAAAATAACAGATAGGCATATATGTTTCACCCCAAAACAATTGAAAACAGTAAAAGAGGGGACTATGTACTCACTTGAGATTGCAAGTATCCTTGATTAAGTGTCCTAACAAAGCTCGGGAAATCAAGGAATCAAGTGGCACCTAGTATGGATCACTATGTTAAACAATCGGATCCTAAATCAGAAGATAGGATAGAATGAAGTTATATAAATCAAATGAGTATTGCAACTCATATGGCATGATTTAATAGACCTAACATTCTGATTTGGAAGTTTACCTAAGTGCTTTTGACCCGTTTCGACCCATTATGGTAGTATAAGCCACTATAATGCGTCGTTTGCGTAAAACTTATGTTCGGATGGTTAACTATGTGCTATGTCAAGTCTTACATGCCCAATTATCCCTAAACATGTTACTAATTCAGATTATATGTCAAAAATATGTTCACATAATCAAAATATGGATTTTAGCTTCAAAAGGGCATTTTGGTCATTTCCTATGGGCATACAAGCCAACTAGCATACGACTAACCAATCCTATGTGATCATAAGGTATAACCTCAGTGGTTATTCCCTATGCAACTATGATCACTAACTAAGCTTGGTCGGATCTTAAAGATCGACCAAATGGGTCGGGTTCGAAAGGCTAAGCGGTTGTTTAGACCGCTTACCTTGCGACCCTAAACAAGCACTAAACTAATAGTGTCGAGTTAAACATGTCAAAACATGTCTAACCTACTGATTTGGTATCAAAACAAAGTGTTTTGATACCCTAAAGTAGTTCCGTTGCAAAATGCGTGCTAAAACGCATTTTGACCGAAACTTTGACTCGACACTACAACTAGTTAACGTGGTAATCAGCGGCTATAATCACGAAGGATTATAACTATCGTGATTACAATCACGTTTCAAAGTTCAATTGAACTTTGACTTGACCAATTGATGGTCAAAACCGAAAGTCAAACTGTTGGCCAAACGTTTGACTTTCTGCACTTCATAAGGAAAAAGCAATAAAAATAATGAAAGAATGCTCACTAACGGTCCTTGCTATCTTTTCAACAAAGAAGACAAAGTCCCAAATGCTTGAGAGAGCTCCCAAGTCAGATGTGAAGAAGAGAAAATGAGAATGAGCAATGAAACAATGAGAGGAGTGGGCTATTTATAGTTGTGGTGAGGCTCTAGGATCATTCCAAGTGGTTTGTTTAGCCATTAAGCAAGAAATCTTGACCCTCCAATTGTCACAAGCAGGTACAAAGCCTTGGTGACCACTTAAACTTGCTTAACACACCAAGAATTTACCAAAACAGCCCCTGAATTTGCAAACTGTTGCTGAAAACAGACTTTCTGCCCAGATGTGATCGTCGCGTAGCGCGACGGCATAGGCAGAGGATGGTCGCGCTACGCTACCATGTGTCTGATTCAGCAAGTTTCAAATAATTACAGTTTTGGTCCCTGCACGTGTTTAAAGCCTTTTTCGATGCGTTTAAACCCCGTTAACCACATTTCAAGGCTCTAAAATGAAGTTAAAGTATAGGGGACTCAAAACATGCTCAAAAATATCTCGGATGTCGGTTCGTTTGATTGTACAATCGCGTTGTTCGGTTAATTACGACGGAAGTCGTAACGAACGCAAAATCGATCCAAACTAAGCGACGAATGGAATTTTTGCATGCCGATCACTAAAATAAAAATATTTTAGTGTGTACAAAAATTTTGGATGTCCAGATGTGGTCAGAATGTAAGATATGCGCGAAAATGCAAACTTATGTCGTTTTTGACACTTTTAGCCCCTGTAAGATCATATAAGCATGTTTTCGCACACCGAACCTATCAAAGCTTATTTCTAAGCTATGTTTAGGTTATATATGGTATGTTTAGCTTATGATCAAGTTCCGGACTATTCGTTACCTTACGAATCGGTATAGTTTCGCAGTTTGACGCAAATAGTCCCTGCGATCGAATAAACTTGTTTTTGCCATACCAAACCTTCCAAAACTTATTTCTAAGTTATGTAAAGGTCATTTAAAGTATGTTAAGCCTATTTCACTATTCCGGAGTGTTTGTTGCGCTAAAACTGATTACGTTTACGCACCAGTGCGCATATAACTTTCCAGAAAGCGATTTAAAGCTCGGAATTGAACAAGAATTGATATGTGCAAAGGATACACATATTTATACAAATCCCAGGTATGAAACACAATGTTTCATAGGTTTGGCATTTGTTTGGTGTTCATGGTGACACAGGTGTCACAGTCTCCCCTACTTTAGGAAATTTCGTCCCGAAATTTAATTCTAGAGGAAACTTGTGAAGACAACTGTGATCGTTTCGCTTTCAAATGAATCCTTTGTTTCCCAAGTAGAACTCTAGGTCACGTTTGGATTCTTAGCGAATCTGTTAACTGCCAAAATGTCGTTGTTGTAGTACCAAAAACATGGGGTTTTGAACAACGGATAGGAGAATGTTTCCTATGAGGACTATTATAGGAAACTTGTGTGTGCTCGAAATCAGAGTCGGAGAATGCAAAATAAGATTGACATTGGTCAAGGTCCAGGACTTCTAGCAATTTAAATAACGCTACTTTCGCAATGTAATAAGGAACACTTATATATAGGAAGTACCAGCGGCGTATCCACCATGCCCTTTTTACATTGTTCCCGTCTCGTTATTCTTATCACTATAGGTCTTAACACATGACAAAACTTGCTGTGGTTTCTGTGCACTGAATTCCATAATTACGTATGCATCCATAATTACGTAATTCATTGCACAGTCCGCACAGTTCATCTCATAATGTGTAGGGTAAAATCAATCGAATAACCATGAAATGACTTGACTAGACCACCAAGGATCTTTTTAACTAGATCAATGAACGATCCTTTTAACCAGATCAACACATGATCTTCCTTAACTAGACCGTTGTATGATCTCTTTAAATAGACCACTTAAGGGATCTTTATAACTCGGAACCAAATAATCGTTTTGAATCAGCACTTTGGAATCCAAGGTTCTTACTATTTGCATAGAAGCCGCTTAAGGATTTAAGACAGTACTTTGAGTATCTTTCTGAGAATCTAACATATGAAAATACGGAAGATTCTACCAGGACTTAGATAACAAGCTTTGGAGTTACCCGTAAACACAAAATCACCAAATTGTGTATTCGTTAATTTAATTATTAGCTCGTTTGTGAATTTGAAGTACACTAGAAATCCAATCACGGACTTCAATTAGTACTTTAAAATATCCTCAAGAATCTAACTATGAAGATAGGAAGATCTTATAAGGATTTGGAATTTGTTTCTGTCGTGTTATAACATTCATATTAGGACACATAAAGAATCCAATCAAGGACTTACGACAGTACCTTTATCAAATCAAAGATTTGAAATGGTACTTCAAGTATCTGATTAAGAATTGCATCTGTACTTTGTTTCTTAAAAGAAACTAGTACTTAGGATTTTTGGGGAGATCACAAATGATCATAGAATGAAGGAACCACACGAGTAGTTTGTTCTGGAAAGAACATGGTTCTTTGGTGTCGGTATTGTAGGGGTATGTCGACACATACACACAATCGTATCAGTTTTGGAAATAAAATTGGAATAACCATTTTATTTATAATAACTGAATTGTCTCAAATGTCAAAAGATAACAACAAAGGAAATACAAAAGTCTAATTATTCACTGCTGCATTGTCATTTGCATTTGCCTCGTTTATGTTGAATACTCGTCCACGTGCTGGATTTGTATTAACAAGTCTTGGGCAATTGTTCCGGTAGTGAGTAAGATCACCACAGTTATAGCACGATCCAGGTGGAAATCGTGCTTGAAAAGCGGCAGGATTTGCAGCATTTTGGTTTTGGATAACATAGCGACATGTATTGACCAAGTGTCCCAATCGCCCACAGTGGGTACACTTGAGACACGATGTTTGATTCACATGATGACGGTTGCATTTGTTGCACAAAGGTGCAGTACCAATATAGTTCTTCCTAGCACGAGGCTGTGCTGGTTGATTTGGTGCAACCTGATCATTCTGAGCAACCATTGCGAAGTTTTGTGAAGCCTTACGCTTCTTCGACTTCTTAGAGGACTCGGTCTGTTTATCCTTTAGTTTATCTTGTGCTGTCTTGTCAGATGGTCTCGGATCGCCTTTTCGGAAAAGCTTACCCTTCCTGATTTGAGATTCAGTCAGGGTGGCAGATAGTTCAATGGCTTGTCTGACGGTAGTAGGGTTGCTACCAGTAACAATATCCTGAACTGGGTCAGGAAGACCATCGATGTATCTTTCAATCGCCTTATCCAAGGGCGTAACCATGGTAGGACATAACAGACTCAATTCCTCGTAACGATCAGTGTATGCTCGATGTTCACCGCTGTCTTGTTTGAGATCATCAAATTCCCGTTCCAAAGCCCTAAGCTCATGACGAGGACATAATTCCTTCATCATTGGAGCCCGAAGCTCTTCCCAGGTTTGTGCCATTGCTACATCGGCACCTCGATCCCTCATTATGCCATTCCACCATGTGAGTGCTCTTTTCTGGAATACACTCGACGCAAACTCAACTTTTCGCTCGTTTGGGCATTGTACATGACGAAACGTGCTTTCGAGACTCTCGAACCACTATAGGAGCCCCGTGGCCCCTTCAGACCCAGTAAATGTAAGTGGCTTAGCTGAGTTGAATGTCTTAAAGGTGCACTGAACATTGTTATTGTTTGCCTGATTTATCTGGGTGATAAGGTTCGGGAGTACAACAGCGAATTGCTGAGCGATTAAGGCTGCCAAGGCGGCATCCTGAGCTTGATCACGTCGAGGAGGCATATTCTAAAAGGGCAAAGAAACATGAGGGAAAAACGAGTGAGATGTCATTGGATACTCAAAACTGGATGTTAAGAATATCGACAAGGCATAAGGATTGTGATCATTTGTTCGTTACTTAAAACAAACAAATGACACTGTGACAAATCAAAGTAAATAGGTCAATATAATGTATCACCGAAGACATGCTCACCTATAAGTGAACACTCACCCCAAGAGTTCCCAGGTAAGAGTGACTGGTCCGATACTGCAGATTTGTACGAACACTCTAGCCTTAGACAGAAAACTCAGGGTACAGGCATTCACCCTTCCAGTTTGCACGTGTTCACATTATTTAGACCCAAACTTTGACGAGATTTTGAAAACACCAAAGGCTTAAAAGCCTAAAAACAAATCATCTAAGGATAGATGACTTCTTGTGATGTTTTGAAAAATTTTGACTCGAGAGAATGAATTGTGTTTTGTTTTTGTTAATCACCTAAGGATAGGTGAAGTGTATTGTTTTAAGACTAAACACAAGATAATTTGTGTTAGGGTCCTAGGAAGGTTATAGTCTAGGTCAAAGCATTACTAATAACCTAATTCCCTATAACCATTGGCTCTGATACCAACTTTTCTGTCACACCCCGACCACGTAAAACAACAAAACGTGGCGGAAACGTCGGGGAGTGTTGTAACAGAATCATTGTTTCACAACCATGGATTAAATAGTTTTGTTTTATTGAATTATTGAATTCAATGTTTTGGTACAATTTATAATAAAACAAATAATTGTTTCTCAGTTTTAAGTCGCTAAGGCACAAGTCCATCCTATATGTAGCGTGCATCAACAATCATCACATAGCAGTACCTGAAACATATATGAAAATATGGTACGTCAGCATAAAAATGCCTGTGAGTAACATAGGATTTTGTGTATTAGATTCATGGCTTTAGATAATATGAGAAAAGGTTTTATGTTTTTCAAAATAGCCATGAATCTAATGTAAAAGTTTTGTTTCTGAAAATGTGTCGTTTTGGAAAACGGGTTTATAGTATAGACAAAAATATACTTTGGTTTTGAAAAGTTTGTACATATAGTATATCATAGTATACTTTAGTTTTGAAATAGTTAAATGGATAGTATATCAAAATATACTTTAGTAATTAAAATAATAGTTTCGATAGTATATCTCAAGTATACTTTGGTTTAAGAATAAAAGTATTGGTAGTATATCAAATTATACTTTGATTTGTAAATAGCATATCAACTATGCTTTGGTTAAAAGTAGCATATCAACTATGCTTTAGATAGTATATCAAAATATACTTTAGTTTAAAATAACAAAGTTGGTAGTATATCAAACTATACTTTGGTAAACAGTAGCATATCAAACTATGCTTTGGTAAATAACAAAGTAGTATGTTAAAACATATGTTGGATTTTGTACTTAGTATATCAAAATATACTTTGGTAGATCACATTTGAGAGCACATCAAACTGTACTTTTGTAGTATATCAACATATACAAAGAGAGTGTGATTTGGTATTCATTCAAGCCTTAGTGTATCAAACTACACTTTGGAGACTATAGAAATACCACGAAGGCAATTTCTATTTGGTTAAAATTTGGTTTCTGACATTCCATACAACAGGAATGGGGTGTCTAGTCCTATAGCGCTATATCATACTACCAATCGGCTGGGTGAATGTATAAAAATGGTACAATCCAACAATTTGTTTATTAAGTTTTGGAAAATCAGTGTTTAAACCATAGGTAATTGTTTAATTTGTCAAAAGAATATGTATTAAGCATGTGTAATCATATAGTTTAAAATCAGGAAAATAACAGATAGGCATATATGTTTCACCCCAAAACAATTGAAAACAGTAAAAGAGGGGACTATGTACTCACTTGAGATTGCAAGTATCCTTGATTAAGTGTCCTAACAAAGCTCGGGAAATCAAGGAATCAAGTGGCACCTAGTATGGATCACTATGTTAAACAATCGGATCCTAAATCAGAAGATAGGATAGAATGAAGTTATATAAATCAAATGAGTATTGCAACTCATATGGCATGATTTAATAGACCTAACATTCTGATTTGGAAGTTTACCTAAGTGCTTTTGACCCGTTTCGACCCATTATGGTAGTATAAGCCACTATAATGCGTCGTTTGCGTAAAACTTATGTTCGGATGGTTAACTATGTGCTATGTCAAGTCTTACATGCCCAATTATCCCTAAACATGTTACTAATTCAGATTATATGTCAAAAATATGTTCACATAATCAAAATATGGATTTTAGCTTCAAAAGGGCATTTTGGTCATTTCCTATGGGCATACAAGCCAACTAGCATACGACTAACCAATCCTATGTGATCATAAGGTATAACCTCAGTGGTTATTCCCTATGCAACTATGATCACTAACTAAGCTTGGTCGGATCTTAAAGATCGACCAAATGGGTCGGGTTCGAAAGGCTAAGCGGTTGTTTAGACCGCTTACCTTGCGACCCTAAACAAGCACTAAACTAATAGTGTCGAGTTAAACATGTCAAAACATGTCTAACCTACTGATTTGGTATCAAAACAAAGTGTTTTGATACCCTAAAGTAGTTCCGTTGCAAAATGCGTGCTAAAACGCATTTTGACCGAAACTTTGACTCGACACTACAACTAGTTAACGTGGTAATCAGCGGCTATAATCACGAAGGATTATAACTATCGTGATTACAATCACGTTTCAAAGTTCAATTGAACTTTGACTTGACCAATTGATGGTCAAAACCGAAAGTCAAACTGTTGGCCAAACGTTTGACTTTCTGCACTTCATAAGGAAAAAGCAATAAAAAGAATGAAAGAATGCTCACTAAGGGTCCTTGCTATCTTTTCAACAAAGAAGACAAAGTCCCAAATGCTTGAGAGAGCTCCCAAGTCAGATGTGAAGAAGAGAAAATGAGAATGAGCAATGAAACAATGAGAGGAGTGGGCTATTTATAGTTGTGGTGAGGCTCTAGGATCATTCCAAGTGGTTTGTTTAGCCATTAAGCAAGAAATCTTGACCCTCCAATTGTCACAAGCAGGTACAAAGCCTTGGTGACCACTTAAACTTGCTTAACACACCAAGAATTTACCAAAACAGCCCCTGAATTTGCAAACTGTTGCTGAAAACAGACTTTCTGCCCAGATGTGATCGTCGCGTAGCGCGACGGCATAGGCAGAGGATGGTCGCGCTACGCTACCATGTGTCTGATTCAGCAAGTTTCAAATAATTACAGTTTTGGTCCCTGCACGTGTTTAAAGCCTTTTTCGATGCGTTTAAACCCCGTTAACCACATTTCAAGGCTCTAAAATGAAGTTAAAGTATAGGGGACTCAAAACATGCTCAAAAATATCTCGGATGTCGGTTCGTTTGATCGTACAATCGCGTTGTTCGGTTAATTACGACGGAAGTCGTAACGAACGCAAAATCGATCCAAACTAAGCGACGAATGGAATTTTTGCATGCCGATCACTAAAATAAAAATATTTTAGTGTGTACAAAAATTTTGGATGTCCAGATGTGGTCAGAAAGTAAGATATGCGCGAAAATGCAAACTTATGTCGTTTTTGACACTTTTAGCCCCTGTAAGATCATATAAGCATGTTTTCGCACACCGAACCTATCAAAGCTTATTTCTAAGCTATGTTTAGGTTATATATGGTATGTTTAGCTTATGATCAAGTTCCAGACTATTCGTTACCTTACGAATCGGTATAGTTTCGCAGTTTGACGCAAATAGTCCCTGCGATCGAATAAACTTGTTTTTGCCATACCAAACCTTCCAAAACTTATTTCTAAGTTATGTAAAGGTCATTTAAAGTATGTTAAGCCTATTTCACTATTCCGGAGTGTTTGTTGCGCTAAAACTGATTACGTTTACGCACCAGTGCGCATATAACTTTCCAGAAAGCGATTTAAAGCTCGGAATTGAACAAGAATTGATATGTGCAAAGGATACACATATTTATACAAATCCCAGGTATGAAACACAATGTTTCATAGGTTTGGCATTTGTTTGGTGTTCGTGGTGACACAGGTGTCACATTATACATGTTATCTGAGCCAGGATGAATAGAATAACGAGACTTATGGGCTTCATCCATAAGCAAGGTTCGAAGATTATCTTGTCTTGGGACCCACAAACGGTCCATGAAGTAATACGATCCATTGTCCTTCAGTTCAAGAGCAGGTGTTATGTGATAAGGAAATTCCTTATCCATTAAACCTTGCGAAACACAAGATTGTTGAGCTTGAGAAATACGTGCTTGGATATCGGATTGGGCTTGAATAACAAATTGGATATGAACACAATGAAGCTTAGTACCTTCCTTGCAACTCAAAGCATCGGCTACTACGTTCGCCTTACCAGGATGGTAGCGAATCTCGCAGTCATAATCGTTTAGAAGCTCCACCCAGCGTCGTTGCCTCATGTTGAGCTCTTTCTGATTGAAGATATGCTGAAGACTTTTGTGGTCTATGAAAACCACACATTTTGTACCGTACAAGTAGTGTCTCCAAATCTTAAGAGCGAAGACAACTGCGCCCAACTCAAGATCATGAGTGGTGTAGTTCTTCTCATGTATCTTCAACTGCCTCGATGCGTATGCTATGACTTTGTTTCTTTGCATCAGGACGCAGCCAAGACCTAATTTAGATGCATCGCAATAAACTACGAAATCATCATTGCCCTCAGGCAATGTTAGGACAGGCGCGTCGCAAAGCTTTTGTTTCAAAGTCAGAAACGCTTCCTCTTGCTTGGATCCCTAATCAAAGGGTTTGTTCTTCTGAGTTAGAGCAGTTAGAGGAACTGCAATCTTCGAGAAATTTTCAATGAAGCGGCGGTAATAACCCGCTAGACCAAGAAAAGAACGAACTTCAGTAGGAGTAGTAGGTGTATCCCAATCCTTAATCGCACTGATCTTGGAGGGATCTACATGAATACCTTGTTCGTTGACAATATGTCCTAAGAATTGAACTTCTTTAAGCCAGAATTCACACTTGGAGAATTTGGCGAAAAGTTGTCTTTCTTTAGGAGTTCCAAAGTAAGACGAAGGTGTTGCTCATGATCGGCTCGCGTCTTAGAATATATCAAAATGTCATCAATGAAAACGATGATGAACTTATCCAAATAAGGCTTGCAGACCCTATTCATCAAGTCCATGAAAACAGCAGGAGCATTAGTCAAACTAAATGGCATGACTGTGAACTCATAATGTCCATAACGAGTGCGGAATGCTGTCTTGGGAATATCTTCTTCATGCACACGGAGTTGATGATACCCAGATCGCAGATCAATCTTTGAAAAATAAGAAGCGCCTTGCAATTGATCAAAGAGATCATCGATGCGAGGTAGGGGATATCGATTCTTGATGGTAAGCTTATTAAGCTCACGATAATCGATACGCATCCTAAAAGATCCATCCTTCTTCTTGACAAAAAGAACGGGAGCACCCCAAGGTGAAAAGCTAGGACAGATGAAACCTTTGTCAGAAAGTTCCTGCAGCTGCTTAGACAACTCTTGCATCTCGGACAGTGCAAGACGATATGGAGCTCTGGCAATGGGATTTGCACCAGGTACGAGATCAATACGGAACTCGACTTGGCGTGCTGGGGGTAGACCAGGTAACTCTTCAGGAAATACTTCAGGATAATCCCGTACAACAGGAATATCTTGAATAGGCTTACCTTTGCCTTTATCTACTACCACATGTGCCAAAAGGGCCACATAGTTCTTCCACAGATACTTCCGAGCTTTAAAGCAAGACATGAGTTTGAGACCACCAGCAGGTTTCTCACCACGAACCTGTAGGATCTCTCCTGACGAAAGGGGCATGCGAATGATCTTCTCAAAACAAACTATCTATGCGCGATACTTGGCTAACCAATCCATACCCACAATAACGTCGAAGCTTCCAAGTTGCATAGGCGTGAGGTCAATAGGAAAAAAGATGGTTGTTAAGGTTCAACTGGCAGTTGCGGAGAACAGAATCAAGAACAATGGGTTCACCGCTCGCCACTTCTACTGTCAATGGTTTACCTAGTTTCGTTCTAGACACTCGAAGCAATGGTTCAAAAGATAATGACACAAAACTCTTATCGGCACCCGAATAAAAAAGAACAGATGCCGGCTGATTATTAATAAAGAACGTACCGTTCACCACATTATCATCTGCTTGTGCCTCTTGTGCGTTCATGTTGAAGACTCGACCTCGAGCCTGAGCCTGATTCTGATTGGCATTCTGATTCTGGTTGGCTAGCCTTGGGCACCGATTTCTGTAATGCGTCAGATCCCCACAGTTATAACAAGCACCTGGTGGGTAGTGTGGTCGTGCAGCTTGACCCTGTTGCTGAGCAAGAGGCTGAGCAACTTGTTGAGCCGGGTTCTGAACTACGCGATTTTGAGCAAACCGACAAACATCGGTAAGATGACCTGACTTCCCACAGTTAGTACAGAAACGGCACTGATGTTGCGGCTGATGGTGACTGTTGCATCTATTGCACAAAGGTGCATTCCCTGAATAGGGCTTCTTCGCTGGAGGTTGTGCGGGTTGGTTGGGAGCTGCCTGGTTAGCTTGGGCAGTGACAGCATAGTTTTGGGAAGCCTTACGCTTCCTCGCTCTTTTCGATGAACCAGAATCCTTTCCATTCTTGTTTTGACCTTTCTTGTTATCTTCCTTGTCAGACGACTGTTTCGTGCCCTTGTCACCCTTCCTGTGTAATTTATTCTTCCGAATCTGCGACTCAGTCAATGTCGCTGATAACTCGATCGCCTGACGGAGTGTGGTAGAGTTACTACCAGTAATGATGTCTTGTACCGAGTCAGGCAGGCCGTCGATGTACCTTTCGATAGCCTTGTCGAGTGGGGCAACCATAGTCGGGCAAAGCAGACTCAACTCCTCAAACCTATCAGTATATGCCCTGTGCTCGCCACTATCTTGTTTCAAGTCATCAAACTCCTTCGCCAACGCTCGTTGTTCATGACGAGGACAGAACTCCCTCATCATTAGTGCCCTAAGTTCAGCCCATGTCTGTGCTAGAGCAACTTCTGCACCATGGTCTCTCATTACCCCATTCCACCATGTAAGAGCCCTCTTCTGAAACACGCTCGAAGAAAACTCGACCTTGCGATTATCCGGACACTGAACGTGGCGAAAAGTATTCTCAATGCTCTCGAACCATTGAAGAAGCCCAGTTGCTCCCTCAGAACCACTAAACTTGAGTGGTTTAGCCGAGTTAAAATTCTTGAAATTGCATGTACCATTGTTGTTGTTGTTGGCTTGGTTCCATTGAGCAAAGAGATTTGGGAATTGAGCAGCCATTTGCTGCGCAATAATTTCTGCCAGCTCGGCAGTCGCTATCTGGTGTTCGCGTCGAGGAGGCATTCTAAAAGAGGAAAACATGAAAGGAAACGAGTGAGATGATTGGATGAAGAGAATGAGATGAAGTAAAATCAACAAAAGCAAAGATGGTGGTTACGCATCGCAAAACAAACAAGCGACACGCAAGGTCTGGTCAAAGTAAATGGGTCAAAAATAATGTATCGCGAAGACATGTTCGCCTATAAGTGAACACTCACCCCAAGAGTTCCCAGGTAAGAGTGACTGGTCCGATTATGTGGATTTGTACGAACACTCTAGCCTTAGACAGAAAACCCAGGGCACATGCATTCACTCTTCCAGTTCGAACGTGTTCACACTATTAAAACCCGAAAACCTTGACGAGACTTCTGAAAATTCAAAGGGGTTCAAAACCTTATAACAGAAGGTTCAAAACCTAGTAATCAATCATCCTAGAACAGATGATTGATTTTCAAAGCGGATTCGGAATCGATGTTCTCGTTGTAGTTATCACCTAAGGATAGGTGAAGTGCATGTTTTAAAATCTAAACACAAGATAACTTGTGTTAGGGTCCTAGAAAGTTATAGTCTAGGTCAAAGCATTACTAATAACCTAATTCCCTATAACCATTGGCTCTGATACCAACTCTTCTGTCACACCCTGGCCGCGTATAACATGCAACCGCGGCGGAAACGCCGGGGAGTGTTGGGACAGAATTAATTGTTTCATAACCATGGAAATTAAAGTTACATTTTATTTATTGAACACGAGTGTTACATTGTTTCAAAACAGGAAATAAAGAGTTCATAACATAATTAAACTAGTCTATCTTCATTTTTAGTCTCTAAGGTACAGGTCCGCCCTAGTATCTCAATCATCATCCTAAGCAACAGCTCCTGAAAACACATGTGAAAGTAGGTACGTCAGCATAAAAATGCCTGTGAGATACATAGGTTTTGTGAAAATGGGATTCATGACTTGAGTTTAAAGAAAACGTTTAATAACAGTCAGTCATGAACCTTGTAAATTGTTTAGTCTTGTAAATCATATGAGAAACGATAAGATCAGATGATATGTATAAATAAGATGTAAGGTTAAAGGAGAGTAAAAATGAGTTTGTATAAGATAAGTTTGTTTGTAAAACAATGTCTTGTGAAGAACATGTTATTTGTGAAAAAGGTAACATGTCTATACTAAAATGATTTAAATAATGCTACAATAGGTAATATTATACAAACATTTATATATAGGAAGTACCAGCGGCGTATCCACCATGTTTGTATCATAATACATACGTCACGTTACTCAAACCATTTACCCAAACCAACCACCATGTAAAGTGTTCATGTATAAATCAATTGTCAAGTGTTATTGTGTAACCCATATCGAAATGTCTATGTTCAATGTAAACCACCAAATGTGTATATCCATGTTAAAATGTTTATGTTTAATGTAGATCATGTAATGTGTACCCAAAATATATCATGTATGGTAAGTGAAATATATCAACTAGACCATATGTAAAATGCACAAAAACAAGGTATTGAAGTAAAACATGGTTTAAATCAAAGTTATGTTTTGTTGGAACAAATGCATGCTATACTGATACAAACATTTATGCGGTATTGTGAAAATGCATACATCCAAACCTTGAGACTGTGGCGATAAACCTTTAAACAAATTAAAGGTTTATCTAAGTTATGTGTATCGAATTCGGTCATTCCTTTCATCCAAACCAACCTAGGATGTCCGGAACGAGAGTTGTCAATTCCTATGGTACCACTACCTACTAACGAACGGCGTAGCTAATGTTAATGAATGTATTGTTCCATGTTAAACAAACCAAATGTCATACCAAAATGAAAGCTTGTGATGTAAACAATTATACTAAGTATGCACACAATGGGCATAAATAGCATTGAAACGTAATGTGAAACAATGTACTAAGTACGCACACAATGGGCATACATAGCATGAAATGTAATGTAAAGTAATGTACTAAGTATGCACACAATGGGCATACATAGCATAAAATGTAATGAAATCATGTACTATAATGTACTAATGAACATAGCAGGTATATGATGTGAAAGCATGGAAAGCATGAAAGTAACAAGTAGGCACATGTGTTTCACCCCAAAATGTTTGGAAAACAGTAAAAGATGGGGTTCTATGTACTCACCTGAGATTGCTTTGAAGTTCTTGTGTAATAATCACACAATGCTAGAGATCACGGAATATCAAACGCCACCTAATAGGTAGCTATATTAATATACCAGACCAAAATCGGAGGATCGGATAGTATGCGGGTTCGTAATCCAAACGAGTATGGAGACTCGTGTAATATGGTTTAACAAAGCCTTTATACTAAAATGAAACCTAACCTAAGTGCTTACGACCCATTACGACCCGTTTAGGTAGCTTATGCTACCTTAACGCGTCGTTCGCGTAGAACGCGTTTGGAACGCCTAACATCGTGACCATAAGGTATAACCTCAGAAGGTTATAGCTATGGTTACTTAATGTGTTTGGTCGGATCCTAACGATCGGCCAAATGGGTTGGGTTCGAAAGTATAAGCGATTGTTTAGATCGCTTATCTTACGACCCTATATAAGCACTAAACTAAAAATGACGAGCTAAGCATGTTAGAACATGCTTAACTAAGTTTAGAAAACAGGTTTGGTATCAAAACAAACGGTTTTGATACTCACGAGTAGTTTGGTTACAAAATACGCAAGAATGCGCATTTTGGCCGAAACTACGACTCGTCACTGAGCCTAGATAACGTGGTAATCAGTAGGTATAGTCACTATGGACTATAACCATCGTGATCACGCTCACGTTATGAAGTTCCAACGATCTTCGCATTGACCATAAGCTGGTTAATGCAGAAAGTCAAACAAAGTTCCACTTTCGGACTCGAAAAGCGATAAAACAACGAAGGAACACTTACAAAGGGTCCCCGAATGCTAATCTCGATCCAAGGAACTCAGGTATGAAGCAATGGCTACAACTTAGAGCTTTAGATCAGATTTTTGTGGGTTTTAACACAAATGGGGGGGGGGTATTTATAGGAAAAGCAAAGCCGTTAGGATCGTTTCTTGAATATCGTGCCATGATCTCATCCATACACTTGTCAAGATATTGTGGTATCATAATATGACCTTATCCCCAGAGATTTTGAAGGGGCATTGCCCTTTGGAATGATTGAAAGGCTGTTTACAGTAGTTAATACGTTTTGCTGCAACTGGCCCCTGCTTACGGACCGTAAGGGTGATGGCTTACGGTCCGTAAGCCATCAACTTTGGCAGATTTACGATTTTGGTCCCTGCAGCTTGTTTTGTTGCGTAACGGCACTTCTAACACCCGTAAAACCTAATTTCAAGCCCCACAATCATGTTAAGACATAGGGAATATGAAATATGCTTGGAAATATCTCGGATGTCGGTTCGTTTGGCCGTACGGTCGCGATGTTCGGTTACTTATGACGGAATGCGCATAAACGCGAAAAATGATCCAAATTGCGCGACGAATGGATTTTTCTCATGCCATACACTAAGGCATAATATAAGGATGCTTACATAAATTTTTGGATATCCGGATGTATTCAGAACTTAAGTTATGCGCGAAAGTGCAAACTTGTGCACTTTTTGACACTTTTAGTCCCTGAATGACCCAAAAGTTTATTTTAGCACACCGAACCTCTCAAAGCCTATTTCTAAGCTATGTAAAGGATATTTGTGGTATGTTTAACTTATGGACATGTTTCGGAATGTCTGTTACAGTTCAAATTGGCATACTTTCGCAGTTTGTCAAGTTTAGTCCCTGTAAGCGAATTTACTTGTTTTTGCCATACCAAAGCCTTCAAAACTTATTTCTAAGTTATGTAAAGGTTATTTAAGGTATGTTGAGTATATGTTGATCTTCCGGAGTATTTGTTGCATTAAACTGAGTACGTTTACGCACCAGTTTGCGTATAATTTTCCAGAAAGCGATGTAGAGTTTAAAATCGAACAAAAGTCAAAACATGAAAAATGTAAAACACAACCAAATAAACATTGGGATCAAATAACATTGTTTTATTGATAGTTGAACTGTTCATAATGATTTCGAGCACAAATGTTACATGTTTATTATGTTTACACATGGAATGTTATCTACCTGCCTTAGCAACATAGTACTATAGTCTGGACTCAGCACCCGTTCACACGGGGGTTGTTAAGGACAATTACTTGCATGGATTACAGTGGTAATCGTGTATTGCGAACTGTCTCAGACAGTTAACCCGCAGTCGTTGGTACCGATGGTCCCATGTCGATAATTAACATGCTTCGTTTTCCTCTGTGTACGTGCTGGTTATGCGTAAAGTAGTCAAACTCTATATGCTATTATCAAACTTGTGTACTCACCTTTACATAATATGTATTGACTTTATTTTAACATATGTGACAGGTGTTTAAGGTGTATGCTTGCTAGGAAAGCGAGGCTAGAATAAGTTTCTAGAGGCCCCCAACAAATAGTTGTCTGAGCAGGAGTCTAGGACTTAGCTGTCTGTAGATCTTGTCCAGACGGGTCTTAGAAACATTTGAACAATATTTATCTGGTGTTGTAATAATTAAATCTGAGTTGTCGGAACAAGATTTATTGACTAGATGTTTTCTGTAATGACTTGTTATTTATTTGGGATACGGTATGGGACGTATCATTTAACTGAATTTGTATAATAGTTGTTGTGGAAACTTCTGGACAATCTGTTTTGCTCAGTGCCGCGCCCCGATGATTCCGCCATCGGTTGGGGTGTGACAATAATTGTTCAAAAATGATTTATTCTCTGATGATCATTTGTAAGAACAACATTTTTATTTCAAAATCACTCTTCCAAACCTGTTCATCATGTTTAGCACTAGGAATTTTGAACATCAGCTCTTCAACATCAGTTGTCGAAAATCTTTTTGGATTTTTGGTTTTAATGAAATGTAATAAAGAAATATCTACAAACAATATTTTTGTGAGTTTGTGTAAGAGGATCATATCAGTTTATGAGACAAATCACTAACACCGTTAAGCTTTTAGACATTTTAAGTTCTAAACGATTCACTTAGATTGTCAGTATACTGGTCCACTTAATTCTTTTATACAAAGTTCAATTGTATCGAGATACAAGATTAAATTTTTAATCACTTAAACTTATTTGCGTGTCCCACCTCAGAATATACTCTCGTATCCAGATTTCTATATTCAGTCTTACAGGTGAATGTACACTAATGATATCTGTAAACGGGTAAATGCGAGACCGTGAGAGCTCAGGTTAGAACTTCCGTTCAGACAAAGAGATGACGGCTCGAATTTAGGTGTGTCCGGTTTGGGGATCTTTTCTTCAACAGCACATGATTAGCATTTTTCAATGTTTCGTCATTTTTTATGCTGAGGGTAGGCTTTAAGATTAAAGCTTATGCAAAGTATTATTCGAGGACTAGGTTATTGCTCCCACAAAATCAGAAGTCCTGGTATAATACCCCAGATATCACCACGCAGAAAGACCTAGTATGTCAGAAATAGAAAATCTTTCAAACAAGATTTCAGGGGTTACCCATATATCCGAGAGATGTTCCCCACGAGATAAGTAAGCATTCATATTTAGTTATGTTTATATTTCGAAAACAATCTACTGAATGTATAAAAACCTACTGACATATCCTCAGTGAGATCGTTTATCACATTAAACATTTCATATCTTTAGCATGCTGTGATAGTCCACTGATGTACTATCATTTCCTCTTTTTCACAACAAAAGTTGTTTTTGAATTTTTCAATGTTTTTGACCTTTTCTGGTTTTATTATGTTTTTGAATTTTTCAAATTTTTGAAATTTCTAAAATTTTTACTCCCCCTAAAATCAAAATATGTTTCAATTTTGATTTTCCGGGATAATTTGAAAAAAAAAACTATACAATAACATGACAACTGATTCGAATTGCTTCAATTCATCATTCACTTGGCATAAACAATCAGAACTCCCCCTGACAACAAACTATTTTCCCATTATGATTTCAAAACACTTAAATTTGTTTTAATCAAAATGGTTTTTTCGGAAAATAAGTTTTGTAAATTTTACCACTTGTAAGATTGGAGTAATGATCATCACCTTGTTTTCTCAAACCTTTGGATAAAGATTATATCAAGTTCAACTTAATGACCTTGATTTAACCACTTGTAAGTAAAAACCTATTTTTCAATCACTTGTAGGTTTGCTTATCAACAATTACTACTTGTAGATTGAAATCTCAAGATGCCGATTCCTACTCCACAATTACCAACCTGTGAGTTCCGGCAAGACAACCACTTGTAAAAACAATTTCCATTTTTTCAAAATCAATTTTTCAAGAATGATGCCGATTCATGCTCTATGATTACCAACTTGGGAGCTCCGGCAAGTCCAGATTTTTCAGTCGTGATAGGTTCTATCCCAGTTACTAACCCAGGATGAACCATTTTCATCTGATTTGTTCGTTTTCTTCTCATAAAATTCTTTAACCCCTTTGACCATCCCATCAATCATTTTTTCCAAAAATGTTTTGCACTGTGGGGTTAAAAACTTTTTCAACATCAAATTCTTTCTTTTCAGGAAAGAATTGATTAGAAATTTCAACTTTGCCAACTTTAGATTTTAAATTCTCGGCCCGCAATGATGGAAAATTTGCATCATCCTACGGCGGAACTGATTTCTCTTCTTTCATAACAACTTGTGGCTCCTCTGACTTTGTGGAATCAGATTTATCACCAAAATTATCACTTGATTTCTTAACAACCCATTTTTGGTTGTTAAGTTTCACTTTTCTTTTGTAAACACTTTTCGAACACTCACCAACCTCAAAAGTTGAATTTTCAAAGACTCTAAATTTTTTGGTTGGTAGTTCGGTTTTCTCAACAACTTTCTTTTTGAGTTTTTCAGAGACTCCCTGTTTTGATTGGAATGCCATTGGACAATTCCTGGCAATGTGACCAACCGTTTTGCACTGAAAACAAGTTCTTCTCTCTTTCTTCTTCTGAGCAACACCTTTCTTCATTTCTTTTTGCTTTTTATCAAGGAATTCTTTGTTTGATTGCTTTCTGAACATTTGCTCTTTTTCTGCTTCTGATGATGTACCTGAAACAAAAACAATTTTTGGTTTATAAACTTTTTCATTTTTATGATTTTTCGGTGGAATAAAAACTAGACCTTTCTTTTTGAAATTACCATTATGGTTTGGTTTCTTTTGAAAACCAGAGCCATAACTGTAACCCTTTTTCTTGTTTAATCTTCGTTGATCTCTTGAAATGTATTGTTTAGGTTTTCCAAAAAAATTTAGATCTTTTATTTCAGAAATATTAATTTCTATGATTTTGAAAACTTTTTTAATCATTTTGGTTTTAACACTTCTTATTGGAAATTCTTCGTCCGAAAATAATTTGTCAGAATCAATCAAAGTATATGCTACTTTGAATGTTTCATCATTCAAATTATTCTTTGATAATAGAAATTCTTTATTATAAACCCGTTTGTCCTTTTTGACTGTTGAATTTGACATGTTGAACTCAGACTTTGACTCTGACTTGGACTCCTCCGTTTCATCCTTATCCAACACCTAATCGACCATTTTCTTTATTAACTCGGACTCATGATCAGATGATGTAAACGTAACATCAATGTTGTTTGGCAATTTATCTGAAGACTCAGACTCCCACTGTAAATTGGTTGCTTTTTTTACTCTTTCTGAATTTGGATTTCGTGGAGAATATCCATTTTCGAGCCGGCACACTTGTTATAACCAACACTGGGTTTCTTACCAGAATTCTTCACTTCATCATCTTGTTTTGTTTCAGACTTCTTCTCTTCAGATGTTTTTTCGTCTTCAAACGTCTTCATTCCTTCCATAATAGGGTAAATCCTGCCAACCACGAAAGTAGAACATAAGTAACTTTTTAATAACCTATTTACTCTCTCGGTTTCTATTCTCTGAGTTTCCAACTTCTTTTCAAGCTCAACATACATCTCAGTGTAATAGTTGACACTATCTAGCTGTCTCATGTACGCCCCATTGAGTGTCTTCATTGCTATAGCTTGTTCACTGCTTGACTCATTGTATTGATTCATTGCTTTGTTTAAGACATCATATGATTCTTTTAGCCTGTTCATGTTGTGAATCAATTCACTATTTTGCTTCTTCATAGTCTCATAGTTTTCACAATTCTCAGACACTTTTACTGCAACAGCTTCCTTTTTTACCTCAAACACTGGAATTTCTTTGTCTTGCTTCTTTATCACACAAACCTCTTCTTCAGTATTCTTGTCATTCTTGGCTTTGTTTAAACGTTTTCTTACTTTCTCTGCCCAATAATCATCAATAGTATAATTTTCACCATTATCTTTAACAATTTGAGCAACAAAAGCTTTAGCTTTTAAGATCTCTTTGTCTGGACTATAATTGTCCCAGCTAAAATTTTCCCAGCTAAAGCCTTCTGGTAATCTTTCATCATCTTGATCTATCAGACATGCTTTATTATCAGCTGAAATATATTTATCCCAACTGGATTCTTTTGATGAACTTCCATCATCTTGATTGACCAGACAAGCTTTCTTTGAATCTTCAAGTTCCTTCCTAGCATGAGCAGTTTGTGGTTGTTGTTGTTGATACGGGTGTTGAGCAACTTGATGATAAATTGCTTTTCGATAGTAGTCATTGTTTCCAAAAGGATTTTGAGCTCCACTTGCTTCACGATTTGTGCATTCTCTCTTGAAATGGCCTTTTTCCCTGCAACGAAAACAGGTAACTCTAGATTTATCAAATCCTAAAGTTGAAACATTTGCATCATGGAAATCATCTCTTCCTGTAATTTGTTTAAAGTTTTCAGCTCTTCTCAACACGCTCGCCAAACACCACTTTATATCCATCAACTCAATCTCCTCAGCATCAACCTGATCGTAATCCTCTTTTGTCAACATCGGATTTCCGATCCTTCCTGCAACCAAGCTTCCATACGACTCTAGCACAGTCACCAACAGAGACATGTGACTTTTTGCAACTTCTTCCGAGTAGTTTTGATCATTTTCAAGATTTAATGCAATGTTGCATTGAAGAACTTTTCCACTCTTTGTTGCAGAAAAATGTGGATCAAATGATGGATATGAAGAAAATCCCATTTTGCTACTTGATCCTTGAGATGAACTTTCAGAAGAACTTTTTTCATTAAAAGCTGTTTCAATCTTTGGTGAAATGTTGGTCTTCTCACTGACACCACTTTTGTAATACAAACCAATGTCTTGTTCTCCATCATAGTTCTTCATTCTTGCTATCTTTCTTTGTTCCATCTCTTGTGCTTCAAGTTGTTTAATAAACTCGCTCAGAGTTATCTTTTCAAAACCTGGTTTATTTTTCAACATCATAAGATACGTGCCCCAAACATCATGTGGCAACGCATCAGCCAACTTTCAATCAATTCATCTTTATCTTTATTGATGTTCAATCTGCTCATATTCTTCAATAAATTGCAATATCTTTCAATAATCTGTTTGGTATTTTCACTTCTTAAACCATGGAATAGATCAAATTCTTTCTTCAAAAGTGACCTTTTGTTTTTGATCATCTCATCAAGAAACTTCGATTCTAATTCTTCCTATATCGAATGTGCACTTCCGTTGTGTTGAAGTAAAATCAAAATGTCTTCTTTCATAGCTTGCTGCAAAAGGCTAACCATCGTTTTTTCATCTTTGTATTTCTTTTTCTCTTCAGCACCCAGATTTCTAATTTCAATTTTCATTCCATTGTCTCCAACTGGTCTACTATATTGAAATTCAGTATGTTCCCATGCATCTAAGTGATATGCCAAACCCCAGTTTGTAAAACGTTCAGCCCATCCACCGTACTCTTTGATACTCATGAGCTTAGGCGGTTTTTGTGTTGTCCCCGTTTCATTTTCAAGTAACGTACTCTGAGTAACAGTCATTGGACTAGCAAAGGCATTATAGAACTCGTTTTCCATGTTTCGGTTTTCAAAATTTTACAAACACAGTTTTTCAAACGAAATGAACTTTTCACACGGAATAGAGTTGTACACAAAATCAACTTTCAAGCGAAATGAGTCTTGTTCAAGCGAAATGAACTCCTCAAGAGAAATCAGTACCCTTTTCACGCGAAATGAACACTTGAAACAAAATAAAATCCCGTTTCGTACGAAATGGAGAATATGGTTCACACGGAATGAACTTTCGTACGAAATGAAATGCTATTTCGTACGAAATGACTATCTTATGTCCAATTTCAAACGAAATGACCCCTGAATCGAAATGAAATCTGATTTCATACGAAATAACAGCAAGCTTCGCGCGAAATGAATGCCAAGTTCACACGAAATGATATCAATTTCGTGCGAAATGAATTTTTCGAAGAGTTTTTGAACAATTTGATCAAGTTTTACTTCGAATTAAGATCTGATTCTTTCTAGGGTTTGTTAAAACAGTGTTTCGCACAATATATTTGAAAATCAAGCCATTTTATCCGTGAAAACTTGTTAAATTTTGAAAAGAAGGTGTAGAAATCAGAATTTGCAGCTGAAATGGTAAGAACTCTTCCTCCTGAGCTCTGATACCACTTGTAGGATCGTTTTCAGACCCAAACGAGTCGTTCAGAAGAGATCTCGTCCAATATGAGAGGCAGAAACAAACATATTGGAGTTATTTCAGCTGTATTGCACAAGAAATCACTTTAAACTGTCTCTATATTTATATCAGATCGTATTACAAAGATGGAGACACTTCGGCAGAGCTTCGCTACCGGAATCAGAACCTTCACAAATGATTTGGCACGAAGTACTATTTATAGGTAACCCGATTTCGTACGAAACCAACTTCACACGAAATAGTGATTTCGTGCGAAATGACCAATGCTTACTTCGTACGAAATGGTTAAACCTATTTCGTGCGAAATAGCCTTTTCATTTCGTGCGAAATAGCCATCAATACATATCTCTCGAATTTCGTGCCCTGAACTATCTAATATAATACGAGACTCGATACAAGACGAAGTCGACAGACATATGCACCAACAGACTCCCCCTTGGATGTTGACGAAGTCTTCGGTTGTCGATCCTTCAGACTTTATCAGTCGTCACGCTCTCTCCAAAGATTCTCCGTTGTAAGCATCCTCAATCAATCTCTATCTTCTTTCTCTAATATCCCCTTGGATGTTGATCTGGCTCTTGAGCTTTCTAATTCTCTTGATCAGATCTCATGTTTCTTCTTCTCAGAATCTTAAGCCTGACTCTTATCCTGTTTAATCATCAACATCTTGCATAGACATAGTTCCAGGATAAGACACTGGCTCTAATCACTTCCTCTTGACTGTCTTCAGACTCACCCTTTCAATGAGCTGGGATCGTAGTCTGGAATTCACAATCTGCAAGCTTTGAATCGAAAACCTGGCTCTCAGTAGATACAAGATCTTTAGGAATCAGAACCTGGCTCTTTCCAAGCTTCAACCCTGCACAACCTCTACCTCACAATAAATTTCACAAATAAAAATTTTTACAATATTTTGAAATCATACGCAATAATTGTTCAAAATGATTTATTCTCTGTTGATCATTTGTAAGAACAACATTTTTATTTCAAAATCACTCTTCCAAACCTGTTCATCATGTTTAGCACTAGGAATTGTCTTTCATTGTTATTAAGTCACTAAGGCCTCGTCTATTCTTACGTGAGCATGCATCATAATCATCATCAAACAACAGCACCTGAAACATATGTGAAAATAAAGTCAGATAAAAATGTCGGCGAGCACATAGGTTTTGTGAGTGTGTCAAATTCATGGCTTGTATAGATGTTGCAATACCTCGTACGACTACTAGAGTCGATAATTAGAAACCTTGTATTGAAAAGTGTTTACAACTAAAACAAGTTGGTTATATGTTTTTGAAAACCTCGTTGCCATGAATCTTGACTAAAAACATTTGCTTTTGTAAACCAAGTAGTAAATCATTCTTGTAATAAAACTCGTATGGTCTATATCATTTAGTAAACATCGCTGCGTGACATAGTTTGAAATCATTCGTCCAAGTGAACTAAATAACGCCACGGAATGTAATATGATAAAAGCACTTATATATAAGAAGTACCAATGGCGTATCTACGATGCTTTTATCACATTACACCCATCCCATTATCTAATCACTTACTATAAACCAATCGTTTAATTGTACTTGTTCTCAATCCTTCGTGTTATCAAAACCAATCGTTCAATCGTTCTTGTCATAAACCATCGTTCAAACGTTCGTGTTATAAACCATCGTTCAAGTGTTCGTTTTATAAACCATCGTTCAATCGTTCCTGTTTTAATTGTGAAAAGTAACTTTTGGTCGTTTCAGTTGAACACATTCAAACCTGTGTTTTGACTCATCTATACCACCAAAGGGTGTCTTTAGTCGACTAACAAACCACCAAAGGATTTGTTAAAATCATCAGGTTATGTCGTTACCCACAATTACCCCATAACCATGGCGATAGTCCGATAACGAGATTTGTCAGATCCTATGGTACCATAACATACTACTGGTTGCCTTGGCCAAAGCTAATGAATGTCATTCATGTTATGTATCAACGCACCAACAAGTTTCGTTCACATTATTGAAATCGTCGTGTTTTAATATAAACCATAGCTTTTGTTTTGTTTTGAAAACTCGAAATAGTTTAGCACATATGAATCACCCCAAAAAAATTGAAAGAAGTAAAATAGGGGAATTATGTACTCACTTGAGATTGCAGGGTATCCTCGATTAAGTGAACTAACAAGCTCGGGCAATCAAGGAAACAAGTGGCACCTAGTATCGGATCACTATGTTAATAATCGAGGCCTAAATCGGGAGATCGGGTAGAATGAGGTTTTGTAAACCAAATGAGTGTTGGAACTCATATAATATGGTTTAACAAAGCCTACATTCTGATTTGAAACCTATCTTAAGTGCTTTTGACCCGTTATGACCCGTTAAGGTAGTCTACGCTACTTTACCACGTCATTTGCGCAAATGCACATTCGGATGGCCTAACTAGTCCTATGACAAGTATTATATGCCTAAATATGTTCAATATTGTTGCATAGTCAGTTAAGTGTCAAAATTTTGGTTACATAGGCTTAAAATGAAATTACGCGTAAAAGGGGCATTTTGGTCATTTTCCTAAGGCATATAAACTACCTATCATACAACTAATTAAACGAAATGACCATAAGGCATAACCTCGGAAGGTTTTTCCCTATACAACTATGGTCACAATATATGTTTGGTCGGATCCTAATGATCGACCAAACGGGTCGGGTTCGAAAGATTAAGCAGTTGTCAAGACCGCTTGACTTATGGCGCTATATAAGCACTAAACTAAAAGTGACAGAGTTAAACATGTTAAAACATGTTTAACTAAGTTAAAAAACTGATTTGATTCAAAACAAAGTGTTTTGATACCCGAAAATAGTTTCTTCGCAAAATGCACATAGTTGTGCATTTTGACTGAAACTTTGACTAGTTAACGTGGTAATCAGTAGGTATAGTCGCAAGGGACTATAACCATCGTAAGTACGCTCACGTTGCAAAGTTCAAACGCACTTTGACTTAACCAAATCATGGTTAAAGCTGAAAGTCAAACACTGTTTGACTTTCTTGCTTAAAATAAATAAAAAAAGAGATGAAAGAACACTTAAAAGTGTTCTAGGCTGGAAAAATGACAAGGAAGCTCAAGTATGAGGCCTCCAACAAATGTGGTAGCCTCAAATCAGAGTTAGAGTGAAAGAGAATGGAATAGGCACTTTGAAGTGTTGATGAACATGGGTTTATATAAGATTTCATGAACCATTAGATGATTGCCATGTGTTTGTGTGATGATCAAGGAACAATCAAGACCATACACATGTTAGGCTCTGATTTGGGGACTTGGAGAACACATAAACTAGCCCACAATACTAAAAAACCATGATCAAAACCAAGTTCAACAGACTGTTTTGCTGAAAACAAGTTCCTACCCAACACCCGCTGTCATGCCCCGCGACAGAGACATCAAAAGCTGTCACGCCCCGCCAGAGATCCTAGACAGAATCTTTCAGAAATTGTCAAAACAGGTCCCTGCAGCTCTGAAACTTGTTTCTCGACGCGTTTAACCCCCGTTAACCCAATTTCAAGGCTCTATAAATATGTTAAAGCATAGGGGACTTGAAATATTCTTGGAAATATAATGAATGTCGGTTTGTTTGGTCGTACAGTCACGTTTTTTCGGTTAATTACGACGGAACTCGAACGGACGCAAAAACAATCCAAATTACGCGACGAATGGTATTTTTGCATTCCTATCACTAAAATACATTATTCTAGTGATTACAAAAATTTTTGGATGTCCGGATATGGTCAGAACGCAAGATATGCACGCATATGCAAACTTTCGCAGTTTTGACGCTTTTAGTCCCTATAATCAAATAAGCTATGTTAAGGGTATTTAGGGTATGTTTAGCTTATGATCTTGTTCCAGAGTGTACGTTGCTATACGAAACGGCAGACTTTTGCAGGTTGTAGCAAATAGTCTCTTTGATCGAATAAACTTTTTTTGGCATACCAAACCCTTCAAAACTTATTTATAAGTTATTTAAAGGTTATTTAAGGTATGTTAAGATTATGTCACTATTCCGGAGTGTTTGTCGCATTAAACTGGTCACGTTTATGTAACAATTTGCGTATAACTTTCTAGAAAGTGATTTAAAGCTTGAAATCGAACTAGAATTGAAACGTGAAATTGTCAAACACAAATAAACAAATATTGAGACCAAAACACATTGTTTCATTGATATTTGATGTTGTTCTACATCATACAGTGTTTACAGAGCACAAATGTTACAGTGAGTTATGCTAAATTAGGTGTTGAACACAAGTGTTTTATTTCTGTGTTAGATAAGACCGTAGAACTTAAGAGTTTTAGTGAGGCAACAAAGGATCCAAATTGGATATCTGCCATGAATGAAGAGATTGAGGCTCTTCATAGGAATGATACATGGGAACTTGTGGAGTTGCCTCCGACTAGGAGTGTTGTTGGGTGTAAGTGGATTTATAAAATAAAGTATAAATCCGCTGGTGAGGTTGAGATGTTTAAAGCCAAGTTTCTTGCCAAAGGCTATAGTAAAAAACAAGGGGTTGATTTCGACGAAACCTTTTCACCAGTGATAAAACTTGTTACTGTTAGGTGTATTATTGCATTAGCTGTAGAATATGGTTGGAGTTTATATCAGCTTGATGTGAATAATGCATTCTTATACGGTAGTTTAAATGAAGATGTTTACATGTCATTACCTGATGGTTATTTTTCCAAGGAGGAAAAAAAGAGTGTGTAAACTAAAAAAGTCTTTATATGGCGTGAAGTAGGCACCTAGAATGTGGAATGAAAAGTTAGTCCATGTTTTATTTGATATGGGTTTTAGTCAAAGTAAATATGACTATTCATTCTTCTATAAAGTGACTAAAGTGTGATTGTTTATTTGCTTATTTATGTTGACGATATAGTGATAACTGGTAACAATCTTAATGAAATAGAATCGTTAAGGCTAGCCTCAGGTCCAGATTCCTAATAAAGGACTTGGGTGAATTAAAATACTTTTTGGGAATAGAAGTTTTAGATATGAAAGGAGGTATTTGCTTATCACAAAGGAAGTATTGCTTAGAGTTGTTATCTGAGTACGGCATGACAGGATGCAAACCAGTTAACAACTCTATAGAGCAAAATCATGTTCTTGTAAATTTGTGTAAAGAAATTACAATGTACTTGATAATGTATTAGGTTATCAAAAATTGGTTGGCAAGTTAATTTATCTTGCTCATTCCAGACCTGATATTTCATACACAGTTCACTACTTGAGTCACTATATGCATTCTCCTACTCAAGGTCATCTAAAGATTGTATTTAGATTATTACGTTATTTAAAACAGTCGCCTGGCAAAGGTGTGTTGTTCAGTAAAGGGCCTGCATGTGATTTAGTTGGGTATGCAGATTCTGACTGGGCAAAGTGTCTAGAAACAAGAAAGTCCATTACCGGATTTTGCGTGTTTCTAAGGAATTCTTTGGTTTCTTGGAAAAGTAAGAAGCAATCTACAGTATTCCAATCCTCAGCAGAGACTGAGTATCGATCCATGTGCGCTGCGGCTTGAGAGTTGGTGTGGTTAAAAATATGTTGTTAAAACTGAGTGTTAAAGTTAAGTTGCCAGTCAGCTTATTTTGTGTCAATTTAGCTGCATTGTCAATCGCTGCTAATCCTATCTTTCATGACAGGACTAAGCATTTTGAGCTTAATTTTTTCTTTTTAAGAGAATTGATTTCGAAGATTGTGTTAAAACCTTTGGGAATTGATTCTAAAGATCAATTAGCAGATTTGTTTACAAAAGACGTGTTAATACAACAACATATTCGTCTTTGTGCAGGTACTAACATGTTTGATCCGTTTAAATACTAAACTGAGCCTAATGCTAGTAGATATTATTAATTTTATTCTTAAATGTTAAGTCTTTATAATAAAAACATTATATGTTTATTTATAATTGAAATGATTTATTTATTACCTACAAGAAATAACAAATATTAATATAAAAATTAAATGATTTTCAAATTATTATAAAAAAGTGTCCTAATAAAAACTTTAGAGAAACATAAAAATAGATTAAAATGTTATATTTATGTAAGCAATATTAATTAAAGATGTTAACTATTATATCTTAAATGTAAACATATAAGAAGGATTCTTATATTTGAAATTATACTTTTTATTTTTTGAACCTTACATAATTTTGTTCCAAAAAACCGAACCGAACTCACATAAAAACTGAAAAAACCGAAACCGAACGGTTTTAAAAAACCAAAAACCGACATTTTGGTTTTGGTTTTGGCTTTGCCCAAAACCTGAACTGAACCGAACCATGCACACCCCTATAAGTCTATTATTCTCAGTTTAGTATTTTTGTAACTTATATATTTGTTCTTTGTTTCATGTTACATAATAAATGATGCATGCTGATGGCCTGAACAACTGGAAGAGACTAGAGTTGGGCTATGCAGTTGGGCTTAAAAAAGAGTTTGCTGAACTGGGGCTATGCGGTTATAACACTGAACTGGGCTGTACGGTTATAACAACTTTGGAGAGCATCTCTTGTGGCAGCCATATAGAGAGACAGTTCATTATTATTATTCAGTCATATTTATCATTCTTCTCTCTGTTTTCTCTCTCTAAAATACCTAGGGTTTCATATCTTAGATTCATCTTGAATCTGAGATTTCCGTTTTTGAGATTCGGTGTTCGGGATTATCGTGTTGATAATCCTAGTGTGTGAGAGTTGAGAGTTTTGTGAGTGATTTTGTTCTGTTCTTTCTCAGTATTTGTAGTAATCATCAAACTTCCAGGGTAACAAAGATCTTTGGGTTGGGTTTCTTATGTTAATTACATGTTAATTTACTTGGTTGATACCAATTTTGACAACCTTTTTCATGGTGTATTCATAGCAAATTAATCTTGTATTCTTGTGTATCTCTCAGTCTTAACCATCTTTCACTCCCCTGTTTTAAAGAGATATTAGAGACTGTTCTTTACACATCTATGAACTTGCAATTGCTTGATTTCATTTTTTTTTTAATTATTACTTGATCCACGAATATGGATACTTTCTTACAGCAGTTTCAACATCTTAAAATACAACTAGAAGATATAATAGCAGCCACCGACAACTTCAACGATGATAACTGTATTGGACGTGGTGGTTTTGGGAATGTTTATAAAGGAGAACTGTCTCACTCTAAGGGGCGAAGCATGGTTGCTATCAAGCGTCTGGATCGGAGGCATGGACAAGGAATACCCGAGTTCTTGAAAGAGATCACAACGCTTTCCAGTTACAGCCAAGAAAATCTCATCTCTCTTCTGGGATTTTGTTACCAAGGGGATGAGATGATCCTGGTATATGACTATGCATCTCGTGGAAGCCTTGACCGCTATTTAAATTCCCCTCATCTTACGTGGTTACAGCGTCTCAAGATATGCCTCGATGCAGCAGAGGGATTAAGGTACCTTCATGATCCAAGGGGGGCACACCAAAGACTTATCCACTGTGACGTAAAAAGCGCCAACATCCTACTTGATGACAACTGGAATGGCAAAGTCTCTGACTTTGGATTTATCAATAATGGGTCCCGCAAACGAGCAGCAATCGGTTATTGTCACCATGGCAGCAGGTACCCTTGGGTACTGTGATCCGCAGTATGCGATGACGCACACCCTAACAAAAGAGTCAGACGTATACTCTTTCGGTGTGGTCTTATTCGAAGTTTTATGTGGGAGGTTATGTTGTACATATAGCAATGGTCGTGTTCAGCAGAATTTAGTGCGCACGTGGATTGAATGCTATAAAGAGAAGAAGTTAAATGATATCATCTTTGAAGATACAACCATTCAACCACTGGAGCAGAGTGCTTTAAATTTTTTTTCTGATATTGCATATCGATGTTTGAATGAATCTCGTAAAGATCGGCCAAGGATGGATGAGGTTGTGACAGAACTTGCGACTGCACTCCGATATCAGAAGGTACATTATGTTTGTAGGATGTTAGTTTATTTGGGAATTTCACTAGCTTCTTTAAAAGGCATAGCAAAAATCTTATTTTTCTCCTTCAAGTGTTTTTTTCCCTTTACCGTTCTTGAGAAAGAATTCAGTTGATTCACTCTAAACACCAAAGAAATAAGATTGCGGAATGAATTAAAATTGAAATACACCACCGAATTGAAATGAAAATGTTTGCAGACGTCGTGTCAAGCTGTGCGCTTGCAATTGCTTTCCCACCCTTGATTTGTATTTAGCAACTATTATCTGATCCCCAAATATGTTGGTATTCTGGCAGCAATTTCAAGATCTTAAAATCCCGCTGGAAGAGATAACATTAGCCACCAACCACTTCAATGTTGAGAAGAACTATATTGGAGATGGTGCTTTTGGGAAGGTTTATAGAGGAGAAGTGTCTCACTCTAAGGGCCGAAGCATGACTGCTATTAAGCGTATAGATCCGAAGTTCTTGAAAAAGATCAGGATTCTTTCTTGTTACAGGCATGAAAATATTGTCTCTCTTCTGGGATTTTGTTACCAAGGGGATGAGATGATCCTTGTGTACGAGCATGTGTCTCGTGGAAGCCTTGACCGCTATTTGGACTCCCCTCATCTCACGTGGTCACAACGTCTAAAGATATGTTTGGATGCCGCAAAGGGGCTAAGGTACCTTCATGATCAAAGGGGGAGACACCAAAAACTTATCCACTATGTTGTAAAAAGCGCCAGCATCCTACTTGATGACCAATGGAATGCTAAAGTTTCTGACGTTGGATTATCAAGAATGGGCCCCGCTAATGAGCAGAACTCTGTTATTGTCACAGTTGCAGAAAGTAACCCCGGGTACTGTGATCCACAGTATGCGATGACACACACCCTAACGAAAAAGTCGGATGTATACTCTTTTGGTGTGGTCTTATTCGAAGTTTTATGTGGGAGATTATGCTATACGCTTGATAGCAAAGATCATGTTAAGGAGATCTTAGTGACCACGTGGATTAAGAGCTATGAACAGAACAAGTTAAATGATATCATCTTCAAAGATCCGACCATTCAACCATTGGAGCAGAGTACTTTAGATATATTTTCAGACATTGCGTATCAATGTTTGAAGGAATCTCATGAAGATCGGCCAAAGATGGCTGAGGTTGTGGCAGAACTTGAGAGAAGTCTAGATTTACTCAATTATCAAGAGTTTATAGGTGAATGGAACAAACAATGTCCTCTGAACTACAGATCTGACATTGAACCGATGAAGTTTCAGTCCAAAGGGATCCTCCGTAACAGCGGCAAAACGGTAATTAGCTTCTGTGTCTGTATTATAGAATATCACATGCCATTTACCGTCCCATTAAGTGACAATGCTCCTCCAAGTGCTACCATCACATGTAACTTTTAACATGCACGATCAACTAACTTGAACTTGTTTAATGGACGTACGTACAGTGGTTTTCATTGAATAAGAAGGGAGAACACTGTGAGATGATATCTATTGCAGAATGTTTGGGTTCAGATGTCGTGTTTGCAGAATGGCACAGATTCTCATCTGAATATAATTCAAGGTGAGTTTTCCTGTTTGTAGCTTTTGAGAGTACTTGCCACCTACAATGTATCATTCTTTGTTGCTATTCACGCAGATTTGCTGTGGGCACCTACCACTGGTTTGGAGGCGTATTGAGAACACATGCAAAAACTCAGTTCTTGTCACCAGGAATCACATACGCGGTGAACCTTGTGTTCAAATATTATAGAGAAGGGAAGAGAAGATGTGAACCTATATTCCTTAAATACAGATTACAAGGGGAGAGAGAGAGTTCAATTTCATACATTGCATATGAGAGAGAAGATGGATGGTGGGCATGTGAATTGTATCAGTTTACTACTGACCACATAACAGTTGATCTTCAGATTTTGTTTGAGGGCTTCGATAATAGTGCTTACTTCAAAGTAGAAGTAGAAGGCATTGAATTCCAGCCCTTGGAGAATGTAAGTTTACCAATTAAAATTTGATTATTCATGTACATCATTAATTAATTGATTTATATCTTTTAGTTTTCTTTTACTGTCCAGCTGCCACAATCAAATATTAGTGACAAATTCAAAGTCTGATATGGTTATGTTGTTCTACAGGAGGAACATATAGATGACAAGCAACCCATCTCAGATTTAGATTCAGATTCAGATGCAAATTGGGAAGAAAAACTGCCAGCTGATTATGAAGACATAATGAAGTTGTCAAAAAAAGGGATTTTTGATTATTTTCCATGGACAGCGAAGAAGAAAAAGAAGAAGAAGAGAAAAGCGTACGCAATTCTTTGCGAAGGGTTCTTAACCAATGATGGCAGGAAGGTAACTTTGATAGCAACAATTTCATACTTCCATTACTGAATTGCAAATCTATTTATCTGTTTTCCATATGTAGTTGTTGGTGGAGCCTATGAATATGGTTCCACATGAGGGGAGAATTATATATTGAATTGCTAAACATATCTATATACTCGTTGCTTGATATATAGTGGTTTTCTCTTGACAAAAATGGGAAGAAATGTCACATGCTATCAGCGGCTCTCATATGGAGTTGGAAAAAAAAAGTGTTACTACCTGAATCAAGGTTCTTTAATATATCCCTTTTCAGATTTCTTATATAGATTACTATTTTTTGCAAATCTTTTACATGTAAGATGATTTTCTAACATCTCTCAGATTTAGACAAGCCATTCAGTGGGTGGATAATTGGTGTATTAATATCAAAACAGAAGTCCGGTCCCAACTAGTATCATCTGAAACAACATATGCATGTTACCTTGTCTACAAATTACCAGAAGACGAATATGGATTTGAGGGTCCTGTGAAAGTCGAAGATAAAGTATGTGACACCGGATATACTATTTGGTATATCTATTTAACTACTCCTCAAACCCCAATTATTAGACCAAAGGTTGGTCAAAACACCCACAAACCACTCAATTTGCCGAAATATAACGGCCTTCCACGCCAAAGGAAGGATGGATGGATTGAAGTGAAAATTTGGGAATTCCAAGCTGCCACTACAGTCATCATGGATTTGACTTTGAACTTTTGTGACCATAAGGCATTTAGTGGGCTTATTATAGAAGGCATTGAGTTTAGACCCATATAGATTTTTTTTTTGGTTATAATGGACAAAAATTAAGTGTAAACACAAAATTTGTTTTCTTTTTTCTATACTAGTAGTGAAACCCGTATACAAACACAGGTTGTTTTTAGAAAACCTTGCATACCACATTTTACTAGAAAGAATAGATAGGTGTATAGATATTGTAATTTTTAGTTTAGAATATTAAAATAGTCATGAGTTATTCTCACAAATCTTGTGTGTTGATGCATTTAAACTCTGATTTACAAATAAAGTGAGAACTTTATCTTCTCGTTGTGTTAATCAGTATAAACAAATAATAAAAAGTAGTCACTACCTTTCACCGTAAAAAGTGAGAACTGCTATTTTAAATAGTGATATCTGGTTGAAATTATGTGCAAACACACGTTTTTAGAAAACCATTCACACCACATTTTATTAAACGAATGACTACATTTTTAAGGTTTAATTAAAATTAGATTATAAAAAACAGAACATATTTTAAATAACAAATAATATATAAATCTAACACACTAAACTAGTTTAATATCCGTCTAGTGGACGGGTTACGTTGACATCGTAACAAACAAAACAAAGATAATCTATATTAAGTGGACAATCGAGTAGAGCTAGTTCCCAACCCTACGTAACTGCTGATTTGGATTGAGACCTGAAAACACAACGAGAAGATAAAATTCTAAGATGAGCATCACTATAAGGGTGCCATGAAACTTTTTAAGTAGCCCGTATGGTATTGTTCGTTTTGAGGTAGAGATCTAACATTCTAACCCAACATAGATCTACATGCAAATCAGTAGAATAAAAGTGCTTTCAAAAAGGAGTAGTAAGTGCTTTCATATTTTATTACATACATACAACAGCACTATCTTTTGATGAAGAACTCCCATATTTTAATACATACATAATGCATAACCCACTTGATCCTAAGTGGGGTTTTTTAATGGATAGCGTGTTCAAGGAACAAAAAAGAACATGGAGTACACTTTCTACCACAAAGCACACATTAAATTGTCCAAATATGGATCATTTGGCATACCAGATTAGTTAGCTCATGAAGTGTAGCATCCATCCATGTATATATTTAAATTTCGTCTTTTGAATACAAAGTCTACGTGGCTGTGATGACCACCGACCTGTTTAAAACAAAATGCACCAATTGTTAAATCACCAAAATAGGGACCAGTAACCATTTTACATTTTCCAATATGCACCAATTATTATCTTGAATGAGTATGTCAAACAAAACTCTTACCTTGAACCCCATGTGGCATCACCATTACAACCTGCATCTCCTGTTGCAAACCATGCCTGGATTATTTTAGAAAAATACATATGAGTCACCTTCAAAAGCTAGTGACATGATCATATTTTACATGGCATTCTACTTGATGTAGTATATAACAGTCTTCTAACTTTGACCCATTCACTTATGGAAGTGTAAATTCAAGCTATGTTTCATCTCAAACGGGCCAAACACGTAAAAATATAACTTAAAACGAAATGTGCCAAATAGTAATTATTTGCAAAGAAATTTAATAAATTCACACATAAAAAGCGTTCGTTTAGACCTGACCTGTAACAAAAAGTTGCACCTTCTGGCCTTGTTAGTCCTGCCCATTTTACTACCTCTTATATATTGTGAAAAAGGACAGCATAGAAACTTACCTGATGGTAACACACAACGTGTTGGTGTTGCAATCGGGAAAGGTTACGCGACCCATCTAATCCACAAAAGAAAAAAAAAACCAGTTTCGACCCTTCAATGCAAAGAAAGTCTTAGATAATTCTATTAAAAATTAAAATATTACACTAATAATAGTTTCTGTAATCACAGGTCAACTCACCCGATCCAACATGCTTGGAACCACCCAAAAAATAGTATCCGTTTTAACAGGTTACGCGACCCACCCAACCCCCATGATGCCACCTTAGACCGTGTATAATATAAAAAAACATTATATGGCAACCTATTACAATAGTACTATAATACTATCAGACCTTTTTTCTAGAACCCGTACCTTAAAGAATTTTAGAGTTTTATAATCAAAGGACAGCAAAAACATAGCGTAGTTAGTTCTGTAACACCATCTGATCTAGTTGATATTCTCCTCAATTTCCAAGCTTTTTAGATAGTCAAACCGAAGATACAAGCACCAACAGTAGAATTAATTCACATGAAACGAACCACAAGGAATCTAATTTTGTTACAAGAAAAAGATGGAGATAATGCATACCTTTGGCTCATGACTTTGGAATTCGGTTATATAATGAAATTCAGGGTGTGGGTTGTGGAAACAATCTATTCCTCCTTAAACTCTTCTATAACACCACATCCTATTCTGGGTTTTAAAAAGTGCGCCTGACGCGCGAGGCGCAAGCCTTTGCGCCTTTAATAGCCCGAGGCGTGCTTCTTACAAGAAGCACCAAAAAGAGCAATTTTGGACGGCTTTTCTGACCTGAGGAGCGCGCCTCTTGTACCTAGGGTGTTTTTACGTTGTCTTTATGCATCAAACTGTTGTAATATATTTTATATACTCACTTTGCGCCTTGGGTACGAAAAGCCTGCCGCTTTTGCACTTCACGCCTCAGTTTTAGACCTCGTCGCTTTTGGGTGTCTCTCACTTTTTAAAACTAAGATCATATTTCATACGGTTTTATGTTATAATACTGAATTCAGTGAAGAATTTAAAATTTTAATGTATGGTAAGTCAAGAAGAATAAATATGACATAAATTTAAAAGAAGGCAGCCAAGCAGCTTACATGTGTTTTCTCAGTTCTTTCAAATAAAACAACATTAACCCCACGATCTACAGTTGCAAGATGGTCCACAATTTTGTCAAATTCTATAATTGAATTATATCAACTACGATAAAAACATTCAAAGTGTAATCAGTTACTAAATTGTGAATTATTAAGAAAAAGGACTTAAAGCTTTTGGTACAAAACCTAAACTGTTCGTGGTCTTACAGTAGAATAATTTTGAGTTATTGTTAATATAAACATGGGACTATAAACGAAAGATACCATAAGTTTGGGATCAAACTCAACATACAATTTTTATTATTGCCCATTCTTTTTCTCGGTTGTCAAATTCAAAAGCAAACATATTATTTAAAATCAGATCAAACATCCCAGGCACATAACTAGGGGTGTAAACAAGCCTAGATGCTCGAGAGCTACTCGTGATCGGCTCGGTTAAAAGCTCCAACGAGCCGAGTCTTAACGAGCCCGAGCCCGAGCTCGAGCCTGAAATAATGCTCGTTTTGTTACCGAGCCCGAGCCTGAAATACAAAGCTTGTTTAGGCTCGCGAGCCTAAACGAGCCCATACAAAATTTTAATTTTTTTATATATAATATATTAATAATGATGATAACATTGATGAGTCGAGCTCGAGCCGAGCTTTGGCTCGTTTAAGCGATGTTGAAGTGAGCTCGAGCCGAGCTTTTAGCTCGTTTAAGGTTGTTCTCAAAATAGTTCGAGCCGAGCTCGAGCTTTGGGTTTTACTCGCGAGCCGAGCTCGAGCTCAAAGAAATAGGCTCGAACCGAGCCGAGCTCGAGCTTCATAAAAACCTAACGAGCCGAGCTCGAGCCTGGTCGAGCTCGGGCTCGGCCCGGCTCGTTTACACCCCTACACATAACCATCAGATTTATCCAAAAAGTAATCATATTTGAACAAACAGGTCTATAAAGTGAAATAATCCTAATCCAGCTTTGATAATATTTGAACAGGCAGGTCTACAAATATCTTGATAAAGGGAAATTATCCAACTTTGTGTAGCTTTAATCTATTGATTATCTAACTACATTATCATAGTTTCTGAGTCTTCACATCAAAATCATACAATAGCATATCTCAATATCAAACATAAGTACCTTCTATCATCAAAAATAGAAATAAAACACACCCGCCTCGTATTTCAGTAAAATTTTCAAATCCCAACAACAAACAACTTACAAAAAAATAAAAAATTACATGGAAAAAATTATTTGTTACCTTATAACAGTTGAAGTGGATGCTCTACCTGCAAAATTTAGAGAAAGAGGGCAAAATTACATTTTTTTTGGCGAAATCATCGGTTTTCAATATATTATAAAAACAGAGACGATTACATATTCTTATGTCCCCTTAATACAAAACTGATTTTGGACTAATCTCAACCATTAGATCATTCTAAAATAAATTTCTGACCATTTAAAATCAAAATTTGCGTCTAGAAGCAGAGGTTAAGAGAGCAAAATTAGGGTTTGAATATAGTTTGAAAAGAAAACCAAATCAGAGAGCAAGAGAGGGATAGATTCACCTATGTGTTGCCACCTGCTGCCAATCGAATAAACTAATTTCATGCTAACGAAATTGCTGCTGAAGAAGATGATAGTGATGGCTAAAACAACAGACATACAAGGACAATAGCAATATTATTCCCTAATCAACTGTGTATGCAATCAAAGTATACCTTAATGTCGCTAATTTCTCGAAGAGTCAGCTCTCGAATCTTGCTCTTCCCCTTCTGCGTCTAGAGAACCAGAGTGTTGGATGTATGTTTTCTATAAGAAAAGTGTAGCGCAATTTTGGGTAGTGGGGGTTGATAGAACTGCACTTGGAAACTGTTTTGTAACCTCTTGAGTCAAATTCTACCGATTATAAGCTTTCTAATTAACAGATAATCAAAAGCAATGAAAAACAAAGTTAAAACGAACCTCGAATTGGGTTCCACAGATAATCCAAAACACGTTTGATTGAAGCGTTCACCTGATACTTTCCAGCAATGGAGTACGATTTATGGAGGAGCGTTCACCTGCTGAAAACCCCAAACAAAATTTGGGCCACCCTCCATCATGTAATATATGTTTTAGAATGAAGAAAAAAGTGAGGGTGGCCCTCCATCATAATCCACCCTCCAAAATTTGGGCCACCCACCATCGTTGCTTGATTTCACATCCGTCTCTTCTTTTATGTTAAATGCATTGTGATCACATGGACGAACCTTCTAATTTCACCAATTTATATGTGAATTCGAGAAGGAAGAAAAAAAATTAGGGCTTTGTGTAAGAAATAAGAGTGAGGATGAAGGTGATTGAACACAATTTTTGCTACAAAAGGAAGGATTATGATGAGCGTAGGTTGCATATGCAGTTTTTGGTGAGGTGGGAGGAAGATATGGGGGGGGGGGGGGGGGGGCGATAACTGCCTGTAACTGGTTGGGAAACATTTGTAGGAGTGATTTGTGGAGAACATGGTCAGGAAAACATGGAGCTTAGGAAACTGTCATGAACTGACATTATAGCAGTTAAAAATGTGAGTTTAAATGGTCAGGATTTAATTTCAGCAAGATCCAATGGTAGAGATCAATTTGAAAAGTAGTTAGACTTAATGGGTTCCATATATATATATATATAGGGTGGGGTTCTAGAGTGAACACTAGTGCATTTGCGAACTATGTGAACAAATCCTTGCCATTGATCTACACACGTGTATGACCTGGATCTCATCATCAAATCGTAAAATACACTAGTGTATTTCAACATCAAATCCTGGCCATTGATCTACACACGTGTATGGCCAGGATTAGTTCACTCAGTTCGCAAGCTACACTAGTGTTCACTCTTGAACCTAATTCTATATATATATATATATATATATATATATATAGGGGTCCGCTAAAATGAGAACCACCTCGAGTTGTAAGAACCGTGAGAACTACACCGTACGAGGCGAGGTGGAACAATTTTTTTTCTTCACAAACGTAGATGCGTGTATTATAAACACATTTGTAAAAAAAAATTCAAAAAAAAAGTTTTTGAGCACCACAAGTGTATGTTTACGGGTACCGTAAATTTTCCGGTAGGATTTACGGTACCTGTAAACACAAACTTGTGGTGCTCAAAACTACACACACGACATTTTTTCTGATTTTTTTACAAATGTGTTTATAATACACGCATCAACGTCTATGAAAAAAAATTTGGGCCACCTCGCCTCGTACGGTGTAGTTCTCACGGTTCTTACAACTCGAGGTGGTCCTCATTTTAGCGGTCCCCTATATGTATATATATATATATATATATATATAGGTAAAGGGTACTGTACAAATTCCATTATCGTACATTACGTACGCTACAATCTCAGCCGTCAGATCATCTTCCCGCAATGAAAATCGCAAGTTGTTTTTTTTTTGTAATAATTTCGCATGTGATAAATTTGATGAAATAGCAGGTGTTTTTTTGTAACATTTTCGCATGTGTTAATTCAATTTCGCATGTGATAATTTTGATGAAATAGCATGTTGGTTTTTGTAACAATTTCGCATGTGGTAATTCAATTTCGCATGTGATAATTTTGATGAAATAGCATGTTGGTTTTTGTAACAATTTCGCATGTGGTAATTTTGAAGAAATCGCATGTTAAAAAACCAACATGCGAAATTGTTACAAAAAAACAACATGCGATTTTCAATGCGGAAAGATGATCTGACGGCTGAGATTGTAGCGTACGTAATGTACGATAAGCGCATTTGTACGTTAACCAGCCCATATATATATACATATATATATATATATATATAGGGTGGGAGTGGGCTACAAAGTCTATTTTTCCTACAAAGTGTAAAAAGTCATAAAACACCATAATGTCAACCATAAAACACACTCAAAACCCACAAATAACAAAGTGAAGATTACTAAAACGTCATATTTGTGGGTTTTGTGTTGTGTTTTGGATGATAAGGCTTTGATTATTGAATAACTAATATTATTGTGTTTTATATTGATCATCTTGTTGTGTTTTATATTCATAGATCTACAATGGTGTGTTTGAAGTTTTTATGGACTTTTAGGGTTTGGATATTGTGTTTTAGTGATATTCACTCTGTTATTTGTGGGTTTTGAGTGTGTTTTATGGCTGAAATTGTGGTGTTTTATGAGTTTCTACACTTTGTAGGAAAATTGGATTTTGTAGCCGAACCCCACCCTATATATATATAATTCCATCTCTTTGATTCATAATATCTATTATTAACAGGTTCAAACAATCAAAAGATCACACACATTGCCCACTCTCATATTCTGTCAACCCCTCTTTCCATCCTCAAGACCTCAAAGGTAAAATCATCTTTAACAGTGGTGCAGTCAAGTGACTCGAAGAGACAGTGTTGATTATTCCATCCACTGAACTCGTTGCAAACTAACTACACAACAAACAAAAATTAAACTAAGAAATTAAGGGAAAATGACGAAAATATCCATTTAACTGGGAATAATAACAAAATAAACTTGACTTTCTAAAATCACAGAGAACTGGTTGACATAAATGTTAAGACAATTGTATTAATATCACGTAAAACTTACAACCAAGCATCGACTCTTCGACCACATTAGTGGCTTGAGGGGCATATGGCGATGATGTCCTCGTAACCCTTTGTTCTAACCATGAAGGCTAGCCAATCCCAGCATTACTACTCAAGTTTATTTTGAGATAACCATTATATCTATTAACACTAAAACAGTCAGTTAGCTACAATATCAAATTAATATAGCATCAAAGAATCATTCTTGTTGGTTTAAATAATCTTAAATATATTATATTTGACATACTTAACACTAATAACTACACATGTTTATCTTCAAAAAAAGGTAGAGTTAAATTGCAGAATAACGAACCTTTCTAGATGTTATAAGGTCCATTGCTTCAGAGTGTGAGATCTTGCTAAACCAAATCCTGCACTGTCACACCCCAACCGATGGCGGAAACATCGAGATGAGACGAACAAATTGCTCAAAACATCATAACACTTTGTGACAATATAATTTAAATTCAAATTCATAGCAAGGCTAAAAATGTCATACAGAGACAACATTTTTTCAAACATTACATCAAAATAATAATTTAATCTTGGTGTGTATCTAAGTCCACCTAAATCTTGTTTCTTCCATAACATCATCATGTCTATCAACCTGCAATATGTATTATAATATATCAACAAAAAGTTGACGAGTATACAAGTTTTCATACATATCATAATATAGAATAAAAAGTTTAACGTGCTCGTATCCAACATGAATCACAATGTGCAAGTTACTAATATACTGAAACAGTGTACTATATGTTCAAACCCAAGTATACAATGCGTTAATTTTGCCTATCCCAAAGAATAACGGTAGGTTAACATGTTTAACTTAACAATACCCCAAGACTAATGGGCGGTGCGTTAATCTTATAGCGCTATAATTGTTAAGGTAGGCTAGCAAAGTTAATGCGCTTATATCCGCACAAGAAGTTTACATAGTATACAAGATTTACAAGCATCATATAGTTTCATGTTAAGCATGGATAGAGATTAAAATTGTTTAAGTGTTTCGTGATTTGTATAACATACATGTTGCACCCAAAGTGTAAAAAGGAAAATGGGATTAAGTATACTCATGGTTTTGCAAGCTTTCCACTTGGTAATCCTGCGAGAATTGTTATTTGTTAGAGTGGAACACCGTGTCCTACACGAAGAAACATAGGTGTGTGAGTATAGGAAGTTAACGGAGGATTAGAGATTTGGAGTTTAAAATGTATGAAAATAGTCATATAAGAAAATAATCATCTAGTCATATAATACTTGTTTTGACACTATGAACCCAAAAGGGTTAGAATGTTTTCATGGGTCAAAACACCCATTAGAATCATAACAAGTTATAAAGTCTTAGATGATGTAACTTAACATTTGACAAATGCCGCTAATTCATCATCAAAAGTTTGGTTACTTGAATATTATATAAGTATTATAGAGTATATATTATAGTCTAAGTCCAATCAATAACATCATACAAGTCATGCATGAGGTAGGAAGATGAATCTTCCATTTAGGTACCTCTTTGGTATTCACCAGTACACGTGTTGTCATAAACAACAAGGAGGGTCAAGAATATATAATAGGAATGAAATAACTATAACTAATCTAAGAAAACATCAAGTGATGTGTGGATTTTCAAGTAGGACAGCCCAAGCTAACCTTATAATCACACAAACTTCAAGCTTCAAGCTTGTTCATCACTTGTGGTTAAAACCCTATTCAAATAGAATGTTTATGAGGTTTAAACCTCTGATTTTACATGTCACAACCTTGTTTTTAAGCCCAACTAATCATAGACTTTGATTATGAGCATAAGGACATAGGAATGTGATGAGATAACTCAAGTTCAAACAAGTTTAACAATGGTTTAATCAAAACAGAAAGTTTATTGCACTTTGGAGCCTTATATGGTGATGTTCCAGCCTTGGTTTTCCATGGAAAACCTGTGAAAACATACCTAAGGTTGTTCCAAGTGATTAGAAAAAAGAATCAAAGAAAAAGAATGAGTAGAAGTGAACTTATGCTTACTTTAGTGACTTGATACGATTATGAACTTGCTACAGTTTTCCAGCTGAAATGAGAGTGATTTGAGTGTGTTTTGAGTGAGTTGCAAAGTGGAAAAAGTGTGGAGGAGGCTTGGGTTTTATAGGGAAACATTAGGTTAAGTTAGTTGAGTGTATTTAATGAAGAAAACACAAAAGAACTCAACAAAACACAAGGAAATGGCCAATCCCGTAACTAGTTGTTGTCTTCTGCGGATTGGGCCGCCTCGCGGGCCGCGAAGCATGTAGATGGGCCGGGTCGCGGCCGGTGAGCCGCTGGGCTGGTGGTTCAAGCTTGATTTTTGTCATTTTCATCCCTAGACTTCCATAACTTGATGTTTTAATGTATTTTCAAGGTGTTTTAAGCACAAGAATCATACTTAAGGGTACATTATGCAATTTAATCATTAACCACATATAAACAAGTATGAATAAGTTTGTTTGTCGGGATTTAAGTATTGTATTCGCATAATTTTCACATATGAGTCACGTGTTTACATGTTTAACGTGTTTCACATGAATAAAAAATAAAGTATCATATGTTTAACAAATTCGAACGTATGAATATGTATGGAACGTGTATAACATCAATGTAAAGAAAGGATACGAATTTCATTATGATCGAAGTCTCGGATTTTACAACGATTACAACGAAAAGACGATTACAAAAATACAAGACTTCCAAAAATAGAAATACAATCAACGCCTTCTAATTATGGAAAGTATGAAAACGCAGGGTGTTACATGCACACCCAAAACAAACATTGGCATGCTCACTCTGGGAAGAAGATTATGATAATTAGATTTGAGTAGTTTATACTATATATATGAATATCCAACAATTAAAATAATAATAACATACAAAAGTAGACATTCTTGATTTACATATTTTTAAGTTAAACACTTTGCAGAGTAGACCCGCATAGTGAGGGCAAATTGAAAATCGGGTCAAATTGATAGAAATGCTATAACAAAAGAAAACAAGATTGGCGAGTGGGTGCATCGAGTAACCCGTAAAAAGTCAACTTGAAATAAGTTGACCCACAACATGTTCTCATAAAAGTTTCATTTTTTTTAAATAAATATTTGTTAGCTTGATAAAACCAACAAATTACCATGATTATCTAAGTGTATATATAAAAAATAGGAGATTCTAACCACTAAAATTAAACTTTGGGTATCTTTAGGTGGTATTCTTATTAGTAGCCTTACTTTACTTATTGGCATAATGAAATAAATCAAGTTGCCGAAAGTTGACAGGGTTTTCATGTGACAATCCAGATTTTCCCTACTCGTTCCGTTATAAGTTGTAATTATGTGAAGATATTAAATGTGAATTATTAAATTGTATTCGTTATGTGTAAATGTATTGTTGAATATGTAATATAAATGTTATAATTGCACCGCACACTCCCATATATACATATTAAATAGATCCAGCCATGCCAACATCGCTATTCACTGATGCATGGGCTCACGATCTGGAACTGGGGCGGTAACTCTCTAAGTTCTCAGCCGGAAATTTCTAATTTGTGGGAGGAATGTGTCAACCGGCTGCGGGACGTGAAACTAAGTAAAAAATCGGATCAATGGCTTTGGAAACAAAATGATCAACGAGAAGAATTCAGGGTCGGAAAATTGAGAGCACAACTCGACGAAATCAGCGTGATTCCAGAAACGAAGGTTCTAAGATGGCTTAATTGGATTCCAAAGAAGATAAACTGTTTTCTTTGGAGGGTGGTTTTGGATCGGATGCCAACTAAAGATGCTCTAGCAATCCGAAATATACATATTCCTTCGCAAACATGTGTTTTATGTAACGTTCAAAATGAATCGGTGGATCACTTGTTAATATCGTGTCAATACGCTCAATTACTTTGGTCAGCAATCTCATCGTGGATCAAAATACCGTTTCCGAGATATCTATTAAGTGTGGTGGGTTTACTCGAACATATTGAAGCATACAAATCATCGCAAGAAAAGAAAAAGGCGGTTTACCTCATCATTGCAGCAACATGTTGGACGATATGGCGAATTAGGAACGAGGCGATTTTCAGGAGCAAAACATCACAGATTTCAAAGGCGGTTGGTGACATCAAAGCGGTTTCGTTCTTATGGGTCAAAGCACGGACCGGTAAAAAGGACCTGGGATGGAAAGAATGGAGCGAGTTCAAAGTTTAGTATGAGGACCATGTTCCATTTTTAGTTGTATTGTTTTCCTTTCGTTGATGTACTGTACTGATAACTATCGTAGCACCTTGCTACGGTTGGTTATTTTTATCTTCTTTTATCTATAAAATCGCCTTTTTTTCAAAAAAAAAAAAAAAAATAGATCCAGCCGCACATGGGAAATGAATGTGTGCGTACACGACTGCTAAACCCATACCATGACTGCACACCTTCTAATACTGGGCCGATGCCGCACATGGGAAAGGAATGTGTGCGTACACTTAATGGACCGCACACTTGTAACGCCCTGCGTCCCTAAACTTTTATTTTTTGGCAAGTCTAGCCCTATACTATTTGAGACTTAACCATGTAAAACTATGTGAAACATTTGTGAAACTTTGTGATACTTTGAGACTTGACTCTTGATGCTTGATACTTATTAAACACTATGAATCTTGATTCTTAGTGAAACTTGATACCCGATACTTGAAACTTGATACTTAATACTTGATATTTGATACTTGATACTAGACACTTGACTCTTGATACTTATTCAACGAGATGCTTGACACTTATGGAACGAGAAACTTGATTTGAACGAGAAACTTTGATACTTAGAAACCTGAAACATGAGAACTTTTGAGTTAGTTATAAAATAATACGCAACGCAACGCTTAATCTAGCTCGCAAATCGAATCGAAACTTGAAATCTAGCAAACAAGGATTGGCTGTCCGGATGGACATCCGTTCGGATGGCCATTCGATCTAATAGTCATCCGATCCAGGCCATCCCACCGCCTTATCCTCTCTTGTACTATAAGTACCCCCTGTCACATTATCACTATAAAATTAACGTAATAATTATATATATATTGTTAGTGAAAGATGATGAATAGTAATTTTAATTTTATAATAATATGTAGCTTTTTATTATTTTTTATTTTTAATAAAATATTTTTAATTATTCTTCCTTTTTTAAACCATATATTTCCTATACCGTTTTTTTAATAATTCTCTTTTCTTTTTTAAACATATATTATCGATTAATTGATACTTCTTTATACGTTTATAACTTTTTCTTAAAACTTAAGTACGTAATTATAATTGATTTTTTCCCGAGCATTCCGTTATATGTTTTGTTAAAAACGAATTTGTATTTATAATAAAGTATTTATTTGGTATCATAAAAAAGTACGATGATAAACTAAACTGTTCCAATGGTTTAGTTTTCTAAACAACATGCTTTATTTTCAAATCATGTTTATTTTACATTAGCACTTGCTCGGTTTCGCCGCAACGCGCGACGAAAAAAAAATTAGTTTCACATTAAGTTAGAAATTCAAATTTTGATTAGAGTTACATAAATAATTTATCAAACTTCTTATATGACAATTTTACTAATCATTTAAAATTTTATCCAAAGTAAGTAAAAAGTTTTGGGGATCTATTGTGCGAGAGGGCTCTCTACCGCGTACCCTGTTAAGACAACGCATGATAAACCTCCTAACATTTGTGATTAATTCACACATTTCAAATAAAAAAAGAAAAGAAAATGAACACTAACAAATGAAGCAATCATCGATGATGCTGGATAAAAAAATTTAACCTAGCTCTATTGTTACCCCGTTATCCTTCAATTATTTACCCAATGACAGCTGGTAGACTTTTTTTTGGACGACAAATTTGGATCACTGACGGACCACTGGAGTATCATCGTGTCATCAGCAGAACCACCCGATCATATCCATCTCCACTAGGCAATAATGCCTATTCACCAATTCAGGAGGAAACCCAATAAATCTGGGAAAACCTCCTATGTGAGAATCAAACCCATGACCTAATGGTCATAAGTCTTATCCCAACCCCAAGATACCACTAGGCTATAATAGCATGGGTAACAGCGGGTAGACTGACCCACACGGAGTTGACTTTGGGTCAACTAAAGATACTTGATATTCACCACTACAACCTTTTTCATGGCTGAACTCATAGCAAATTAATCTTGTGTATCTCTCATTCTTAACCATCTTTCACTTCCCTGTTTTAAAGAGTTATCAGAGACTATACACATCTTGTGTTGGTTCTTTACACGTCTCTTGTCAAGCTGTGAACTTACACATTTTTTTAATTATTACTTGATCCACACTACTAGAAACTTGGCATTTTCTAACAAGCATTTCCGTCACAAATGCGAAGCAAACTGAGATTTGCTACACATTTGCAACAAAACCTTGATGTTGGAAAAAGCCTCGTCAGAAACTAATTACTACGCATTTGCTACGCAAATTTTAACATAATTCCTACGAAAATATTGTGTCACAAATTTTGCTACGCATTTCTTAGTTGTTATGTTTTAATGCTTGCAACACATTTGCAACAAAACAGATCTTTGATTGTAACACATTTGTAACGAAACATTTAAAATAACAAATAAAAGAGTAAACTGCCATTTTGGTCCCTGTGGTTTGGCCAGTTTTGCCACTTTAGTCCAAATCTCAAACTTATTACATCTGAGTCCCTGTAGTTTGCATTTTGTTGCCATTTTAGTCCAAATCTCAAAAACCCCCTATTTTGACTGTTAAAAGCTGCTTATTTTGTCCTTTAGTGCAGGGGTATTTTGGTCATTTATGTTTTATTATAAACTGATCATCATCCCAAAAATAATCAGCTCTCTCACTCTCTCTCCTCTCTCTCTATAGCACCACCACTGCCACCTCCTCCCTCTCTCTCTCCTCTCTCTAGCACCACCACCGCCATAACCTCCTTCCACAACCACCTGTTTCCACCATCACCACCCATTCACCCACCGCCGCATCATCCACCTCTAAACCCTAACCGTCAACCTGTTTAAGAATCGCCAGCCACCACGTTTCTTCTCTCTCTAGAACAAACAAACAACTGATAGATTCACTACATAAGTGCTTCAAAATCACAGAAACTAAAAGGATTCAACACCTAATGTAAATTGAATCCGATTCAATTTCTGAACAAAATCAACAAACGATTTCTGAACAAAAACAAATAGACAAAAAATACAAGATGAATTACCATTCTCATTCTCATTAATCTCTCCAAAGCTCACATCCGATTTCTGAACAAAATCTGATTCGATTTCTGAACAAAGCTCACCACCGCCATCATAACCCAGATCAACTGCTTCCTCGTTTACCCCCTTCTCTCTATAGCACCACCACCACCGCCCCCATCTGCCACCACCGCCCCCATCTCAAACCCGAGCCACACCATAACCACCTCCACTGCAGTCGTCAACCACCCCCTTATATCATCATCATAATCACCGTCCATCATCATCATCAGTTATTATCATCATAATCAGTCATCGTTAACCACCCCTATTTACAGATCTGAAAAGAAAGAAGATACGGAGGAGAAATACAGGTCGCTGGTGAGTTGCAGGGTTTGGACTAAAATGGAGGCATTTTGGTCGTCGCCGGAGCCTCACGCGCCGCCGTGGTTGTCGCGAGTGGGATAGGCTCACACTTCACCCAGACCATTGCTCGGTCCGTTGACAAATGGGTGTTCCGGGAACCGAATCTTTTTGATAAAAAAGGTCAAGATGCAAATGGGGTTTGGAAAAAGATGGGATCTTTGATAGATGTGAATTTTAGTAGAGAAGCCATTGATGCAGTTGGATGCAAAGGGAAGCTTTATACGGTGAACGGTGGTAAAGAAGGGATGCTTTATTGTCTGGTAATATAATAAGGGTTTTTTAATATTATGTGTTTTTTTAATTATTGAAATACATTAATGAAAATTTAATGCCCAAACTACCCCTTTAGAAAAGGACAAAAAAGGTCATTAAATCAGTCAAAATTCAGACATTTTGAGATTTGGACTAAAATGGCAACAAAATGCAAACCACAGGGACCCAGATGTAATAAGTTTGAGATCTGGACTAAAGTGGCAAAACTGGCCAAACCACAGGGACCAAAATGACAGTTTACTCTAAAAAAAGCTTAAAGCATTCAGATCTTATTTTACTAAAAAATGCAAAACGAAATCACTAGAAAATTATAAAACATGTTTTAAAATCCACAATAAAGCTAACCAACTTGCAACATCCATAACGCAATATCGAGTATGTCTAAACTACAAAACAAACTCTTAGCATGCATATGTGTTTAAAATGTTACCAACTTATAACTAATTACTAGAACGCCAATTCTTCATGAAGTCTTGTAGCTCTCTTTTCACCGCTTCATTTATGTGTTCTTGAAGATCTTCTCTCGCTTTTCTCTCAATTTCAAGACGAGCCATAAGATCTTCTCTCGCCTTCGTCTCATTTTCAAGACGAGCTTGAATGTCTTCCAATTCTGTTCGCATAGCTTGAGCCTAAATATGTTAGGGCAAAGAGATTAGAAACTTGAAAAAATAATATGAAAGTCATGTTCATGTTCGCATAGCTTGAGCCTCAACTAAAAAGAAAAACCGAACCCCGGGTATTCAAAAAAACGTTTTTTTTCAAGTATCATAACACAAACAAGATCATGAACCAGATAAACAAACAACTGAATCAAAAAGCTAGATAAAGAACTAAATCAAAAAGTGGTCTTGTTGTAGGTGAAACATCTTCCACTTTCCCAGGGCCGTTCCTAGGTTTTTGGAGACCCTAAGCGAACTTCGAAGTGGAGGCTTTTTTTGCAAAATTACCCATTCAACATATTTAGTAACAAAACCCTCCTCCTTTACCCGGGCTTGGGACCGACAATTATAAACTAAAAAGTTTATAGTTGGCGAAGTTAATTTTTTTTTGAAGGTTGTATGTTTTGTATAAATTAAGTATACGTTTAAATAAAATTGATTTTTCTAGCTTTAAGAGATTGATAATGAACCCTAACTCCCTAAACAACAAATTAAATAGACAAACAAGCAAGGCTAGTGCCTAAATAACAGGATCAGTTCAACAAATAAGCACTAATTCCCTATACAACAACTTGAAAGAAGAATGAGGATATGACTAACCTGTGCCAGATCAACACTGCAACAAATCGAAGAACTGAATAAGCCCTAATTCCCGAACCAATCAACGTCTGTCGTCTGCCACAAATTAAACAACTTCTGCCACTGCCACTGCCACAAATCGAAGAATTGTTTGTCAAATTGTAATCAATTGGAAGAACTGATTTAACTGAATCAATCAACGTCTGATTTAATCAAAGTATCAGCGGCCAGTTTGTAATCAACGTTAGCAGTTTGTAATCAAATCAACGTCTGGTACTCTGGTTTGTTTGTAATCGAGAGCAGCTTGTAATCAAATGGAAGATATAGATATTAAAAAGCAAAAAGAGAGCCGTTAGTTACTTACCGACATTTCATCTGCAGAGACTGTTCGATACCCTCGTTGCCGTGACCTTTCGTTCTTCATTCAACAGACCTGCCTATCTGCGCGTGTGAGGAGTGAGGGTTTTGTGTTTTAATAGTTTGGACTTTGGACGGGCCTTTCATAGTTTCATGTTATGGGCTATTGCTTTAAAATAAAAAATGGGCCTACTATATAAAAAATCCACAACAAAATTGGAGGCCTTTTAAATTAGATGGCCCTAGGCCTGTGCCTAGGGTTGGAAGCCCATTGGGCCGGCCCTGCACTTTCCCAGACTTTTTATAGTCAAACTGGCCTATTCCGCAGCAGGAACAAACATTAGCAGCAGGAACAAACATTATCAAATATGTTTCATTCATCTATTATCCCTCATTCAAATAATCACTTTCATAGCATAATCAAAAGCTTATTAGCAGTAGGAACAAACATTACCTCTTGCAAAGAAACAAAAAGGCTGGCTTAGCTTTGAGAGGTTGGACATATCTAAAAAGTTAGTTACCTACTTTTGAGTGGCAGGTTCTGTCCCATTGATGTATAACCTAATTCTAGAATAGTTAAATCAAATCAAGCATGATAATCAGTCTCTACTAATTCGTATCTATAATTGGTCAATTATAGATGCACTATTATTAAGCACTGATTTTCTTAAACGACGCCCCACATGACTTAACAGAAACGTGCCAAGGACCTGAAGTATTCTCAAATACATGTAGTCAATTATTAAATCTCAAAAAATTGTCATGTAGGATCACGTTTGGCTAAGGCTTCTTGTCATGTTGACTCGATTCTTATTTGGTTCTTATGAGTCTTACCATTGGCTGAGTATATATTATGGACTCATACAGAACCAAAAATAAGACCATCAAATAGAATTACACATAAACTGTTTTTTTAAGGATGTAATTAAAAATTCAAGACAAATAGAGGTGGACTAAATAAATATAAATTACATTATGGTCCTTCTAGGGTAACTTGAATTGGCTCATTAGCTATAAAAAGTTCTTTTTTGTGCATTTTTTTTAACAGCAACGAATTATCATTCAGAAAAGAGTTAATTACATAGTTAGTCCCTGTGGTTTGCACAAAGTAACATACTTAGGTACTAATAGTTTAGAATCACATTCTAGGGTATTAACTTTTCATTTTGTAACATTTGAAGGTATTAACGTTATTTCTAGGCTTAAAATCACATTCTATTAGTACCTAAATATGTTATTTTTTGCAAACCACAGGGACTAACTATGTTAATACCCGAGAAGTTAATACCTCCAAACGTTACAAAATGTAAAGTTAATACCCTAGAAGGTGATTTTAAACTATTAGTACCTAAGTATGTTATTTTGTGCAAACCACAGGGACTAACTATGTAATTAACTCTTCAGAAAATAAATATAAATTACATTATTTTATTCGATATCAAATATATTCCAACTAAGATATTATTTTATTGATGTTAAGAAATATCATATATATGAAATGTGCAAATATCTAAAAAAAAATGTGTGGCTGCACTTTCAAAATAATTGTAACACATTTTATAACAAAGTTATGACATAATTATATTTTATTAGCGTTTGTCACTATTGTGTAGCAAATTTGTTTAAAAAATTGAGGTTTTTTTTGTCGTTATAAATGGGTCATAATTTTGTCAAAATTTGTGACGTATTTTTTTTCGTAGCAAATTTCCGTAGTAAATTGGTTACTTTTATAAGTGTATTTTAACCATGGATTTACTACATAAACTTTGCCATAATTTTTTGTAAAAAAAATACAAATACTGGAGGTTGGTTTTTGTAAATAAAAAAAAATAGCTAAACATATATTTAAAAGTTATATGTTTAGAAGACACATGTGTGTGATTATTTGTATACTTTGTGTATTAGTTATATTATTTTAGGATTTGAAATAATATAACTTAACAAGTACCAAGAAATTACAATCCAAAATGTTACCAAAATTCATAAGGAATAAATATATAAGTTACGCACATAATATTATGAAACCGAACGCAAGAACGTAACTTACAAAATATTCCGGAAAAAAATACCTCTATAAATATAGTTTTGGTAAATAATATTTTGAATACAAGAATTGAAAATATGATTTTTGGCAAAGAGAAATTATATTATTTTTGAAGTAAAAATATATTTTCTTAGAATATTTAGAAGATATATGATTTATGGGAAAAATATATATTGTCTTGAAATACATTATTTTTGGACAAAATAAGTTTATATATATATTTTCTAAGTGAGACTTGAAAATATATTGTTTTGGGAAATATATATATTGGATATTTATTAAGAAAATACGTACACACCGGAATACGACGCCAATACATGGCAAGATATACAAATACAAGAATACGGATAAACATGTATGAGATACCCCCATCCTTGGGAAGGAATATGAATACTTGAGAAGTATTGTTACAAAATATTGTTTAACGATTATCCAAAAATTCAATAAATATAATTAAGTTAGAATATTTACTATTTTAACAAATAATTATATACTTGGAATAATAACGAGGACACTTTAAAACGTAACTCAAAGGCACTAATCAATATCAAGACAAGGCATGACCCGCTCGCCTAATAAGACCATAGTGCATTGTAGGTAGTCGTGCGTTCTAGAGGAAGCTTTGAGTTACATCGGATATAAGGAACGCAAAAGTGTGAGTTCATGTCCCCCTTTTCTTTTAACTGTTTTAAGTTTTATAACTTCGGGGGTGGAATACATGTTACAACTGATTACAAACATTTTGATTTGGTATGGTTAGCTAAGGAAAGGTACTGCTTGATCATGTGAGTGGTGGGTATGACACTTAAGGCCATTAATCCTCGTTGTAGGACCGAGGGACATGAGTGATAGATCTATTCGGGTGTAGCGAGCCCCACCCATGCGCACGCCGAATGAGCCATGTGGTGACTATGTCTTACTGACGAAATCTGCTAGGTTTGAGTTTTCCTGCATCACTTCACACATATCAATGGCCTTGCAAACCATTGGTGATCTGTTTTTCCTTGTTGCTTTCATACCGGGATTTATAAACTTACATACATACTTACAATGATTTCAAAGGTTTACTTATACACACAAACAAACACATGAACTCGCTCAACTTTTGTTGATGTTTTCAAACTACATGTAATTCAGGGAATTAGTAAATGGATCTGGCGGGCGTTGGAAGTTTTTATGTTGCGTTAAGGATAAAAGATGTCATCCATGGTCTTTGAGTTTGGTCAGTGTGTCTTATTCCTGGAGGAGACACACCCTCCAAACCTTGGCGTTATTCTACATCTTTTGTTGGGTCCTCAATGAACTTATAAACACTTTGTATGGTTTGTAAAACTTGAATTTGAAGTCCACGTTTTCAAAACAATGTTATTATGTTTTAAACTTATTTAATGGATGACGAATCTATGGTTTCATCATATAGTTGTTGTTATGATTGAATGCAATGGTATTAAGAAAGCCACACTATAACCACGCTTCCGCAAAAGTCAGGGTGTGACAGCTTGGTATCAGAGCTTCGATCGTAGCGAACCAGGATTCTTTCTCGAGTCTAGACTACGATCATTAGGGCTCTCATGAAAATGTTTTTACCAACATGTTTTCACTGCATACACGAAACGCCCAGATCCAGGAAAACATACATTTTTACAAACAAAAGACACGAAACACATTTCAAAGTTTATGCTTATGATTCAGTCTAAGAGACTGGGAAGTGTAGTCTAAGAGATGAGGGAGTTCAGTCTAAGAGACTGGGAAGTGTTGTTTGAGAGACTAGGGAGTTCAGTCTAAGAGACTGGGAAGTGTAGTCTGAGAGACTACGGAGTTCAGTCTAAGAGACTGGGAAGTGTAGTCTGAGAGACTAGGGAGTTCAGTCTAAGAGACTGGGAAGTGTAGTCTGAGAGACTAGGGAGTTCAGTCTGAGAGACTGGGAAGTTTAGTCTGAGAGACTAGGAAGGATAGAAAGTTTCATGAAGAATACTGTGAATACATGATTACATGGTGAATTGTCATTATTTGCAATATACTAAGTGTTAGTGATTGCTATGAATATACATGTTATGATTATTATGTACCGGCACACATGTCACCTTCTTCCGAGAGTGAGGAATCAGACATTGATGACCCTACGGCCACCGCCACAGATAATGAGATTGTACCTACGCCAGAGATATTTGCGACGGACACTGAGAGTGATCCTGATACGATGACAGAGGACGAGGCGACTTCCAACCGTCCGTGCTGCCAGACTTTGGTGATGATTTACCCTTGATGGTTTCCCTGACGAGAATCCTTCTGTCATTTTCGTTTCGGTCCATGACCACCTTATCATCTGGATGTGACAACCGGTAATTAACGCCTCTTAATTACATGATTAACAAACGTTTAGACGGTAATAAATAGTTTTTAAGACACGAATTAACTCAATTGGGCTACCGGAATGCCTAGGAACTCTTGTCTGACGTTACAGTGCGCGTATGGTAATTTTCGGGAAATCTGCTGAGTGTTAAATGATAACGAACTGACACCGTACAAAATACTAACAACGCCGACAAATACGAAATTTATATGTATAACTTATAGTTATGAATGTGATTTTGCGAAATATTGTCCTTTCGAACGACACAAAACGCAAACGTGAACGAAAAACGTGGAAACAGTAACGTACCTATAATCAACGACGAAACGAAGCACCTGACTCGAATTTCGTCTCGATATCAGTATGTTACGATATATTTAGCTTTGTTTTCGAATTTTTAATGTTCCTCGTTGAAAACTAATCGAAAAACAGGTTAGAAACGACACACGGAATGATTTACGCGTTTTAACGCGACACCGATCATACGCGTCAAATATCGATATCCGATGTAAATTTTTAGGCATTTTGATTATATTTTATGATGTTACACGATAATCGAGTTCGAAAATGGGCTTTAGATTTTTATTGGGCCACTTAAAACGCGTTAATGGGCTTTTAGGCCCAACCCACTTAATAAAACCTAAGTATAAAAACCAACTTATAAACATCTTCTCATTTGAAAACCCTAGAACTAACAACACGCACACAATCACAATCCTGCTCTCTCCTTCCATCTTCTTCATTTTTGAAAGAAATGAAACCCTAACTCTATAACACTTATCTCTAAATACATACCCACAATACAAACACACTACAAAATTTATGATTGATTCTCCTTATGAAGCTGATCCTCTACACCAAACCCCCATTCCTTCATTCAGACGTGCAGCTAACCCCCCCCCCCATCTCGATATAACTCCAAACACACACACCATAACCCCTCGTCACACCACGGGCAGACAAGCTCAGCCATGGCGGAGCCGGCCGGTGAAGAGTGGTGGATCGCGAAGGAGCTCCAGCGGTGGCCGGTGGGTTTTTCCGACAGTGGCGCCGCCGTGAACGGCGACAGGGATTCTGTTCGTTGGCCATGCTCAGCGAAACACCCCTACCCCCTCCTATCTACGCGATTCCGACAATAAAAAGGGTCACCGGCAACTTGCGAACGACGGCGGCGAGCTCTGGTCGTCGGAAAACGTCAGACAGCGGTGATGGTGGTTCAGCAGAGCTGGGTGCTCGACTCAGCTCCAGCGGCTGTGATTCGACTCGGTTCTAGTTCGGGTCACATCTCGGCTCAGGTTAGACTGTTTCGGCTCGGGTAACCTATGAATGTTTTGAGTTAGTTTGATTCAAGATTTAGTTGGTTTCTTTCGGGTCAGATTTTGGGAGTTTCGGGTCTCATTTCGGGTCAAAGTTGCTTTGGTTCAGATTTCATCTCGGTTTTGGGTGCGGCTTGGGTCTCGGCTCAGACTACACGGTCAACGGAAGTCAACTCGGGTCAGACGTGGTTCGGGTCTCACAGCGGGTCAACAAGTCAAAAGTTGTGGTCAAAAATCAGATTTCGGTTCGGTCAACATTCGGGTTTTGATTCCGGTTCAGATTCGGTCGAACGGGCTCAGGTCAAAGGATGGTCAAACGTGGCCAGCAGTCAAAGCCGGTCAACTCACGAGACCCGGTAACTTTAAACGAAACGAATTTTGATCTCGTTGTGCTTTTTAGATAGTTATTTTACGCGACCGAGCTCGAACCATCATTTATATAGTAGTTTGGTTCGTTTTATTTTGCGAACTTGGCAAAAAAAAATGATATATTATTATTGCGTTGATTTGTGATTGAATTTTGATGAAAATATGACGACTTTTTATAGTCGGGTTATTCCAAAAACAGAGGAAACTCTGTCCGTTTTCCGTAAAAACTCGACATACGAAACGTATTTTTATTCTAAAAATGAAACCTATCGAGGTTTAAGTTTTCTTATAAAATGAATATAAACTTATATTTTACTTGACGACGTTATGAGTTAACGAAACCCGGTACACATTTAAAATAAACATAACTATGTATATTTATTTCGAACACCGATATTTCCGAACACTTTTACAAATAAATATATTGTTTATAGTTATTTCGAGCATTGACATTTCCGAACACTTTTATACAATAAATATAATGTTATATTTATTTCGAACGTCGTTAGCTAGTATACTTTTATAAAATAAATATAACGTCTATATTTATTTCAAACATTGACTTTAAACTCTTTTACGAACTAAATATTATTAGTATATTTATTTTGAACGTCGGAATTCGGAATTCATATTTCAAACGTTTAGTATTCGGAAAATCATATAATATAAATATTATTACTTATATTTATTTCAATCGGCTAAAATCCGAATATTCTTATAACATGAATGCAATTGATTATATTCGTTTCAAACGGCAAGCTTTCGAATATATACGTATGTATATTTATTTCATTACGCCTTCTATTCCCGACGACTAACACAACTTCGTATATGTATATTTTATTATATACACGAATATATATAAATATATATATTAATCACTTGAAAACTAAGTCGATCTCGAGACTTAGTTCTATCCCAACTATAACTATAAATGGGGTCAAATAACCATAGATTGATTAATCTAAATCAAAATACTAACACTACCTTAGAGTCGTTTAGTTAATGACTCGGTAGAGCTCGGACACGTAGTTTATCTACGTTGTCTTATGTAGAAACTTATAAGTATTCCTTCGTAGGAATGTCGTAGTTGCACGCTAGCAAGTTCACATTCTTGGATGACATCACGGAATCACTTTTAGCTAGCTTTGCACAGGAATGTCCAGGTGAGTTCATAACCCCCACTTTTTACGGTTTTACATTTTTATTAATGTTTTCGGGGGTGGAAAGACATGCAAGTTTTTGTAAAAGAAAACACTATTTCGATGAACGAAAACAAATATTTATAAACCATGTTGCAAATGAATTTCAACGAACTCGAAAGGTTTATACTAAACATACCGGTTTTACAAAACAAACGCGTTTTTCACAAACGTGCATGATTTTCATGACTAGAGACGAGAATGTCCTAGTTACAACAACGGGACTGGGTTGGCCTGTGTACGAAAAACGAGACAATTCAGTGAGATCATGTCCCCCTTTTCTTTCAACATTTCGGTTTACAACTTTCGGGGGAAAATACATGTCAAACTTAGGTATGATTAAGTTATGGAATGAACTCTTAGATCATGTGAGCATAGGCTGTAACTGAGGTGCCATTAATCCTTTTGAGGACCAAGGAACAAAGGTTAGATCTAATGGGTACGGGCGAGCCCCACTCACGGTCCATGGGTGACCACTTAGAGTGCTGTTGTGTCCCAGTCGAGGTGATTCGACACTAAAAATTTGCCTACGCGGGTTGAGTACCTCCTATGTCGTCGCATATATTAATGTCCTCGCGAAACATTAATGATCAACATGTTCATAGACGCTTTACATACCAACTTACAACACTATAACTTTCAAATGTTTTTAATATTCATTTGACGCAAACTCATAATACATGTACTTACAAACTTTGATAACGTTTTCAACTTATGTACAAGTAAGAGGACGTGTTGGTCCTGCTTACAAAGTCTCTCGTGGGCTAGACTCACAGTTTTCATATATCATGCCGAGAAAATGATTTTACTATATTTTCTCAACAACTTTAAAACCGGTTATCAAAAAGATTTATTTTAAATCTTTTCAAGACAAACTATGAACTCGCTCAACTTTTTGTTGACTTTTTCGCATGTTCTTTCTCAGGTTGTATTTTCAAAAACATGGAACGGTTGGAATAGGAGAACCCATGGGAATTCGAGTACTTAGCGGCGTTCATTTTCTAGAAGTCTTAGCTTATTTGCTTCCGCTGTGAAATGAAGATACCGGTCCAGTCACGCCAGCTCTGATATTTCGGGGTGTGACAGATTGGTATCAGAGCCATAGGTTTCAGCGAATTAGGTTTCTGTAGAGATACCTAGGCTCTAACCTAACTTTTCTCTGGGGACTTAGATTATTAAGACTCGAATACGTACAGAACGCCTAAGACTCGAATATGGGTTCCAACCGTTGCCAAGAACAATGAGTTAACTGTTTTGATTTTAAACATATACAAATGTTGTGTCGATACACAGTGCACGAAACAATTACACACATAAAGCAAGACTTTAAGAGTTGTGGTAACACATATAGGACCTCTGGTAAAGCTTATGTCGAAACTCATTAAAGGTCCTCACTTAGAAATCGTGACTAGCAACTCGCGCAAATGCCATTATATTAGGTCGTCTATGCTATCTTAATTACCCAAGCAGGTAATCTACGTGGAATGAAACGCTATTGCGTAACTATACGTGAAACTTAAACTACACGTCAGCGGATGTCGAAGTACATCACACACGACTTTCGAGGTAATGCCTTTGGAGAACACACTTGGACACGACAACAATGATGCTAATTCTGTCAGCGAGAGAATTACTGCTCGAAATGCGGCAATTTGCCACGTGGTCCTGCAAATGACACTAGTCACACTGAGGTACGTTAAAACGAGATTTCATAACAATCGATTCTTAGTCTGAAGGGACTCACAATGGTTGGCGCTGTAAAGGAAGTCACACGTCTTCGCATTCCCCCTATTTTATTTATGGCGGATATACTATGTTCGACATTCCATGGTAATGTCACATAACAACCAATCATCACATGAACTTCCAGGTAAAGTCCTTAAATTTCTTTTGTTGAAATTTCGACTTCTTGCATATAGTGAGTAGATTTTTGCATTTCTACTCCCCCCTAATCATCGTTGCACCACAAAGATTTTCTTCCATGATAGCAACCACTCAATTGTTTTATCTTTGATGAATTCATATGTACGCATGCATTGTTTATCGCGCATGTGGTTCGTTGATCCGTGAAGACCATTGGAGGGCTTCACTCCAAATTGTCGTTTTATCAAAGCTCATATCGTTCGCTATACTTGATCTTTGCATTGTGATCTTGATGACCCGCATTGTTGCGAAGTGTTGACTTTTTGACATCGAGTCAACGAACTAGTTGAAACTCTTTCCTTTTGAATACATTACATGGTTTGTTCATTGTAACCATGTCGAAATCTCTTCTTAACACATGCATTCATCGTTGGAATGTGACTAAACCAAGTTCAATTGTTGAACTTGCTCGTAATATATATTCGATTCAAGATTCCATATGATGGATTGAGGCCATCATATTCGAAATAATCCCAACAAGCACTTCCTTTGCTTTGAACCATAACATGCTTGTTTGGTCTTCGACTTCATTGAATCGTTTCCTTGATCACGATCACCTTGTGGTGACGTTCTCACAAATTTGAAGCTTGTGCTAATCTCGTTGCTCGCATCATGTACGGATTTAATTATTTATTTATTTGTTTATTGATACTAAATCCGCTTTATTAGTTTATCATATTAAAGCAGTCTTAATACAATTGTGTGTTAAGATAATGGTACACAAATTCATGTTATAGATTCTGGTGTACCTCCTAACAGTTCTTTCATCGATCAAACATTTTTGTGATACTTATCGCTCTTTCATTTTCGATCGAAAAACATTATTTATTTATTTCATCTTCGGTTGAAAATCCTATGAGAATTGTTTGAAATAAATATTCAGATTTACTTCGTTGAACTTCTCACTTGATTTCCAAAACACCGGTGACACTTGTTCGATCACCGCTATTATTGAATTTTTTCAAATCACTACGACACCTTGTGGTGTCAGTATAAACTAGTAGCTTGGGCTATTCATAATCGAGCGTTTCATGCAAAACACCGGTGATACTTGTTCGATCACCACTATTGTTGAATTGTTTAATTCACTACGACACCTTGTGGCGTCGGTATAAACTTGTAGCTTGTGCTAATCACGATCATCCGTTGATGCGAAACTATATATGTTTTTCGTTTGACACATCATTTAAATAGTTTTAATGCAACTATGTATTAAGGCGATGATACACCAGGTTCGGTTTTATTTCGTTTTATTTCGGTGTATCCTTGCAACTCAACAATGCCAACACGCTGATTTTATCTTATTCACTTATTCGTTCAATAGTTGACAAATCATTTCATGATACTATCCATTTGTGCTTGTTGATTCAAGTTTCAATCATACGACAACCAACGCAAGTTTCCGTTGGTAGTGAACTCTATTGTTCTGAAAATTGATTTGCATATTGTGAACGTCTTTTGAAATTCTATTGGTAGCAATTCCTCTTTTGTTGGAACCTCGTAAACTTACTCACATTGGTGATAGTATCACTACGCTTCGTTCACTTGACCTCGATTTTTGGAACAAACTCAGTTGAACCGTTGGGTTCTTATTGTTGCGGAATGTCTTTACATTCATATAACTCGAATAAGTCTTGATTCGATTACGCGATCATTCACTTTGGTATTATTCGGACTTACCTTGGAACGACATAACTCTGAGGAGATAACATAGATTAAATTTCGAGGACGAAATTTCTGTAACAGGGGGAGAATGTGACAACCGGTAATTAACGCTTCTTAATTACATGATTAACAAACGTTTAGACGGTAATAAATAGTTTTTAAGACACGAATTAACTCAATTGGGCTACCGGAATGCCTAGGAACTCTTGTCTGACGTTACAGTGCGCGTATGGTAATTTTCGGGAAATCTGCTGAGTGTTAAATGATAACGAACTGACACCGTACAAAATACTAACAACGCCGACAAATACGAAATTTATATGTATAACTTATAGTTATGAATGTGATTTTGCGAAATATTGTCCTTTCGAACGACACAAAACGCAAACGTGAACGAAAAACGTGGAAACAGTAACGTACCTATAATCAACGACGAAACGAAGCACCTGACTCGAATTTCGTCTCGATATCAGTATGTTACGATATATTTAGCTTTGTTTTCGAATTTTTAATGTTCCTCGTTGAAAACTAATCGAAAAACAGGTTAGAAACGACACATGGAATGATTTACGCGTTTTAACGCGACACCGATCATACGCGTCAAATATCGATATCCGATGTAAATTTTTAGGCATTTTGATTATATTTTATGATGTTACACGATAATCGAGTTCGAAAATGGGCTTTAGATTTTTATTGGGCCACTTAAAACGCGTTAATGGGCTTTTAGGCCCAACCCACTTAATAAAACCTAAGTATAAAAACCAACTTATAAACATCTTCTCATTTGAAAACCCTAGAACTAACAACACGCACACAATCACAATCCTGCTCTCTCCTTCCATCTTCTTCATTTTTGAAAGAAATGAAACCCTAACTCTATAACACTTATCTCTAAATACATACCCACAATACAAACACACTACAAAATTTATGATTGATTCTCCTTATGAAGCTGATCCTCTACACCAAACCCCCATTCCTTCATTCAGACGTGCAGCTAACCCCCCCCCCCCCATCTCGATATAACTCCAAACACACACACCATAACCCCTCGTCACACCACGGGCAGACAAGCTCAGCCATGGCGGAGCCGGCCGGTGAAGAGTGGTGGATCGCGAAGGAGCTCCAGCGGTGGCCGGTGGGTTTTTCCGACAGTGGCGCCGCCGTGAACGGCGACAGGGATTCTGTTCGTTGGCCATGCTCAGCGAAACACCCCTACCCCCTCCTATCTACGCGATTCCGACAATAAAAAGGGTCACCGGCAACTTGCGAACGACGGCGGCGAGCTCTGGTCGTCGGAAAACGTCAGACAGCGGTGATGGTGGTTCAGCAGAGCTGGGTGCTCGACTCAGCTCCAGCGGCTGTGATTCGACTCGGTTCTAGTTCGGGTCACATCTCGGCTCAGGTTAGACTGTTTCGGCTCGGGTAACCTATGAATGTTTTGAGTTAGTTTGATTCAAGATTTAGTTGGTTTCTTTCGGGTCAGATTTTGGGAGTTTCGGGTCTCATTTCGGGTCAAAGTTGCTTTGGTTCAGATTTCATCTCGGTTTTGGGTGCGGCTTGGGTCTCGGCTCAGACTACACGGTCAACGGAAGTCAACTCGGGTCAGACGTGGTTCGGGTCTCACAGCGGGTCAACAAGTCAAAAGTTGTGGTCAAAAATCAGATTTCGGTTCGGTCAACATTCGGGTTTTGATTCCGGTTCAGATTCGGTCGAACGGGCTCAGGTCAAAGGATGGTCAAACGTGGCCAGCAGTCAAAGCCGGTCAACTCACGAGACCCGGTAACTTTAAACGAAACGAATTTTGATCTCGTTGTGCTTTTTAGATAGTTATTTTACGCGACCGAGCTCGAACCATCATTTATATAGTAGTTTGGTTCGTTTTATTTTGCGAACTTGGCAAAAAAAAAATGATATATTATTATTGCGTTGATTTGTGATTGAATTTTGATGAAAATATGACGACTTTTTATAGTCGGGTTATTCCAAAAACAGAGGAAACTCTGTCCGTTTTCCGTAAAAACTCGACATACGAAACGTATTTTTATTCTAAAAATGAAACCTATCGAGGTTTAAGTTTTCTTATAAAATGAATATAAACTTATATTTTACTTGACGACGTTATGAGTTAACGAAACCCGGTACACATTTAAAATAAACATAACTATGTATATTTATTTCGAACACCGATATTTCCGAACACTTTTACAAATAAATATATTGTTTATAGTTATTTCGAGCATTGACATTTCCGAACACTTTTATACAATAAATATAATGTTATATTTATTTCGAACGTCGTTAGCTAGTATACTTTTATAAAATAAATATAACGTCTATATTTATTTCAAACATTGACTTTAAACTCTTTTACGAACTAAATATTATTAGTATATTTATTTTGAACGTCGGAATTCGGAATTCATATTTCAAACGTTTAGTATTCGGAAAATCATATAATATAAATATTATTACTTATATTTATTTCAATCGGCTAAAATCCGAATATTCTTATAACATGAATGCAATTGATTATATTCGTTTCAAACGGCAAGCTTTCGAATATATACGTATGTATATTTATTTCATTACGCCTTCTATTCCCGACGACTAACACAACTTCGTATATGTATATTTTATTATATACACGAATATATATAAATATATATATTAATCACTTGAAAACTAAGTCGATCTCGAGACTTAGTTCTATCCCAACTATAACTATAAATGGGGTCAAATAACCATAGATTGATTAATCTAAATCAAAATACTAACACTACCTTAGAGTCGTTTAGTTAATGACTCGGTAGAGCTCGGACACGTAATTTATCTACGTTGTCTTATGTAGAAACTTATAAGTATTCCTTCGTAGGAATGTCGTAGTTGCACGCTAGCAAGTTCACATTCTTGGATGACATCACGGAATCACTTTTAGCTAGCTTTGCACAGGAATGTCCAGGTGAGTTCATAACCCCCACTTTTTACGGTTTTACATTTTTATTAATGTTTTCGGGGGTGGAAAGACATGCAAGTTTTTGTAAAAGAAAACACTATTTCGATGAACGAAAACAAATATTTATAAACCATGTTGCAAATGAATTTCAACGAACTCGAAAGGTTTATACTAAACATACCGGTTTTACAAAACAAACGCGTTTTTCACAAACGTGCATGATTTTCATGACTAGAGACGAGAATGTCCTAGTTACAACAACGGGACTGGGTTGGCCTGCGTACGAAAAACGAGACAATTCAGTGAGATCATGTCCCCCTTTTCTTTCAACATTTCGGTTTACAACTTTCGGGGGAAAATACATGTCAAACTTAGGTATGATTAAGTTATGGAATGAACTCTTAGATCATGTGAGCATAGGCTGTAACTGAGGTGCCATTAATCCTTTTGAGGACCAAGGAACAAAGGTTAGATCTAATGGGTACGGGCGAGCCCCACTCACGGTCCATGGGTGACCACTTAGAGTGCTGTTGTGTCCCAGTCGAGGTGATTCGACACTAAAAATTTGCCTACGCGGGTTGAGTACCTCCTATGTCGTCGCATATATTAATGTCCTCGCGAAACATTAATGATCAACATGTTCATAGACGCTTTACATACCAACTTACAACACTATAACTTTCAAATGTTTTTAATATTCATTTGACGCAAACTCATAATACATGTACTTACAAACTTTGATAACGTTTTCAACTTATGTACAAGTAAGAGGACGTGTTGGTCCTGCTTACAAAGTCTCTCGTGGGCTAGACTCACAGTTTTCATATATCATGCCGAGAAAATGATTTTACTATATTTTCTCAACAACTTTAAAACCGGTTATCAAAAAGATTTATTTTAAATCTTTTCAAGACAAACTATGAACTCGCTGAACTTTTTGTTGACTTTTTCGCATGTTCTTTCTCAGGTTGTATTTTCAAAAACATGGAACGGTTGGAATAGGAGAACCCATGGGAATTCGAGTACTTAGCGGCGTTCATTTTCTAGAAGTCTTAGCTTATTTGCTTCCGCTGTGAAATGAAGATACCGGTCCAGTCACGCCAGCTCTGATATTTCGGGGTGTGACACTGGACACCCCGATGGTGAGCACATCATGACTCCGATCCTCGACGCCGTACCTCTCATGATCATTCCTCCCGAGGATCTGCCTTTTTGACAATTTGTTCGATGATGACGTTGATATGTTTGTTGATGACCCTCCTGTTGACGCCCCGGGGTAATGGGGAGACAACTGAGGAAGTCACTGCTATTCTACCGCCTGAGATTTCCGCCATTGAAGTATCCTCTGCTTCCATTTTTCACTCGATTTCAGACTCCTTTGAGTCTGTGACATCTACAGTCTTACAAACGGCCGGATTGCAGCTTACTACTGACTCAGATGACGACACCGCTATGACTGCTGCACCATCACCTGCTCGAGATCCCACACCTTTACCCGACCGAGAGCCTGCTCCTGAGTTAGTTTCTGCTCCTTTTGGGTCAGCCTGATGACGTGCCTAATGATCTTGAGCCAATTTCCGATCCTGACCATGTTTGTTTTGGTCTACCAGACATTGCATCCCTTATACCTGACCCAGTACCCGCACCTGATGATCTCCTCTTTTTAAGACATTTGTTCCTGCACCTGCAGGGAGGTACTTCTAGCCAGCACCCGCGCGACGATCCCTTTTACTCCAGCAACATTTCCTCTGACCTCACAGGCCGCACCGTTTGCTCCTTTCAATACTTCACCAATGGATTAGCCGTTCCGATGGTTCCTACCATACAATATGCTGACTTTCAGACCCCCTACCATCCCTCACATTATGGAGGTTATACACAGAATGAGTTGCTCCTACCACATCAGCTACAGTTTAAGGATATGAGCCGCAGAGTTTTAGAGCTTGAACTGGCACCACGCCCTCTACCCTGTCTATTGCCAGTATACTTTGCTCCTCCACATTCATCACTGTCTCCTGCACTCTCACCTGCTGCTAATACACCTTTCCCAAGTCTTGGTGCTCACCTCTTCGCTATTGGGCAGCAAATCAGTTAATTATTTCGACATATATACAAGCTCGAGGAGGAGTTCGCGCATGATAACAGTTTGCTTTCTTTCCCTCTCCACCTCAGTTAATAGTATAGTTGGCATTTGGATTTTATGCGGATTGCATTACTTTCGAGTAAAAACACTACTAATGAGCCAAGATCTTGGAGACTTTTGAAAACCACTTCTGACTACGTGACTTTGATACACTGACATACTTATTGGACAAGGGTAGCTTGACCGTGTGTCCCTTTCGATGTAATACAATTTGTAAGACAATGTAATTGTGGTCGGAGAATAATGAAAGCCCAATCATCTGTAAACATGCGAAAATACTTTGTGACCAATAACCAATGAAAGCTCAGTTGCTATGTCTTCATTAAGCACATTGTTGATATGCATGTGTGTGCTATAATTATAATGCTACGTGCCTACTTGCTATGCTCTCATTAAACAATAATTCCCAAATTACTTGGTTATGCTATGATTCTGCTATTGCTTGATTGGTTGATATAAAAATCTAATATTTGTAAGTACATATGACCTCTAAACAACTATATGCACTCCCTGAACAAATAAGACCTGACCTAACCGATCTTCTTCTTAGAAGATGTCGATACAAGGAAACATCGATACCAACAACCCCCTACCGACGACAGAGGCAGAATTACAAGAGCGCATTTCGCAGATCATTGCACAGCACGAGGCCCTTCGCTCCGAACGTAGCGGAGGTACCCCAAGAAATAACCCACCCAACGGCTGCACCTACAAGCAGTTCTTGAGCCACAAACCTCGAGACTTCGACGACACTAGGGGTGCCTTACCCTTCGTACGCTGGGTTGAGAAGACGGATTCTGTTTTACGGTTGAGCAAATGTGCCCCAGAACATCAGGTCACATACATAGCTGGACTATTTCTAGATGGGGCTCTGTCATGGTGGAACCTTAATGTTCAGACAATGGGCGAGACTGCTGCGAATGCTTTGACGTGGGACGAACTGAAAGAACTGATGCGTAAAAGATATTGCTCTAGGCCAGAAGTCCAGAAGTTGGAGACTGAACTGTGGAACTTGAAAATGGAAGGTCTAAAGATAACTGAGTATGTGTAGAGATTTCACGATTTATCACAAGTTGCTTCGCGCTTGGTGGAACCAGAATCTAGGAAGACCGAACTCTTCATCGGGGGATTGGCATCTCAGATTCTAAGTCTGGTGACAACATCTAAACCTCTAACGATCACTGAGGCTATCGACTTAAGTGTGGCGCTCACTGAAGAAGCGGTTAGACTAGGAAAATTTTCCACTTCGGAAGAGAAAGAGGAGACTCCTGTAGAGCCATCTGGAGATAACAAGAGAAAGTTTGCAAACTTCAAGAAGGGTACTCAGGTGAATAGAAAGAACAGGGCCAAAAAGGGAAAAGAGTACATGGGTATCCTACCTAAGTGCGGCAATTGCCGACGTTATCATATCGGGCGATGCAGATATGGAAAATGTGAAAACTATGGCAAAGTGGGGCATGTCAAGGAAACTTGTAGACAAGGTACTGAACGTGGAAATGGAAGCCAAGATGGTAGCAAGAATCTCGAAGGAAACAACGACAATAACGACCATCAAGGCAGGAAGGGTGACAAACGAAAGCGTGCTCAAGGTTGTTTCAACTGTTGAAGCAAAAAGCATTTCAGAAAATACTGCCCTAAAAACAATCAGCCACAAGGGTGAAAGCTCAACACCGAAGCTAGGGAGACACGTGGACATCGGTACGTCCCATACTAGTCAACATTATGCATCTGTGCTGCTAGATACTGTTGCCAAATTTAGCTTCGCACCTCTAGAGTTCGAAAGTATACTTGGTTTAGTAGCAAGTAAGTTAGATAACCCGTACTCGATAAGAACTAGCTAAAGGAAAGCTTTGACGTGGTAAATGGGATGGATTGGTTGTCGAGCAATCAAGCGGATCTTGTTATCCGCATCCCGATGGCGAACAAAGAATCGATTGTGACTCATGTAGCAGGATGCGCCTCTACAAATTACTAATGGATTGAAGGCACAAAAGTGTTGCGTAAAGGATGTGTTGTTTTTGCTTGGCTCATGCCGTGGACAAGGGAGCCGAAGAACCAAAACTCGAAGATATCCCTGCGATAAGGGAATACCCTGAAGTCTTCCCCGAAGACTTGCCAGAATTATCTCCTCAACGATAAGTCAAATTTCGCATCGATTTGATTCCAGGCGCCACGCCTGTAGTCAATGCACCTTAGCGACTTACACCTCGGAGATGCAAGGATTGTCTAACCTCAGTAGTTGATAGAGAAGGAAGTTAACAGACCAAGTTTCCCGGTTTGGGTAACCCCAGTTCTACTCGTCAGGAAGAAGGATGATGATTTTCAAATAAGCATCAACTACCAGGAGCCGGACGAGCAAACTAACAAGAGTCGGTAACTCTTGCTAAGGATTAACGAATTATTTGTTTAACTAACTGTGAGGATCCAACTACTATTTCACGACTGATCGATGATCGAGTGTCATTAGCTGTGAATTCAGGAAGAATGTATACCGGGGAATTTGTGGGACAATAACTTGTTTTTAATCATACACAAAATTTTTGTTTCCTACACAATGCATAAAACAGTTTTACGCAGAATACGAAACTTTGAGAAATCTAGACAACATGTACTTAGGACCTTTGGGAACCCAAGTCCAAACTCGTAAGGGTTATTGTTTAGGAACCACACCTGTTAACTTAAGCAAACCCCATTATCCTGATGTATATGCTATTTCAGTTAACCAAACAGAAAGTACTCAAATTTCTTATGTTAAAATCTTCACTTTTGCTTCTAGCGAGTAGATGGTTGCATCTCTACTCCCCTTAATGGTAGTTGCATCGCGTTAATTTTCTTCTGATGTATTGCAAAATACATCGGTATTTGTGTCGGTTTTAATCGTTAGTTAGTTAGTTTTAGTGTCGGTTTAGTTTAGAATGTATATACTTTTGATTTATTTGTGTTTCCAGGTCTTTACAGCCAAAAGGAGCGAAAACGAGCCAAAATCTGGAAAGGCGGAAGGCTGGAACGGAAACCGAGGAGTCGGTAGCTGAAACGAAGCGAAAAATGCAGTTCTGGAGTTTCCAGGCGGCCCGCTTAGACTTTTAGACACATCCAGGCGCCCCGCATTAACTTAACAAAGAAATCTGAGTTAGTTAAGTTCAGGCGGCCCACCTGAACTTAAGGTTACCTTCAAAGCAGGCCGCAAGCCTTATGAGAATGGTTTCCAGTATTAAACCCTAAGGCGGCCCACATTAACTCATCAAATACATTCAAGCGGGCTGCGTGAAGACCTTATGTCGGCAAAAATTCGCGACTTGCATGGGAATTTAGGGTTTTTGGTTATAAATTGATCCATGTATGTCTACAGCCGAATATCTACGAACTTGGACATTCTTGGGCGAACTTTGGCTGCTGATTGAAGAAGATTGAAGTTTTCGGTTGCTAGGAATCATTCGGGTAAAATCTTGGAGCATTCGGGAGTGAAGATTCGGGTTCCATCATCCTTATCTTGTCGTTTTCGTTTGTTAAACTTTGTTACACAATGAATTCAGATTATTTAATGATTTTGATTACGTTTTTGAACATGTTTAGCGGCTAGATACATTTACTACCTAGACATGGATGAATGATTGCTTATGTTTGATTAACTTATGGATTTTTGAATGCTATGGACTAGTTTATAAATTGTAAACGGTTTGTTCTATTAGTTAGATGTGTTTGCATGCTTGATATTGTTTAATGATTAATTATTGCTTCGCATGAATCTTGGTGACGGTCTTTATCACATAATAGAATCATGCTAGGTTTTAGGTTTTGGTGACTGTCTATATCACGTAATAAATCTAGAATCTTTAGGGTTAAATCGGCCGATAAACCTTAGAAGTAATAATTGGTAATTTTATAAAATCAAGTGTTCTACTAATCATCAATAGCTGTAAGGTGCGAGATTATTGCTAGGTCTAAGTGATTAAACTGCAAGGTGGGTCCTTCTTAGGAAGTTAACCTTTTGGCTGCTGTCTAGCAAGTCTAGCTGAGAAAACAAACCTATCCTAGGTTTAGATCTCGTAAGGGAGTGAGCCTCGTAGGATACTTTTATAAACTCATTTAGATGTCTTGTAAAGGAGTCTAATAACCGGTAAATTAACAACCTTTAGGGGATATTAGCGCGCTGTTGAGAAGGATTAGGGGTCCTTAGATTTCCCGAGGGGTGAGAATCCCAAGATCCCGGTTCCATAGCAGACAACTTCCAATTATAATCAATACTAAAAGCAATCAGGATTCCTGTCTAGGTAGTTCTTTCATCATCTTTGAGTTCGGCTTACGTGTGAGTTCATGCCTTGTCCGTCTGTTCGTCTAGTTAATTTAGTTTAATTTTAATTATAATTTTAGGATTTTTAGAACCCCCCCCCCCCCCCCCAAATCAATAAACAATTTAGTATGTCGTGTCAGTTTTAGTCTAGATAGAGTCGTAGCGTAATCAGTAGAGTCTCGTGGGTTCGATACTCGGACTTACTTTAGCTTTACTACATCGATCGGTTCACTTGCCGATTGTGTGGTTCAGGGTTTAGGTTGAGTCTTAGTTTTATAAATTTAAAGCTTAGAGAGTCTAGAATTAGGGTAATTTAGTTAGTTTTATTTGACCCATTTTCAGCACATCAAGTTTTTGGCGCCGTTGCCGGGGACTCTTGGCGATTACGTTGATTACTTTGTTTGGACTTACTTGACATATTATGTCACACCCCCAAAATCCACCCGCGGAGTACCACCGCTTGGAGGCGTGACATGACCAGGATCAAGCCATCAATCATATCAAACATAGCATTTAAGTGTAAAAGTAGAAAATGTATTTCATCGTGACATGACTGATGTTCATAACCAAACATTATTTAAGTAGCGGAAGCATAATAATGAAAACCCAAAGTAAGTTATAAGTTCAAATATCGTTCACGATCCGTATCCCACAACGACCTGCTCCTCCCTGTGCAAGCTCCAAAATGTACCTAAGGTCCTGCAAGGCATGCAGTAGATAATCAACAACTAGTTGAGCGAGTTCACAGAAAGTAAGTTCAGTAATAGTAATTGTATGAGTCGTATTATGTTCATTCATTGTTCATGTATAGTATTGGTTTCCATCGCGGGCCCTCTCGGCATGTATGCGAAGATTTGGGTTAATACTCCCAAATATCCTAGACTATGTATATTTGTATCGCGGCCACCCTGGCATTACTTGCGAAGATTTAGTCTCTATAGTTCGCAGCCTCCCCGAAGCATGTGTGCGAAGATCAGTCATAATTATCGCAGCCAACCCTTGGCGTGTGTGCGAAGATCAGTTCAAGTAGGTATACTGGTCTAGCCGTATCATATCATTTACCATCCTCACCCTGAGGACTATATCATTAGGTTCCATTAACTAAGTACGCACGAAATAATCATCCAATCCCATTCCCACCCTGGGAACCCCATGCCTTGGCTGTGTGAACTCACCTTGGGTTTGCTCGGCAGATACACAAAGAAAAGAGTTCTTGAACTAAGGTTGGTCAACCACGTCCTAACAGGGTTACCATACAAGTCAGGTTTTGACTAAATTAATGCACGTATGTATCACACAAGTTAACACGTTACAGGCACGAATTTATCATGGCAACCATATAACAGTCAAGTGCACAATCATAACCGACTTGTGCGATTAAATAAGTCTAATAGTATTTAGCCCAACATGTTGTGCGATCCACAACATGTACGATCCGTAACAGCCCAGCCCAAACATTAAGTAAGCCCAACAATTAAACCGAACATCAACTTGTGCGATCAGCTTTATTACCCAGCCCAAGTCTATGGCCCAATAAATAACCTTAGGCCTTGTGCGATCCTATTGGGTTGTGCGGTCGTACCTGGCCCAACAATTAATCATACGGCCCAATAACAAACGAACAAACATCTTGTGCGATTCAGAGGTCCTTGTGCGACTGGGGACCTCTTGTGCGGTCAGATCCTCTTGTGCGACCAGGTCAGTTTGTGCGACTGGTCTGCTTGTACGAGTGGACCTCTTGTGCGACCAAGAGGTCTTGTGCGACCGGTTAACTAATTTCCGTGAAAGCATGCAATCAGTTACATCTATTCCAGTTTCCAATTTCACATCAGTCAATCAACATAATATCTATTCATTCGGTTAACGTAATATCGATTAAACAGGCAATTATCAACCGGTTTCTCATGAACCCTAATCAAACCATTCATGAACAACAACATACTCATCAACAATCAATCGGATCAACCCTATACTTAACAACTTCACAGCCGATCAGTTTTTAATACACGAATCTAGATCTATGGCATAACATCCGATTAATATGAACCTATTCTAATACACACATACAAACCGATTTTAAGAACACACATCAACCGATTAACAGACATTGAGTTTTAGATTCGTAATATGCATACCCGATTATCATGAATATACTTGATGTACATGTGTGAGCCGATTACAAACTTACTATCCAAATCAAGATGCAAACAATCCAAGAACACGTAACATCATTCAACACGACATCAATATTAAACACTAACCGATTAAGAGGGTGATCCGATTCAAGGTATGATCTTCGAGAGAGAGGAAGGATGTTTGCCGTCGGGTTTGCGAGAGAGAGAGAGATAGCTAGGGTTTTGTGTGTGTGGGTGTTTAGTAACAAATGAGGAGTATACACCCTCTCCATGTGTTATGCGACCTAAAGAAAGAGTGGGCCGAACCTTCAATGGGCTGCCCATTGATCCGAATACAAAGTGTAGCCCAAATGGGCTTGTGCGATCGAGTGGTGTTGTGCGTTTGGATACATACATACAAGCATGCAATACACATTGCACATAATATCATTCAATAATTCAAAGTTCATATAATCATAAAACGTTCACATACGTTACACAAAGTGGGTTCGAAATACGAGTTGTCACATTATCCCCAACTTAAAAGAAATTTCGTCCCGAAATTTGGTACGCACTCACTGACGAAGCTAGGTAAGTTATATCGTTCACTGGTTTTCCTGGGGTGTCACATCCTCCCCCCATTGATCTGGAATTTCGTCCCGAAATTTCGCAGTAGTAGTTTCAGCCTCAGTAGTGGTTGCATTGGTTCCGAATAACTGGGGGTACTTTTCTGTCATCCTGTCTTCGCGTTCCCAGGTGTACTCTGGGCCACGTTTGGAGTTCCAACGAACTCGAACAAGAGGGATTCTCTTGTTTTTGAGGACCTTCACATCCCGGTCCGTGATTTCAACTGGTTCCTCGACGAACTGCAACCGCTCGTCGATAGTAAGTTCCTTAAAAGGAATTATGAGGGTCTCATCTGACAGGCACTTCTTCAGATTCGACACGTGAAAGACGTTGTGAACTGCACCGAGTTCAGCTGGTAGGTTCAACTTGTAGACCACCTTGCCTATTTTCTCCGTGATTCGAACGGTCCGACATACCGCGGATTGAGTTTGCCCCGTTTGCCAAAACGAACCACACCCTTCCAGGGTGAGACTTTAAGTAAAACCTGGTCCCCGACCTGAAATTCCAATGGCTTTCTACGCTTGTCCGCGTAGGCTTTCTGACGGTCGCGTGCCGCCGCCATGCGTTGTCGTATCTGTGCTATCTTTTCTGTGGCGTCCACTACAATCTCTGGACCCGTGATCTGACTATCCCCCACCTCTGCCCAACAGAGAGGTGACCGGCATTTACGTCCGTATAATGCCTCGAATGGAGCGGCTTGTATGCTGGTGTGATAACTGTTATTATATGAGAACTAAACCAAAGGGAGGTGCTTTTCCCAGCCATTGCCGAAGTCTATAACGCATGCCCGAAGCATGTCTTCGAGAGTTTGGATCGTACGCTCAGACTGCCCATCCGTCTGAGGATGATATGCTGTGCTCATGTCTAACCGTGAGCCAAAGGATTTGTGCATCGCTTGCCATAGTTCTGACGTGAATCGTGCATCTCGATCCGAAATGATGGAGGTGGGCACCCCGTGCCTCGAAACAACTTCTTTAAGGTAGATGTCTGCGAGAGTGGAGAACTTATCCGTTTCTTTTATAGCTAGGAAGTGTGCAGACTTGGTGAGTCGATCCACGATCACCCATATGGTATCATTCCCACGCTGGGATCTAGGTAGACCTGTAACAAAATCCATGGAAATTTCTTCCCATTTCCATTGCGGTATCGTGGGTTGCTGAAGTAGACCCGCTGGTTTCTGGTATTCCACCTTGACCCTCGCACAGGTCAAGCACTTTCCGACGTAAGTAGCAATGTGGGCCTTCATGCTAGGCCACCAATAAGTAGTTCTGATGTCGTGGTACATTTTGTCCGACCCTGGATGTACCGAGTAACGAGACTTGTGAGCTTCATCCATTACCAGCTCGCGTAGACCGCCATAAAGTGGGACCCAAATACGCCCCGTTACATAGTAGGCGCCGTCAGCCTTCCGTTCTAATCGCTGTCGTGAGCCGCGTAGGGCTTCAGCCCTGACGTTTTCTGGTTTTAATGCTTCTACCTGAGCATTTCGTATCTGTGCAGGAAGGCTAGACTGAATCGTAAGTTGTAGTGCTCGTACGTCTAGGTAAAGTGTCTTTCCGACTGAGGGCATCAGCCACAACATTGGCTTTGCCTGGATGGTACTTGATGGCGCATTCATAATCGTTAAGTAGCTCGACCCATCGACGTTGACGCATGTTCAATTCCTTCTGTCTGAAGATATGCTCGAGACTCCTGTGATCGGTGTAAATTGTGCACTTGGTACCGTACAAGTAGTGTCGCCATATCTTGAGTGCAAAAACAACAGCTCCCAGCTCTAGATCGTGCGTCGTGTAGTTCCGTTCATGTATCTTAAGCTGGCGCGAAGCGTAAGCAATGACCTTGTCGCGCTGCATTAATACACATCCAAGTCCCTTAATGGATGCATCACAATAAACCACGAAGTCGTCTGTGCCCTCTGGCAAAGAGAGGATAGGTGCACTGCAAAGTCTATCCTTTAGGTGCTAAAAAGCAGTCTCCTGGGGCTCTCCCCAGCGATAGGTGACACCCTTCTGTGTCAGTAGTGTAAGCGGCTGAGCAATCTTTGAAAAGTCTTTAATAAACCGTCTGTAGTAACCCGCCAAACCCAAGAATTGGCGTATTTCCGTTGGCGTACGTGGTGCAGGCCAGTTCCTAATCGAGTCCGCCTTGGATGGATCAACATGGATCCCATCCTTGTTCACTACGTGGCCTAGAAAGTGGACTTCACGACGCCAGAAGTCGCATTTCGAAAACTTAGCGTACAGTTGTTCCTTCCGTAGGAGTTCCAAAATAAGGCGTAGGTGCTGCTCGTGTTCCTCCTGACTCTTGGAGTAGATCAGGATGTCGTCGATGAAAACAATGACGAACTTGTCAAGATAGGGTTTGCACACCCTGTTCATAAGGTCCATAAATACGGCAGGTGCGTTCGTTAACCCGAACGACATGACAAGAAACTCGTAGTGACCGTAACGAGTTTTGAATGCGGTTTTGGAGACGTCCTCCTCTCGGACTCTCAGCTGATGGTAACCAGACCTCAAGTCTATCTTGGAGTAGTAGCACGACCCTTGCAACTGGTCGAATAAGTCGTCTATGCGTGGAAGAGGATAACGGTTCTTCACCGTTACCTTGTTGAGTTCTCTGTAGTCTATACACATCCTGAAGGTACCGTCCTTCTTTCTCACGAATAACACTGGAGCTCCCCAAGGCGAAGAGCTTGGACGAATGAAGCCCTTTTCCAAGAGCTCTTGTAGTTGCTTTGACAGTTCTTCCAATTCTGATGGAGCTAGACGATATGGTGCGCGAGCTATGGGTGCTGCTCCTGGAGCGAGCTCGATTTGAAATTCGACCTGACGGTGAGGCGGTAATCCAGGTAAATCTTCAGGAAACACCTGAGGGTAGTCGCGTACTACTGGAATATCCTCCAGTTTCTTTTCCTTCACTGATGCATCTGAAACGAGTGCCAAGATTGCGGTGTGACCCTTCCGCAGACACTTCTGAGCCTTCAAGAAAGAGATGATGCCTACCACTGCACCACTCTTGTCACCTTGAACTTCGAGAGGTTCTTGACCAGAACGGGGAATGCGAATAATCTTCTCGCTGCATAAGATCTCTACCTGATGTTGGGATAACCAATCCATCCCAATAACGATATCAAAACTTCCCAAAGCTATGGGAATAAGGTCGATCGAGAAAACTTGACCGGCTAAGACGATACTACAACCCCTGACTATCTGCGTGGCTTCTAAACTCTTACCATTAGCTAGTTCTACGACGTGTTTGGTGTTTAGGGGTGTTGATGTACGTTTTAATAATTTACTCATTTTCAAAGACATATAGCTTGTATCAGCACCCGAATCAAATAACACAGTAACATAAATATCGTCGAGGAGAAACTTACCCATAACCACATTGGGATCATTCACTGCGTCGCCCCGACCTAGTACGAATGCACGACCCCTAGCTTCATTCCCGTTGTTGTTGTTGTTGTTTCCACCGTTGTTGTGCCCGTTGCCCTGGTTATTGTTGTTGTTGCGGTTCTGATTCTGGTTCAACTGAGGACAATCGCGTTTGTAATGACCTTCTGCCCCACACTGGAAACATCCCCGGTTTCCACGCTGTGGTTGCTGCTGCTGTGGGTTTTGAGGAACTGGTGGCGGAAGTTGCTGATTCTGGTTCGCAGGTCGTGAGCTCCTGCAATCTTTGGCTTCATGCCCTAGCTTGAGACATCTCTGACAACGTTCTTTACGACACCTTCCACTGTGGTGCCTGTTACACTTGTTACATAGTGGGTGAACTCCCCGGTATCCACCCTGCCCCTGACTGCCAGATGATTGCTGACTCGAATTCTGGTAGTCATTCGTCCTGCGCTGCTGTGCTTGAGAGTGAACGGAAACTGATCCCCTACTGGAATCCCCATCCCATTTCCGTTTGTTGTTGTTGGGTGTAGCAGAAGTAGCAGCTGGAGTAGTAGTTGCACTGACGCGTTTGGGCAGCTTGTTCTGTTCTACTGCCTGATCTGTGAGTCGATGAGCAAGACGCTGGATGTCTTGGATGTTGTCGAGGTTTGCCGATGTAACATGGCTCTGGATCTCTGGCGCAAGTCCCTTGAGATACAACTCAATGCGCTTCACTGGAGGGTCCACCATAGTTGGACACAGAATGGCCAGTTCGTTTGACCGTTTCGTATAGGCTTCAATCTCTGACCCCGTCATTTTCAAGTGATAAAGCTCGTTCTCCAACTTGTGGATGTCATCACGCGTGCAGTATTCCCTCTTAATGAGTTCCTTGAAGTCGTTCCAGGGTGTGGCGTTAGCAGCTGCCAACCCTAAGATCTGAACTTGGGCGTTCCACCAAGTTAGTGCTATTCCTTCTAGCGTGCCAGTGGCGTATTTCACCCTGCGAGCCTCAGGGCATTCACACATCTCGAATACAGACTCGAGCTTTTCAAACCAGTGGAGGAGTCCCACTGCCCCTTCCGTGCCACTAAATGTACTTGGACGACAGTCCATGAAGTTCTTGAAAGTGCAGACAGGTTGCTGCGCGTGTTGACCTATTGTGTACGAATAGGGCAAAGTTTAAATACAAGGGCTAGTTTAGGAGTGTAGGATCTAATGATCCTAGTGTAAGTTATGACTACAGGATATACTACCTGCTTGAGCAGCTGCAAGTGCCGCAGCAACTTGAGCTTGAACGAGAGCCTCTAGCTGGGCTTGAGTCATGTTAATTCGTCCAGACATGATCTTCATAGTAAAAGTAACGTAAGTGAGAGTGGTTCGCGAGTAGGACGATGACAGAAAAGTGTAAGCACGTAGGTATTCTCATGTAATAAAGTCATGTGTATCTAAGCGTAATGCGAGCAAAGTTCTATATAGTTCTAGCATGCAGGCAATAAACATAAACCTTATTACCTAGGATGTCGAGTCTTGCACGTGGAGCGAAGCGTCGTTGTGGATCGTTGAGAGCACTGTTCTGGTTATAGTCTGGTTTTAATAAAAACGTTTTCCCATATTAAAACCGAGTTCTCTATAACCAATGGCTCTGATACCAATCTGTCACACCCCCAAAATCCACCCGCGGAGTACCACCGCTTGGAGGCGTGACATGACCAGGATCAAGCCATCAATCATATCAAACATAGCATTTAAGTGTAAAAGTAGAAAATGTATTTCATCGTAACATGACTGATGTTCATAACCAAACATTATTTAAGTAGCGGAAGCATAATAATGAAAACCCAAAGTAAGTTATAAGTTCAAATATCGTTCACGATCCGTATCCCACAACGACCTGCTCCTCCCTGTGCAAGCTCCAAAATGTACCTAAGGTCCTGCAAGGAATGCAGCAGATAATCAACAACTAGTTGAGCGAGTTCACAGAAAGTAAGTTCAGTAATAGTAATTGTATGAGTCGTATTATGTTCGTTCATTGTTCATGTATAGTATTGGTTTCCATCGCGGGCCCTCTCGGCATGTATGCGAAGATTTGGGTTAATACTCCCAAATATCCTAGACTATGTATATTTGTATCGCGGCCACCCTGGCATTACTTGCGAAGATTTAGTCTCTATAGTTCGCAGCCTCCCCGAAGCATGTGTGCGAAGATCAGTCATAATTATCGCAGCCAACCCTTGGCGTGTGTGCGAAGATCAGTTCAAGTAGGTATACTAGTCTAGCCGTATCATATCATTTACCATCCTCACCCTGAGGACTATATCATTAGGTTCCATTAACTAAGTACGCACGAAATAATCATCCAATCCCATTCCCACCCTGGGAACCCCATGCCTTGGCTGTGTGAACTCACCTTGGGTTTGCTCGGCAGATACACAAAGAAAAGAGTTCTTGAACTAAGGTTGGTCAACCACGTCCTAACAGGGTTACCATACAAGTCAGGTTTTGACTAAATTAATGCACGTATGTATCACACAAGTTAACACGTTACAGGCACGAATTTATCATGGCAACCATATAACAGTCAAGTGCACAATCATAACCGACTTGTGCGATTAAATAAGTCTAATAGTATTTGGCCCAACATGTTGTGCGATCCACAACATGTACGATCCGTAACAGCCCAGCCCAAACATTAAGTAAGCCCAACAATTAAACCGAACATCAACTTGTGCGATCAGCTTTATTACCCAGCCCAAGTCTATGGCCCAATAAATAACCTTAGGCCTTGTGCGATCCTATTGGGTTGTGCGGTCATACCTGGCCCAACAATTAATCATACGTCCCAATAACAAACGAACAAACATCTTGTGCGATTCAGAGGTCCTTGTGCGACTGGGGACCTCTTGTGCGGCCAGATCCTCTTGTGCGACCAGGTCAGTTTGTGCGACTGGTCTGCTTGTACGAGTGGACCTCTTGTGCGACCAAGAGGTCTTGTGCGACCGGTTAACTAATTTCCGTGAAAGCATGCAATCAGTTACATCTATTCCAGTTTCCAATTTCACATCAGTCAATCAACATAATATCTATTCATTCGGTTAACGTAATATCGATTAAACAGGCAATTATCAACCGGTTTCTCATGAACCCTAATCAAACCATTCATGAACAACAACATACTCATCAACAATCAATCGGATCAACCCTATACTTAACAACTTCACAGCCGATCAGTTTTTAATACACGAATCTAGATCTATGGCATAACATCCGATTAATATGAACCTATTCTAATACACACATACAAACCGATTTTAAGAACACACATCAACCGATTAACAGACATTGAGTTTTAGATTCGTAATATGCATACCCGATTATCATGAATATACTTGATGTACATGTGTGAGCCGATTACAAACTTACTATCCAAATCAAGATGCAAACAATCCAAGAACACGTAACATCATTCAACACGACATCAATATTAAACACTAACCGATTAAGAGGGTGATCCGATTCAAGGTATGATCTTCGAGAGAGAGGAAGGATGTTTGCCGTCGGGTTTGCGAGAGAGAGAGAGAGAGATAGCTAGGGTTTTATGTGTGTGGGTGTTTAGTAACAAATGAGGAGTATACACCCTCTCCATGTGTTATGCGACCTAAAGAAAGAGTGGGCCGAACCCTCAATGGGCTGCCCATTGATCCGAATACAAAGTGTAGCCCAAATGGGCTTGTGCGATCGAGTGGTGTTGTGCGTTTGGATACATACATACAAGCATGCAATACACATTGCACATAATATCATTCAATAATTCAAAGTTCATATAATTATAAAACGTTCACATACGTTACACAAAGTGGGTTCGAAATACGAGTTGTCACATATTACGTGCTATTTGTTTATTTGTTGGAGTCGTAGGTGTGTAAGTAATTTAGTGTCTTTTATAGTTAGTCGAGTCGTTTAGTAGAGTCTTCTTACTTGTTTGTTCTCGGTTTTTGCAGTGGATGCCCCATACGCGCTCGCAGGGACCGCCGCCGCTTCCGTTTGCACTCAAGTCTTCCCTCTCGTCTTCTACGTCCGAGGTACGTGCTTCTAGCTCTACTTCATTTTCACAGTCCACCCCAGCGTTCGATTTTACACCAAAGTCTTCACCCCACAATTCCCCGCCACCCACCCGTCCACCTAGTCCACCACCCGTAGCTCACATGGCCCGTAGGACAGTTTACGATCAGGCTACCACCGGCTTCGCCGGTGGTAATTCTCCCATCACCCTTCCAGCGATCCCGAATGACCGGTCTTAGCAGATTCCATCCTACATTATGACCGCCATCACCAATTCCTGCCAGTTCCATGGTCGTGACGACGAGGATGCCCCCGCTCATATCAATCGCATCACTCGCCTCTGCAACACCTTCTCCATTGAGGGTGTTAATCTTGATGCTAGGTATCTTCAGGTCTTTCCGTTCTCGCTCGCTGGACGCGCAGCCGTCTGGTTCGATTCCCAGCCCGCTGGCACTTTTAGTACTTGGGCAGGCCTTCGCGATGCATTCTTAGGCATGTATTTTCCGCCAGCCAAGGCGTCTCGCCTTCGTGACCAGATTCACTCATTTCGTATGGAGCCAGATGAGCCGTATCACTTAGCTTGGGAGCGTTTTCAGACCTTGATTACCCGTTGTTCCCAGCATCGTCTATCTAATTGGGCGTTAGTAGAGAAATTCTACAATGGTCTTACTCCTGAGATTAGAGCTCGTTTTGATACTTCAGCAGGAGGTCAGCTTATGGGAAAGAAGACAATGGCGGAGTGTAATGATTTGTTTGAGACTTTTGCCCACTCCGATATGGATTACAGTACTACCAGCAGGACTTCCATTCCTGTGCGTACCACCTCGGCCGGTCGAGGGGTAAACCAAGTTAGCTTGGATCCATCGGTAGCTGCTGTAGTTGAGACTTTGAGGCAGGAGTTTAGGCAGGAGTTGAGTGAGATAAAGAAGAAAGTCGATAGGTGTGAGGTTTGTCGAGGAGGGCTTGATACTATAGATTGTCCTACTATCACTCTTGAGCAGGTAGAGTACATAGCCGGTCAGTCTAGGGGTCCCACGAATCCGTTCAATAATTCTAACTCCAACTGGCGAGGTAGTGGTAATTCGAGTGGTTATCGTTCGTCTGGAAATCCTCCTGGATTTCCATCTGGTCAGTATCAGAGTAGAGGGCCCGGTATTTGCACGAATTTTAGTTCAGGGCAGTTTGGTGGGTCAGGTTCGAGTGGGCAGTTTTCGAGTGGAGGACCGACTCAGGAGAGTCAGGGTAGTGGGAAGGCTCCTGAGGTTAGTACGAACAGGTTGGAGGAGATGTTTGCCCAGATGATGACGCAGACCCAGGCGTTCATGAAAAACCAGGAGCAGACTAACAAAAATAACGAACTCCAGCTCAAGAATCAGCAGGCCGCTCTCCTCGATCTTCAGAGAACAGTAGGCGGGCTTGCTAAGCAGTTACAGGAGCACCCACCGGGTCAGTTTTCGGGAAACACTTTCCCGAATCCTGCGAATCAGTCAGCGAAGGCGATTACGACCCGTAGTGGGAAGAGTTTGGGAGAGGTTGTGAGAGAAAGAGAGGTTGAAGAAGTAGAGGAGGAAGTCGATGAGGAGATCGAGATGGAGGCTCCAGGCAAGGTGCACACGAGGCTAGCCCCAGCAAGTACCGCACACGCCGAGGAGTCGCCAGTAGAGAAGAGAGTGGAGAAGCAGCCGACGAAGGTTCGGCCGGCACCGGTGATTGATTATTCTCGCCTTCCGTTCCCCGCCCGTGCCAGGCAGCAGAAATATGCTCAGGAGTACGGGAAATTCCTCGAGATGTTTACTCAGTTGAAGATCAATCTTCCGTTCATCGAGGCGCTTCAGTCTATGCCTAAGTACGCGAAATTCCTTAAAGATCTTTTGAAGCGTAAGGAGAGAATCGGTGAGCTTTCAAAAATTCCGTTGACAGGAGGTTGCTCCGCGGTAGTCTTGAATAAGCTACCAGAGAAGTTGACCGACCCTGGTACTTTCACGATTCCATGTTTCTTTGGGGGAGCCGTTACCCCTGCTCACGCCTTAGCCGATTTAGGGGCCAGCATCAATCTGATGCCATTTTCGTTGTATGAGCGACTTGGTCTAGGAGAGCTTACACCCACGCGCATGTCATTGTCCTTGGCTGATCGATCAGTCAAGTATCCTCGTGGGATAGTAGAGAATTTGTTGGTGAAGGTTGATAGGTTTGTGTTCCCAGTAGATTTCGTTGTGCTCGATATGGAGGCCGATGAGAGAGTTCCTATTATTCTTGGCCGTCCATTCCTTCGAACCGCAAAGGCGATTATCGACGTCTTTGACGGTAAGATTTCTCTTCGTGCGGGTGACGAGATTGTCACATTCGATATTGATAGAGCGATGCGGCATCCTAGTGGTCGTGATGATGATAGTGACCGTGTCATTCCGTTTACTTTCTCAATTCATTCATATCTTGCGTCGACACGTGTCTTGAGTACATTAGTGGAGCTGATTTAGTAGGTGAGGGAGTTGTTGACGAGCATTATGAGGATGAGGTAGATGAGGTAGAGGAGGAGCAGTTAGATGAGAGTGATGAGTCGAGTGCTGAGCCGTTAGAGCTCGATGCGATTAGTGATGAGAGTACTCCTGTAGAGATTCCACCGCCTTTATAACTTAAGGTTCTTCCATCCCATCTTGAGTACGCGTTTCTAGGAGAAAAGCCGAATATGCCTGTCATCATATCTTCAAAGTTAACAGAGAAGGAGAAGGCGAGGTTGATTGAGGTGCTTAGAAAGCACAGTGATGCGATTGCCTGGAGGCTATCCGATATCAAGGGCATCAGCCCTACTTTTTGCACGCATCGCATTCTGATGGAGGATGTTTATAAGCCTGTAGTGCAGCCGCAGCGTCGCTTGAATCCGAATATACAGGAGGTAGTGAAGAAGGAGGTGATGAAGCTGTTAGAGTCTGGTTTGATCTATCCTATTTCTGATTCAGCTTGGGTGAGTCCTACGCAGGTCATCCCGAAGAAAGGGGGATGACGGTTGTTCTGAATTCGAAAAATGAGCTTATTCCGTCTCGTACTGTTACGGGTTGGCGTGTGTGCATTGACTATCGAAAGTTAAAAGACGCCACTCGTAAAGATCATTTTCCGCTCCCATTCATTGATCAGATCTTGAGCGTCTCGCGGGTCAGCATTTCTATTGCTTTCTCGACGGGTTTTCGGGTTATTTCCAGATTCCTATTGCACCAGAGGATCAGGAGAAAACCACTTTTACATGTCCATACGGCACATACGCGTACCGACGCATGCCATTTGGGTTATGTAACGCTCCTGCTACATTCCAGCGTTGTATGATCGCGATCTTTCAGGATATGGTCGAGAGTTCGATGGAGGTGTTTATGGACGATTTCTCAGTGTATGGTAGTTCTTTCGATCAGTGTTTGATGAATCTGGAGAAGATGTTGAAGAGATGTGTGGAGACGAAGTTGATGCTGAACTGGGAGAAGTGTCACTTTATGGTGACTGAGGGGATTGTGCTAGGGCACAAGATTTCGAGAGCTGGTATTGAGGTTGATAGGGCAAAGATAGACACGATTAGCCAGCTCCCTCCACCGACTAGTGTCAAGTCGGTTCGTAGTTTTCTCGGTCATGCGGGATTTTATAGGCGCTTTATTAGGGATTTTTCCAAAATCACTCGCCCCATGACGCGATTGTTGGAGAAGGACGTTCCTTTCGTCTTTGACGAGGAGTGCCTTCGAGCGTTTGAGTTTTTGAAGGAGAAGTTAGTGAGTGCACCGATTCTCGTGTCGCCTGATTGGAGCCTACCATTCGAGTTGATGTGCGACGCGAGTGACTATGCAGTAGGTGCAGTGTTAGGGCAGAGACGGGAGAAGCATTTTCACCCGATTTACTACGCGAGTAAAACGTTGAATGATGCCCAGGAGAATTACACCACCACGGAGAAGGAGTTGTTGGCGGTGGTGTTTGCGTTCGACAAGTTCCGGTCCTACCTCGTTCTGTCGAAAACCGTCATCTTTACTGATCATTCTGCTCTGCGTCACTTGTTTCAGAAGAAGGACGCGAAGCCGCGTCTTATACGATGGATTCTGCTTCTTTCCGAGTTCGACATTGAAATTAAGGATAAGAAGGGGGCAGAGAATGTGGCAGCGGATCACTTGTCCCGCTTAGAGGATCCGAAGCGAGAGGAGATTCGTGAGGAGGCGATAGGAGATAGATTCCCTCACGAGTCTATTGATGCTGTCACGGCAGGAGCCGTGGAGCTACCGTGGTATAGCGATATAGCCAATTATTTGGCCGACGGATTTGTGATGGAGAGTTTGAGTGCGCAGCAGAAGCGGAAGCTGATGAGGGACGCTAGGAAGTACATATGGGATGACCCTTACCTTTTCAGGATTGGAGGCGACCGTGTACTTAGGAGGTTTGTTAGTAAGGAAGAAGGTGTTGGGATCCTGAGATATGTGCATGAGGGTTTGACAGGAGGTCACCACGGAGCACATACGACCGCGCAAAAAGTCTTCGACTGCGGTTTCTTTTGTCCTACGGTGTTCGAGGATGCCCAGGATTTTGTTAGGGCTTGTGATGCATGCCAGCGTACAGGCAATATCTCATTCAGGAATGAGATGCCCCAGAATCCTATTCAAGTGTTGGAAGTTTTTGATGTGTGGGGCATTGATTTCATGGGACCTTTCCCTCCTTCGAGTGGGAATAGGTACATCCTCGTTGCGATTGACTATGTTTCGAAGTGGGTGGAAGCTCAAGCTTTGCCCACAAACGATGCACGAGTGGTGGTGAGGTTTTTGAAGAAGTTGTTCACGCGATTTGGTACTCCTAAAGCACTTATTAGTGATCGCGGTACGCATTTTTGCAATGCGGTGATGGAGAAGGCGTTGGAGCGATATGGAGTCACGCACCGTTTTTCTACCACGTATCATCCGCAGACGAGCGGTCAAGTGGAGAACGCGAATCGAGGAGTGAAGAGGATTTTAGAGAAAACGGTCGGGAAGAGTCGGAAGGATTGGTCCGACAAGTTAGATGATGCGTTATGGGCATTCCGCACCGCCTACAAAACGCCGCTAGGTACGACACCGTTTATGATCGTTTATGGGAAAGCGTGCCATTTACCGGTCGAGTTGGAGCATCGGGCTCTTTGGGCACTCAAAACGGTGAATTTAGATTTGACCGAGGCCGCTAGGAGAAGATACTTCCAAATTCATGAATTGGAAGCCCTTAGGGATGCGGCGTTTGAGCGTTCGTGGAGTATTAAGGAGAAAACGAAGGCGTTGCATGATCGGAAGCTTAAGGGGTTGAAGGAGTTCAAGGTTGGTGATGAGGTGCTCCTTTACAATTCGAGGTTTAAATTGTTTCCCGGGAAGTTGAAGTCGAAGTGGACGGGACCGTATGTTGTGAAGGAACTGTTTCCGCATGGTGCGATCGAGCTTTACAATAAGGAGAGTGACGAGTCGTGGAAAGTGAATGGCCACCGGTTGAAGCATTATTTAGGAGGGCCCATTGACAACGTCGAGAAGGAGGAAACTCCTCTCGAAGATCTTCCGGATACCACCACGTAGGTTCTTGGGTGAAAACTTAAGTGTAGAGTTTGTACTTTGAGTCGTTGTCCATGTCGTGTCTTTAGTTAGTGTTTAGGTGTTTTTTTTGCGTCGTTGTCGTTATATCGTATTTGCATCCGTTTCGTTGTTTGTCAAGTGTTTTGCAGGTACATCACCTTATGCGTGGCCGACGTCGATTACCGAACAGCCTCACAGGTACGTTTAACGCAAAAAACGAAGGAATTAGGGGAAGGGGTAAAATGGGAATTAATAAGAATCGAATTCTGCTGCAAACTGTTATGCTGTCAAAAATTTTTGCTGTAATAAGCTGTCCAGGCGGCCCGCGTACATATTCTTCTTTTGTTAAGGCGGGCCGCTTGGGCCCAAAAGGTTTTTGAAAAAATATTGGCTCGCGGCCCGCTTCACATTATCATCATAACTCACGCGGGCCATACGTCTATGTCGGCAGCATCACCATAACCCCCAAATCAGATGCGGTCCAAACCCTAACCTCATTCCCATTTCTTCTCCGGCGATTAACCTCACCAGTTCCACCATCTCCGGCCGCCTATTACCATCCCTTACACCGCCTTCATCGCCGTTCACCATCATCTTCACTGACAACCACCCGTCGCCTGTAACCATTCACCTCATCACCACCGCCATACACCACCACCATTCCACCGCCGAAACCACCATACTCACCATTCACCGCAGCCTCACAGACTGAACAACCACCACCATCTCTGGTTGTTATTCCATCTCCGGCACGACTGGGTTACTGCCATATCACTGTATTCGTATTGTCGTCACGTGCAAGGTATGTATTCCTGCTCTATTATTTACTTCAGTTGTGTCGAGTAGAGTCTGTCAGTGTAATGTTCAGGTCGTTAATTGGGTCAAGTCTGGTTTTAGTTATGGTCAGTGTCCGTGTGCTTCTAGTCGAGTCAGTGTTTTAGTGTTTTGTATTCGCATTGGTTAGATATTGCATGAGTGCGACTGGATTGGGCTGGTCTTGAATTGTGTACAGTGATCTTACTTTAATTATCGGCTCAGCGCTATGAGGCAGGGGGGTTGGTTTTACTGTTTGATTGGAATATTGTTTTTGAGCGATGTGAGGTCGGGGTGTGATAGAGAAATAAAGGGGGGAGTTTTTGAACGCAAATTAAATTGTTGGGCGTTTTGATTGGTTTAAATGAGTATGTTGCGGACGATTGTGTTGGGTGTTGTTGAAAACAAGTGTGGGGATACGGTTGCGCAATTTTTGACATAAAGTATATTTTTCACATAAGCGCGCATTCGTTTCCGTTGCTTCCACGCTTTGGTATGTGATGATTTCTCGGCACTTAGGATTGCTCGAGGGCGAGCAAGGTGCCGGGAGGGGGTAAAAGTGTAATTTTTGTGTAAATTGCGTCTAGTTGGTCGTAGTGTCGTCTTTTGCGTCAAAAGTCTAGTCTTTGCGTCTTCTAGGGTTGTTTATTGTATTTTGTGTCGTTTCGAGTCATAGTGAGTCTTGTGAGTGTTGTTTGGCGCATACGATCGCATCGCTTGATTTTAGGCCGCTTCGCTCGTACTCAATCTCCATTCGGGCGAAGTCGGTTTCTTTTCAAGACGATTTGCGATTCGTCACCTGTATCGAACAACGGCCGCGAACGAAATGCTATACGGCCGTCGTCCGATTGTATATTATTATATTATTATTTTTATGTATAAAAAATAATAAAAAAATAAGAAAAAATAAAAAAATAAAAAAAATCAGAAAAATTCCAAAAAAATCAAAAAATTCAAAAATACCAAAAATAGCTTGTGTTTACTAACTGTTCACCTGTTTTGCATGTTTATTTGATTTGTTGTGAACAGGATGTCAGGTGAAGGGTCGTCTTCTGGGGTAAAGCGCAAGAGGCGAAATTCTAGGGCCCAAGCGGCAGTTCCGGAGCAGTCGGGTGCTCCGGTACTTAGGGAAATCACGTATAGGGACAACGGGACGCCCCATGGTCAGACTAATAGGTTGGGGGATAGTCCATTATTGCGGTTTACGTTTGGGTCGGCGGAGTATTTGAAGTATGATCCGATTAAGAAGTTGAATCTGTTAGAGTTTCGGAGGATCGACTGGGATTTAGTGAGGCAGTTAGGGCAGGTGGAAAGGTTAGAGCAGTTGTTGGGTTCTAAGTTTAGGATGGCGGTAGAATGTGACGCGCCACAGTATAACCAGCTCACGTTGGAGTTTCACTCCACGTTTTATTATAGACATCCAGGGGGTTTCGATGAGGCGGATGTGGTTTCGTTTTCGCTGGGCAAGAGGATATTCAATATGACACTGCCATAGTTTGCTGAGGCGACTGGATTTTATTCGTGTCAGGAGGTTGAGTCGGATGAATTTAGGAGTTTGTTAAGGTATGTGGTGAAGGAGGAAAAGGAGTCGTGTGTGATGGCAGGAGACTTACAGAGGTTTTGGGCGAATATTGCTACCACACCATATTCAGGCAATATGGTAGCATCTGATATTAGGGATCCGCTTTATAGGTTTGTACACAAGATACTAGCGGCGACCTTGATTGGTAGATACGAGGGGGATAAAGTGAACCAGCATAGCTTGTTCTGTCTGATGTGTATGGTTGAGAGGAGGCCAGCGAATCTGGCGAGTATTTTGGCGTGGTCGTTAGCGAGGCCGAAGAAGGGGGTAAGAATGCGAGGTTATATGGTGGGCCATACATTACGATGTTAGCGGCCAATTTAGGTGTGTTTGCTGATTTTCCGCCTGATCTGATGCGTGTAGGACCAACTCCATCACTCATGGAGCTGAAGAGTTTGCAGTTGGCGAGGATAGTGACAGTGGCGACGCCACCGGCGTGGGAGGCAGTGACTGAGGGGCAGCAGGTGCCGCCTCCACTAGAGTCCGCCGCCGCAGAGGCGATGCAGGGTGCGATCCCACAGCGTATTCGGCCGCCACTGCAGAGGCATCAGTTACCTGCACGTGAGCGCCCTGTCAGACAGCCGCGGCCAGAACCGTTGACGTTGGAGGGTTTATATGATAGAGTGGAGCAGGTGAGGCAGGAGATGCATGAGGGTTTCCAGGCTATTTATGATCACTTCCACATTCAGCCACGGCAGGAGAGTGCAGCTGGTGGGCAAGAGGAGCCTGCCGGTGGAGCAGGAGATGCATGAGGATGTGCAGCAGTGCTATGGAGCATTTTATATCTTTTATTTTATTTTATGCTGTTTTTGATCCTCATAGTTGGTTTGTACTGATATGATATATTGGTTGGTAGGGTTATGGGTTGGTTGATACATGGTTTGTTGATACTTTGATGGTATATATTATTTGGGTTTGGTATGTTTGAGTGATAGGTTGATTTTGATGCCGCTTCCGTTCGCGTGTCCGAGTTAGTACAGTTTGCTGAGCGCGTTTTGGATTGGAGGGCATGTGTGGTATCGACTGGCATACTGACAGTCTCACATATGATTCAGGTAAGTCGTTCCACTTGTACACTTGTATATTTATTTATTTTTGTTTTTAGGTTTTAGGAGTCATGTTTCCATCCTTGCATTAGGGACAATGCAATATTCAAGTGTGGGGATGGGAGCTAGTATTTAGTGTGTCTAGTTAGTAGTGTCATGAAAAAACTGAAAAATACAAAAAAAAAAAAATTAAAAAAATTGAAAAAATCCAAAAAAATTGAAAAAATTGAAAATGTCCTTTGAAAATAGAAGTTTGCAACTTAAAAACGGAAAATGATAGAAAAGTCGAGGTTTTTGTTTGGGGTCAAATAATTATAATATGAGATAATTTAATCGTGCTTGTGTCTAGTTTGGGATATGCGGGTAGGCTCGGTCCGGTTTTGAGTTTCCTTTGATATTAATATACCTAATGTCGGTCTACTAGTGGGTTCTCATCTAGGAAAAGTGAGGAAATCGAAACCGCCAAAAATAACATAAGGGGCACCCTTATAAGTTAAAACCGTTAGAGTTTGTGATCATGTGAAAAAAAAAATAGAATAAAAGTGAGCTAGAAACTGAATGAAAGTAGCCACTTCTATGTAGTCTTGATTGGGGATAGCGACTCTACAATCGGATTACCGCTAGGGTGTGTGAAATCGACCGTGCAAAGCTATGAAAAGAAAAATAATAAAAAGTACCGAAACTAAGTAGTCTGTGGTTGGGGATAGCGACTCTACAGCCGGATTGCCTCTTGGTTTGGGAAAGCACCGTCTAGACTCACGAGCGAGAAAAAGAAAAAAAAAATTGTTTGATTGCAAACTATATTGGTTTTGATATAAAGAGGTTGGGAATTGGTCTTTGATCGTTCTCTTTGTCCTATAAGTTTAAGGTGGGATTAGATGTACTTGCGATTTCTAGTGTGAGACCTTAGGTAGATTGACCCATATTCGGACTTAAATTGCATGATAAGGGCTCGGAACCGGATTTGGGTTTAAGAGGATCGAAATATTCGCAATCGTAACTAACACATGTCTCGATTTTAATAAATAAACATACACTTTTGGTCCGAACGACTATCTTGATTATGATTCCGTTTGCATAATTCTTTTTCGAGGACGAAAAAAAGATAAGTGTGGGGATATTTGATGTATTGCAAAATACATCGGTATTCGCGTCGGTTTTAGTCGTTAGTTAGTTAGTTTTAGTGTCGGTTTAGTTTAGAATGTATATACTTTTGATTTATTTGTGTTTCCAGGTCTTTACAGCCAAAAGGAGCGAAAACGAGCCAAAATCTGGAAATGCGGAAGGCTGGAACGGAAACCGAGGAGTCGGGAGCTGAAACGAAGCGAAAAATGCAGTTCTGGAGTTTCCAGGCGGCCCGCTTAGACTTTTAGACACATCCAGGCGCCCCGCATTAACTTAACAAAGAAATCTGAGTTATTTAAGTTCAGGCGGCCCGCCTGAACTTAAGGTTACCTTCAAAGCGGGCCGCGAGCCTTATGAGAATGGTTTCCAGTATTAAACCCTAAGGCGGCCCGCGTTAACTCATCAAATACATTCAAGCGGGCCGTGTGAAGACCTTATGTCGGCAAAAATTCGTGACTTGCATGGGAATTTAGGGTTTTTGGTTATAAATTGATCCATGTATGTCTACAGCCGAATATATACGAACTTGGACATTCTTGGGCGAACTTTGGCTGCTGATTGAAGAAGATTGAAGTTTTCGGTTGCTAGGAATCATTCGGGTAACATCTTGGAGCATTCGGGAGTGAAGATTCGGGTTCCATCATCCTTATCTTGTCGTTTTCGTTTGTTAAACTTTGTTACACAATGAATTCAGATTATTTAATGATTTTGATTACGTTTTTGAACATGTTTAGCGGCTAGATACATTTACTACCTAGACATGGATGAATGATTGCTTATGTTTGATTATATTACGAATTTTTGAATGCTATGGACTAGTTTATAAATTGTAAACGGTTTGTTCTATCAGTTAGATGTGTTTGCATGCTTGATATTGTTTAACGATTAATTATTGCTACGTATGAATCTTGGTGACGATCTTTATCACATAACAGAATCATGCTAGGTTTTAGGTTTTGGTGACTGTCTATATCACGTAATAAATCTAGAATCTTTAGGGTTAAATCGGCCGATAAACCTTAGAAGTAATAATTGGTAATTTTATAAAATCAAGTGTTCTACTAATCATCAATAGCTGTAAGGTGCGAGATTATTGCTAGGTCTAAGTGATTAAACTGCAAGGTGGGTCCTTCTTAGGAAGTTAACCTTTTGGCTGCTGTCTAGCAAGTCTAGCTGAGAAAACAAACCTATCCTAGGTTTAGATCTCGTAAGGGAGTGAGCCTCGTAGGATACTTTTATAAACTCATTTAGATGTCTTGTAAAGGAGTCTAATAACCGGTAAATAAACAACCTTTAGGGGATCTTAGCGCGCTCTTGAGAAGGATTAGGGGTCCTTAGATTTCCCGAGGGGTGAGAATCCCAAGATCCCGGTTGCATAGCAGACAACTTCCAATTATAATCAATACTAAAAGCAATCAGGATTCCTGTCTAGGTAGTTCTTTCATCATCTTTGAGTTCGGCTTACGTGTGAGTTCGTGCCTTGTTCGTCTGTTCGTCTAGTTAATTTAGTTTAATTTTAATTATAATTTTAGGATTTTAGAAACCCCCCCCCAAATCAATAAACAATTTAGTATGTCGTGTCAGTTTTAGTCTAGATAGAGTCGTAGCGTAATCAGTAAAGTCTCGTGGGTTCAATACTCGGACTTACTTTAGCTTTACTACATCGATCGGTTCACTTGCCGATTGTGTGGTTCAGGGTTTAGGTTGAGTCTTAGTTTTATAAATTTAAAGCTTAGAGAGTCTAGAATTAGGGTAATTTAGTTAGTTTTATTTGACCCATTTTCAGCACATCATCTTCGCTGAGAGCGAACATACATTTGCTTCGATACTTGGTCATTTCTTCATTTTGACAAATACTCATCGTTTTATTACTTAAAAACTTATATGTTACGCATGCACCATTTGCTACCCATGCGGTTTCATTTCGAATAAACACTTCATTGAAGTTCAAATATTATGTTGCTAAATCTTTTTGTGATTCGAATGACCTACGTTCTTGTAATTGTTGGCTCCTTTGTTGTCAAGCCAACACACTTTCTTGAGACTCCTTTTATTTCAAGGTGCAATCATGGTTTGTCTTCGTAACCATGCTGAGATTCCCTTGTTGATGCATACGTTTATTGTCGGGTCACGCTAAAACTAGATTCAATTGCTTGAACTTATCCATTTCGCATATTCAATTTAAAACGTCATATGATGTATTGGGAGCATCATATTCAAATATTTTTGCAAATATTCTTTTGTTTCGAGCCGTAGTAGACTTGATTGGTCTACGACTCCACTAAATCGTTTGTTGGTTTCGATACCTTGCGGTGACACTTTCAGAGAATTAAAGCTTGTGCTGATTTGGTTACACGGATTTAATTGTCTATTTATTATTCTAAATCCGTTTTGTTATCATGGTTAAAGCAGTCTCAACACAGTTGTGTGTTAAGACAATGGTACCCATATTCATTTCATATTACGATGTACCTCCTAACGATTCTTCCGTTGTCAATCGAATGCCTTGCGGCACTTAATACCTTTTCATCTTCGATCAAAAACAGTGGCTCTTTGATGTTCCGCATTCAACTGAAAACTCTATGGTATTGTGTAAATCAAATGTTCAGATTGTTTCAGTATACTTTCATTTGATTTCAAACACGGTGAACTTGTTCAGTCACCACTATATTTGAATCATGTCATTACGACACCTTGTGATGTCATTGCAAATTTGTAGCTTGTGCTAATCATGGTCAACTGTTTCACACAAAACTACACATACTTTTGTTTGACCTGTCATTTAAACATTCCTAATGCAACTACGAATTAAGACAATGATACACTTGTTTCACTTGTATTTCATTCGGTGTATTCTCGCAATCCAAGAATGTCAACACATTAGTCCTTACCATTTAGTTATTCGAAAGTTGACAGATCATTTTCATATTCAAATCATTGATTTTGAGTTCATATAGCGGAGGCTATGGTTTGTGAAAACTCGTTTGCATATCGTGACCGATTGTTTGAGAATCCATTGGTCAAAACTCCCTTGTTACACCCCTGTTAACTGAGTTACACTAGATTATACATCTATACATCTCGTGTCCTCTGACATCAAATGCTAGAACACATACCTTCTAACCACTGGGTTCTTGTTGAAATATATCCCTGGACTCACCTGATATAAATAAGATTTGATTCGGTTTTTTGTGGTTATCTACCTCAGTATTATTCATATACATACACGCATAATGTAACCCTAAGGAGTTAAGGTAGTACAAATTTCGAGGACGAAATTTTCTTAACAGGGGAAGAATGTGACAACTGTCAAATTTGCATGTTGCCGTACAATTACTAAATATTAATTAGTGCTTAAGGACTGTGCTGAATTACAATTAATTACTTGAATTGCTTTCTGATTATTACCATATACATACATGTGCATCACATTTCACACTGTCACATCATATTTACAGACAAACTTCGGTGACATAAATGATGCACAAAGCACTATTAGCACAGCTAACAGACAAACCGGGAAAATGCTGACGGGGTTCAGTACATAGACAGACGTTGTTGAGACACAGTATGAGCCAGAAACCAAGTTTTACACTAGTATAGTGTGTAGGAAAGTAAGGATCACAAAACTGCCTTCCTAGAGATATTTTAAGTGCCGTAAGTGCCTAAAACTTAATTAAAATGCTGAATTTAACAAAATTCAGCAATAAATCAGCATTTGAACACAATTAGATCTTGCAGAAATATGCTCAAATGGCCCTGAATACTTTCCTAAGTGTCGGGAATTAAAAGTGTCACAAAAGGATACATAAAGAACACTAAACGTTATAGTTTGACACTTTAACGAACCGGTATCTAACCAAACAACCGGACACTACCCGAAACATCAAAATTATACTAGAAGCATTGTTTTAATGTTTCTGAGTTAGTTATGATCCCCGAACACCCTAACATACTATATAACACATAACACACTTAAACACTAAACATCACACTTGAAAATCTAACTAGATTACTTAACCATCATTAAACCCCAACCAAGACCCCCCCCCACCTACCTCACGGCCACATGGCCTATTTGGAGATTTTATTTGATCTTGCATGATCTTATGAAGATTTGCTAGTAGATCTTGTATTGTACTTTGAGAACACAGTATACAATGGATAATACATAAAGATGGTTATAAGTTCAAACCATTAGAACAAGATCTCATTTCTCACAACACACCATCTTCTTCCTCCTCCTCCCTTACTCACCTCACGACCACAACACACCACCACCACTTCTCCATTTTCACTTCAAATCCTACCATTATAAAGTGATCTAGTGGTGTAAGGATCTAAGTTAGGAAGCTTGGAGCTTTCGAAAGTTGAAGGACCTTCACCGTTTGCTTTTATCCACTTGTTATCTTCATTTGAATCATCCCTAGCCTTGAGATAGTGGTAAGAACTTCATACACTCCATTGCTCATCTTATATTAGTGGTTAAAAGAAGATTCATGTTGATTATTATGAAGAACACTAAAGAACATAATCATGAAACATGACTATAAGCTTGAAATTATAAGAAAACTTAAAGGAATCATGTTGTTTAATGTTGTTGAGATATTTGATGAGTGATTGTTTGTGTAAATGATGTAGATCATTATATGATCTTGCTAGATCATGATTAAAAACATAATCTAGCAAGATGAGAGAGTGAAAATGTTAGAGATTTATAAATCATTCTCATGAAAGGCATGAACTTGAAAAGATATATTATTTTCTTGAAAAATAATAATCAAAGTGGGTTAATAATCATATAGATCTAAAATTTATGGGTGGTTTTCCAAAAGAAGCAAGCTTGAAATATGAGTGGTAGTAGATCTTGGTTCTTATATAAACGAACACTATCTTAATGGATAAATAAGTGTAGAAACACTTGTGCAACAAGAAGGTTACATAAAGAAACATTTATAGAAAATGTGTTTTGAAGTTGTAAACATCCAACTTCTTAAAGGATGAAGTTTTTAAAGTAGTAAACACATTTTAAAGGGTAACTAAACTCACTACTACAAGTTTTTATGAAAGTTCAAGTTCATGTTGTTATGTAAATAGCATTGTTTTGGCACTTGGTAAGTGTTGGTTAAGTTGTTGATTGTTTGTGATGATTTTAAAAAGAAAATGATATGCTTTGATAGCATGGACACCTCCATTTTTAGGGGAAACTATGGCAAAATTTTCTAAAAATATAAACACTTAGAAAAATATTTTCAAACAAGTATTTATAAGTGTATTTTAACCATGGATTTTCTACATAAACTTTGCCATAATTTTTGTAACAAAAATATTGAAGGTTGGTTTTTGTAAATAAAAAAAAATAGCTAAACATATATTTGAAAGGTATATATTTAGAAGACACATGTGTGTGATTATTTGTATACTTTGTGTATTAGTTATATTATTTTAGGATTTGAAATAATATAACTTAACAAATACCAAGAAATTACAATCCAATATGTTACCAAAAATCATAAGGAATAAATATATAAGTTACGCACATAATATTGTGAAACCGAACGCAAGAACGTAACTTACAAAATATTCCGAAAAAAAATACCTCTATAAATATATTTTTGGTAAATAATATTTTGGATACAAGAATATGATTTTTGGCAAAGAGAAAATATATTATTTTTGAAGTAAAAATATATTTTCTTGGGATATTTAGAAGATATATGATTTTTGGGAAAATATGAAATACATTATTTTTGGACAAAATAAGTTTATATATATATTTTCTAAGTGAGACTTGAAAATATATTGTTTTGGGAAATACATATATTGGATATTTATTAAGAAATACGTACACACCGGAATACGACGCCAATACATGGCAAGATATACAAATACAAGAATACGGATAAACATGTATGAGATACCCCCATCCTTGGGAAGGAAATATGAATATGAATACTTGAGAAGTATTGTTACAAAAATATTGTTTAACGATTATTCCAAAAATTCAATAAATATAATTAAGTTAGAATATCTATTATTTTAACAAGTAATTATATACTTGGAATAATAACGAGGACACTTTAAAACGTAACTCAAAGGCACTAATCAATACCAAGACAAGGCACAACCCGCTCGCCTAATAAGACCATAGTGCATTGTAGGTAGTCATGCGTTCTAGAGGAAGCTTTGAGTTACATCGGATACAAGGAACGAAAAAGTGTGAGTTCATGTCCCCCTTTTCTTTTAACTGTTTTAAGTTTTATAACTTCGGGGGTGGAATACATGTTACAACTGATTACAAACATTTTGATTTGGTATGGTTAGCTAAGGAAGGGTACTGCTTGATCATGTGAGTGGTGGGTATGACACCTAAGGCCATTAATCCTCGTTGTAGGACTGAGGGACATGAGTGATAGATCTATTCGGGTGTAGCGAGCCCCACCCATGCGCACGCCGAATGAGCCATGTGGTGACTATGTCTTACTGACGAAATCTGCTAGGTTTGAGTTTTCCTGCATCACTTCACACATATCAATGGCCTTGCAAACCATTGGTGATCTGTTTTTCCTTGTTGCTTTCATACCGGGATTTATAAACTTGCATACATACTTACAATGATTTCAAAGGTTTACTCATACACACAAACAAACACATGAACTCGCTCAACTTTTGTTGATGTTTTCATACTACATGTATTTCAGGGAATTAGTAAATGGATCTGGCGGGCGTTGGAAGTTTTTATGCTACGTTAAGGATAAAAGATGTCATCCATGGTCTTTGAGTTTGGTCAGTGTGTCTTATTCCTGGACGAGACACGCCCTCCAAACCTTAGTGTTATTCAATATCTTTTGATGGGTCCTCAATGAACTCATAAACAATTTGTATGGTTTGTAAAACTTGAATCTGAAGTCCACGTTTTCAAAAAAATGTTGTAATGTTTTAAACTTATTTAATGGATGAAGAATCTATGGTTTCATCATATAGCTGTTGTTATGATTGGATGCAATGGTATTAAGAAAGTCACACCATAACCACGCTTCCGCAAAAGTCAGGGTGTGACAATCACAACGCTTTCCCGTTACAACCATGAAAATCGCATCTCTCTCCTGGGATTTTGTTACCAAGGGGATGAGATGACCCTGGTATATGACTACGCCGTGGAAGCCTTGACCGCTATTTAAATTCACCCCATCATAGGTGGTCACAACGACTCAGGATATGCCTAGATGCCGCACAGGGGCTAAGGTACCTTCATGATCCAAGGGGGACACACCAAATACTTATCCACTGTGATGTAAAAAGCGCCAACATCCTTCTCGATGAGCAATGAAATGGTAAACTTGCGGATTTTGGGCTATTAATAATGGGCCCCGCAAACGAGCATCAATCAGTTATTGTCACCTTGGCAGCAGGTACCCTTGGGTATTGTGATCTGCAGTATGTGATGACTCACGCCCTAACAAAAGAGTCAGACGTATACTCTTTCGGTGTGGTCTTATTCGAAGTTTTATGTGGGAGGTTATGTTGTACATATAGCAACGGTCGTGTTGAGCAGAATTTAGTGCGCAAGTGGATTGGAAGCTATGAAGAGAAGAAGTTAAATGATATCATCTTCAAAGATACAGCCATTCTACCCTTGGAGCAGAGCACTTTAGAAATATTTTCAGACATTGCGTATCGATGCTTGAAGGAATCTCGTGAAGATCGGCCAAAGATGGCTGAGGTTGTGGCAGAACTTGAGAAAAGTCTAGATTTACTCAATTATCAAGAGTTTATAGGCGAATGGAACAAACAATGTCCCCTGAACTACAGATCTAACGTTGAACCGATGAAGTTTCAGTCCAAAGGGATCCTCCTTAATGGCGGCAAAACGGTAATTAGCTTCTGTGTCTATATTACATGCCATTTACCGTCCCATTAGGTGACACTGCTCCTCCTAGCTAGTGCTACCATCACATGTAACTTTCAACTAACTTGAACTTGTTTAATGGACGTACAGTGGTTTTCAGAATGTTGACTATATACACCTGAGCCCTTGTAATAATTGATAATTGCACGAACTAACTTGAACTTATGTGATGGACCTACAGTGGTTTTGGTTAAATAAGAAGGGAGAACACTGTGAGATGATATCTATTGCAGAATGTTTGGGTTCAGATGTCCCAAGTTCTAGATTCTCGTCTAAATATAATTCAAGGTGACTTTTCCTGTTTCTAGCTTTTAAGAATATTTCACAAGTACTTGCCACCTGCAATGTATCATTCTTTGTTGCTATTCACGCAGATTTGCTGTGGGCACCTACGGATGGTATGGACATGAGAGATTGAAAACACATGTAAGAAGTCAGTTCTTGTCACCAGGAATCACATACACGGTGAACCTTGTCTTCAAGTTTGAGTATCCTAAGGATGAACCTACTATATTCCTCGGACACATATTACAAGGGCAGAGGGAGAGTTCAATTTCATACCTTGCGTATAGGAGAGAAGATGGACGGTGGGCATGCGAATTGTATCAGTTTACTACTGACCACAGAACAGTTCATCTTCAGATTTTGTTTAAGGGCTACCACCTATATGGTGTCATTCAATTAGAAGGCATGGAATTTCAGCCCTTGGAGAACGTAAGTTTACAAATTAAAGTTTGGTTATTCATGTACATCATTAATTAATAAATATCTTTTAATTTTCTTTTATTGTCCAGCCACTATAACATTAGTTATTTTCACTGTATGAAAGAAAACCCATATTAGTGACCAATTCAAAGTCTAATAGGGTTATGTTGTTCCACAGGTAGAAAATATAGATGAGAAGAAGCTCCTATCAGATTCAGATTCAGATGCAAATTGGGAAGAAAAACTGCCAGTTGATTATGAAGACATAAGGAAAAGGTCAAAAAATAGCCTGCAATTGAAAACCAAGGAGGACGCCTACTCAATTATTTGCAAAGGCTTCTTAATCAGTGGTTTTCAGCCCTTGGAGAACGTAAGTTTACAAATTAAAGTTTGATTACTTCATGTACATCATTAATTAATTAATTAATTAATTAATTAAGATCATTTAAATTTCTTTTAGTGTTTAACCATAATAACATTAATTATTTCATGTAAAAAACCCATATTAGTGATCAGATCAAACTCTAAAATGGTTATGTTGTTCTACAGGTGGAACATATAGATGATAATCAACCCATATCAGATTTAGATTCAGATGCAAACAGGGAAGAAAAACTGCCAGTTGATTATGAAGACATAATTCAGTGACGACGAGACGGAATCAGGCATTGTAAGTCCTTCATGCTTTTGTCATATGTAGTTGTTGTGGAGCCTATGAACATGGTTCCACCAGAGGGAAGAATTATATATTGAATTGCTAAACATATCTATACACTCGTTGCTTAATAGTGGTTTTCTCTTGAAAAAAATGGAAAGAAATGTCATATGCTTTCAGCAAAAGCGGCTCTCACATGGAGTCGGAATGTAACGGTTTTATTAGCCTTGCCTGAATCAAGGTTCTTTAATATCCTTTGTCAGATTTCTTATATAAATTACTATTTTTTTTTGCAAATCTTTTACATATAAGATGATTTTCTAACATCTCTCAGATTTGGAGAAGCCATTCAGTTGGTCGATGGGTGCAGGTTTTATGATAGTTGTATTACCATCAAAACAGAAGTCCAATTCCAACTAGTATCATCTGAAACAATATATGCATGTTACCTTGTTTACAAATTACCAGAAGACCAATCTAGATTTAAGGCTCTTATAAAAGTGAAAGACAATTCACCTATTAAATTTGGGTATATTTTTTTATAAGGTAATCAAACCCCAGTTATTAGAGTTATTAAACCAAAGGCCGGTCAAAACACCCACAACCCACTCAATAGGCCCAAAATAAGAGGCCTTCCAAAACAAAGGAACGATGGATGGATTGAAGTGCAAATTTGGGAATTCCAAGCTGCCACTACAGTCAACAACATGGATCTTATGTTGTGACTTAATAATATCAGTGATTTTAGTGGGTTTATTATTGAAGGCATTGAGTTTAGACCTATTTAGATCTTTTTTTATAACGGAAATGAATTAATTGTAAACACAAAATTTGTTTTCTTTTTAGTTTTTTTCTATATGAGTGGAAGTACATTTGCATTCCTATTTCCTTGAAATAAGTCTTTAATGATGTTGTGCCAATGAAATAATATATGTTTAATACCATTGAGTACTTCTAAGTAAGACTATCAATTTCAAAACCTGCTTCATGGTAATAAGCACTAGACATTTTGAAGTTTGACACAAGACACATGGACCAGAGCACTAGAAACTCTTAAAAAATTAAAAGGAAAAATATAACTAAAGATAAGACCTTTTGGGGCCATATGAAAAATAATCCTACAAAAAGCAAAGGATACATATCAAAGTAAAGTAGACAACCTCCTTTGGTACTCAGAATCTAAATCCTAATAATCTATGAAATTGGCCAATATTTTGGCTTTAGAACTATTACCCTTTTGATTGTAAAATTTAAATAGATTTTGTGGTAAATCACTGAATCTAGAAATAGTTTTGTCCTGCTACTATTTTTAAGCTAAAAACCAACTAACAGAATATCAAAGTTTCATAGAGACATTTCATCAAACAGGTTATGTTCATTAACCACGTCCACCACTGAACTCACCGTTAAGAAGAACACGAAGATCAAGCGTGTCAATCACAAACCCCGCATCAAAATAGTGATCATACACTTGTCCTGGAGTGGGTCCCAGTGTGGTGCGTGGGCATTTTCATCTTGGAATTGTTAGTGAGTAAGCCGTTGTTCTTCATACTGTCGGGAAGCCAGAGAAACTGTCCAATACCCTAGTCCGATCCCCATGGCCTTTGAATAAAATGTGGTTATCTTGAGCTGGACAGTCTACCAAATAAGTTACTCCATAGGTCCCGAATGACCAATTATTTCCGTTTGATCACAATAACCATTACTCATTTTGACTGTAAAATCACATCTAACAGTTTGTGCCCATGTGAATCTAATTCGAATTTAATCCTACTAAAACTAAATCGGGTACTTCTTACTTCTTTTTACTAGAAAACTAACTAGCAAAACATCAAAGTATCATAGAGGCAATTGAGTATTTGGGTTGATTTAGAAGGGTTTTCATAAGGAGCTTTTTAGAAAGTATAACAAATCCAATTCTTTCTTAAGTCAGTAAACACTGCAAATTCTTCAATAACACTAGGAAACTATTTTTAAGGGGTGCCTCGGCCTCCTGCCTTCATCAATATATGGAGGCCAAGAATGAAATTATTGTCTCCCCGCTAAGCGAGTTAGAGATAGAGGGCCCAGCCACCCAAGATTTAGCAGAGACTAAACATTGCAAGAAAAAAAAAGGAAGTTGATGTGCTTACTACAATCATTGCCTCATATGGAGGCACGCGATTGTTTTTAATGACCTAGAAGCCGATATCAATCAAGTAAAAGAGGCAGATAAATTAGTGCGTGCGTTGTTGAATTTGAAAATGGCTGCATGGAAGTGTAGGCGTAAATACAATTTGGCGCTATGTTGTGATAAAACAATCATAGAAGGTATAAACTGAGGATTCATTTTCTTGCCAACAGCTTCACTAAAGTAAATTGTTTGCTAATTGTCTTAGGGTCTTTTAGAAACACATATAAGTTAGAACTTAGATGTGTGGCTGTGGTTTAAAAAGAATCACCTTCCAGTTCCTGCTTGCTTAATCTCTGAGCAAGTTAAATCCAAGAATAGCACAAATAAATAACATGACACATTGTCATCCTTATTTTTCACCAATTACACAGGACAGTCAAGAATATAAAAAACACATCACCCATAAACAAATACATTTTGGAGTTTAACACAAGACACAGGGACCAGAGCACCACGCTAGAAACTCCATTTATTCAAATCAAGTAATGGAAAGATATAATGAAAGATAATGACCTATGAATAAAATGTTGTTATCTTGGTCTTGACATGTTTGCATTCTACCAAAGGATCAATGGTGCTTAGAATTCGAAGCGTAATTATCTCTGTAATTGGCCAGTCTTTTAATTTAATAAAATGCTGTTAGCTTGATCTGGACATTCTACCACATAAGCTGCTCCATATGTCCCAAAAGACCAATACTTTAGCTTTGTACATTACAACTATTACTCTTTTGATTCATACTAGAAAGAATCTAGCCTGCTGTAAGTATCGTTGGTAGTTCATACTATATTTTTAAGTTTAAAAGAAACTAACAAAAAATTAAGTTTCACACAGGCATTTTATCAAACAGGTTGTATACAGCATTTTATCACACAGGCAAGTGCCCCATTCTTCATACTGGCAGGAACCGTGGAAACACTCCATGACCCTCATCCGATTCCCATGATGGCATGTCTGGATGAAACCCGTGAGTTACAAATTTATTCACTTTGCCCCAATCTTTTTCATATAAAGATTAGCATATTTAGTTTTCTTTGTTCCAACTCATAGTTTTCTTCAAAAAAAAGAAACCCCTCAAATTTTATAAAAAAAGATCCTTAAATTTCAGTGACATGATGATTTGATTATTCCATTTAAGCTATTTCATTTGGCAATGACGTAATTTAGCAACTACACTTCCTATTGAAACGTCATACCCTTTTAGTACGTTTGCAGTGACAACCAGTTAATTTACAAACTAACGCGATGTAACAAACACAGTTTATAAAACCAAAATAGGTTAAAAGAAAATGAGGTTTATCTATGAAGTGCATAATTTCACTTGACGAGGATACATCTTATGTGAAATCCCTTTGCTCCTAGTAACCATAATGATAGGCAATGCGCATTATATATCCCTACATCTATATCTTCAAGTTTCAGACCTTCCACAAGAATGATCTCGTGAGGGCACAGATATAAGGTATGAGGGCACAGATATAAGGTAGCAGTGTTAAAAATTTCAACTACCTTACACACAAAGTATGTTAAAGAGCACACGCCTTAACCTGTTATCTAAGAAGACAAGATGAGAAGGAATAGATGATCCTATGCAGCAACTGACAAGTAATTACCTGCAAATTGAGACCAATTAAATGACTGATTATGTATTTATGTTATGCACATTAGGTATTTCTAAAAACAAATGTTATCTGAAAAAATTTGTAGTTCTTAAAGTCAGGACTACATGACAATCTAGTTTTTTATCAAAAACTAATTGGGGGCTAAAGGAGAAACCATAGCACGATAAATGCATTGGCGGTAAAATAATTTGACTGCCTCCCTAACATCATTGTGGCTCTTGTAAGCATGGTGATGTAATACACCACCGGCTGCAATAAACAAAGTTTTTATTCCATCTATCATAACTCATCTAGACGTCATCTCCATTAATATATGAGCAGGTTGTTTGGTACAGAGAAAACACTATGATTTGGAATTGCTTTGTATTGAAATTGTATTGTGTCAAAATAGGGTTATACAAAGATGGTGTTTATATAGTCCACCATATTACACACTAGCCCCTATACTATTTGTTTCCTTCTTTCCGATACCCCCCCTCAAGTTGAGTAGTGGGATTTCCAATACTTAACTTGCTCAAATAGCTACTAAACGCATTTCCGTTGACTGCTTTTGTGAGAATATCTGCGAGTCGATCTTTTGATGATATATACGGAAGCTCTATGATCCCTTACTTCAGTTTCTCCTTGATGAAATGTCGATCTACCTCCACGTGTTTTGTTCGATCATGCTGAACTGGATTTTCTGAGATTTGTATTGCAGCTGTATTGTCGCACATAATTTTACTGGGTGTTGCCATTTGGAAGAAACCAATGTCTTCTAGAAGTTTCCTGATCCAAAGGACTTCGCTTAACCCACGAGCTATGCCTCTGAACTCTGCTTCTACACTCGATAGAGTGACCATCTTCTGTTTCTTGCTCCTCCAGGTAACAAGGTTTCCACCAACCAAGGAAAAGTACCCTGATGTCGACCTTCGATTTCCCTTATCTCCTGCCCAGTCGGTGTCCGTGTAGAGCTCCACATTTAAATGTCCATTTGCTTTGAACAACACTCCATGGCCTGTGGTTCCCTTTAGATACCTTAGAATTCTCTGAGCAGCTTCCATGTGAGCAACTTGCGGTTGGTGCATAAACAGACTCACCACTCCAACAACATAAGCTATATCAGGGCGAGTGTGGGAGAGATAAATTAACTTTCCCACGAGCCGTTGATATCTCTCTTCGTCTGCAAGCTCGCCATTAAGTTCCATGTGAAGGTTGTGGTTCACCACCATTGGCGTATCTACTAGTTTACAATCAATAAAACCAGTTTCCGCCAGGAGATCAAGGACATACTTATTTTGGCAGATGAAAATCCATTCTTTAGACCTGAGTACTTCTATTCCGAGGAAATACTTGAGATTCCCAAGGTCTTTCATTTCAAACTTTGAAAACAAATTCTTTTCCAGCCGTGCTATCTCTTCCACATCATTTCCGGTGATAATCATGTCATCCACATATATGATCAGGCAAGTTACGAGGCCGTTTCTTCTTTTGAGGAACAGGGTATGATCAGCGTTACTTTGGTAATACCCGTATTCTTTCATGGCCAAGGTGAACTTTCCAAACCAAGCCCGAGGTGACTGTTTTAGCCCGTATAGAGACTTTTTCAACCGACAAACCTCCCCATCTTTAAAATCCCCTGAAAAACCTGGAGGTGCTTCCATATAGACTTCTTCCGCTAGGTCTCCATGGAGAAATACATTTGTAACATCAAACGGATGGAGAGGCCAATTCTTGTTTGCTGCCACGGAGTAGAGGACTCTAATGGTGTCCATCTTTGCAACCGGAGAAAGCGTCTCAGAGTAATCGATCCCATACGTCTGAGTGTACCCTTTTGCTACAAGTCGAGCTTTGTATCTTCCAATAGAACCATCTGGTTTATACTTAATTGAATACACCCAACGGCAGCCAACTGTTTTCTTTCCTTTTGGGAGGATGCATTTTTCCCACGTATTGTTTTTCATAAGAGCTTGCATCTCTGTTTCCATTGCGTCTTTCCAGTTCTTCTTACCTTGTGCTTCCTTTATAAAGCCAGGTATTTGTTCGGAGTATAGAGAGGTGACAAATGCTTCTGCACTGTTAGATAAGTTCCCATTAACTATATTAGCTACAGGATACCTTGAGGTTCTGGTTTCCCTCTCTGGTGAGTACCGTTTTGGAGGGACCCCTCTATTGGCTCTAGGAGGGAGAGGGTATCTTCCGGTTGTCTCTGCAGCAACTGATTCCACATGTTCGACGACTTGTTCAACCTCTTCCAAGTCTGGTTCGCCCTGTTGCACATCTGGTTCAGCCTATGGAGTAGGTTCTGTTGTTGTCGGTTCTCTGTGTTCCCCTGTTGTCTCATGATTATAAAATGTAGAACCTCTATGGTCCTCAGTCTTTCTTACCTCAGGTATCACGTTGGATGGACTTTTTTTAGTGGTACTGTGCTCTGCAGATTGTGTGGCTGTGTTTGAAGGACCCGCAGTACTGTGATGATTTTCCGTTGTTACTTCTTCAGATGAGGGAAGTTGGGTTAGCTAACTCAGAGTGTCTATACATTCGTTCTCCCCCTGACCACTGAGTTGGGTGTCATAGAAGTATTTTGTTTCAAGAAAGTCAATGTTCATTGTGGTGAACATTTGATGAGTTTTTGGATTATAACACCGGTAACCTATTTGGTCAATCCCATAGCCGACAAATACACATTTCTTGTCACACCCTGTCTTTTACGGAAGCGTGATTATGGTGTGACTTTCTTAATATCATTGCATTCAATCATAACATCAACTATATGATAAAACCATAGATTTGTCATCCATTAAATAAGTTCAAAACATAACAACATTGTTTTAAAACATAGACACTGAATTCAAGTTTTACAAATCGTACAAATTGTTTTTGAGTTCATTAAGGACTCATCAAAAGATATTGAATAATACCAAGGTTTGAAAGACATGTCTCGTCAAGGAATAAGACACACCGTCCAAACTCAAAGACCATGGATGACATCTTTATTCTTAACGCAGCATAAAAACTTCCAACGCCCGCCAGATCCATTAAAATTTCCTGAAATACATGTAGTTTGAAAAACATCAACAAAAGTTGAGCGAGAAAATGTGTTTGTTTGTGTATATGTATAGACCTTTGAAAATGTTGTAAGTATGTATGAAAGTCCCTGGTATGTAGCAATAAGGAAAAAGAGATCACCAATGGTTTGCAAGGCCATTGATATGTGTGAAGTGATGCAGGAAGACTCAAACCTAGCAGATTTGTTACCGGGCTTCGGCTGGAAGACATAGTCAGCACATGGTCCATCCTGCGGACTCAGGGGTGGGGCTCGCTACACCCAAATAGATCTATCACTCATGTCCCCCGGTCCTATAACGAGGATTGATGGCCTTAATCGCCCTACCCACTCACATGATCTAGTAGTAAAAACCCTCCCTACGCTATCCATACCATGTAAGTAAATGTTTGTAATAATTGTCGCATGTATTTCACCCCCGAAGTATAAAACTGAAAACAGTAGAGAGAAAAGGGGGAAACATGAACTCACAGTATTGTGTCCTCAGTATGTGTAACCCAAGTCTCCTTAGCCAACACGACTACCTACAGTGTACTAACGTCTATTAGACGAACGGGTCGTGCCTTTGCTTGGTATCATGGTTTTTGAGGTACGTTTCTTGTGTTCTCAAAATTATTTCAAGTTATAGTTATTAGTTAAAATAATTATTTGAACTTTAAATTATAGTTAATGTCTGGAATAGTTGTTAAACAATATTTCGTATTCCTACTTCTCAAGTATTTTAACTTCGTATTTCCTTCCCAAGGGTGGGGGTATTTCATACATGTATTTTCGTATTCGAAAGTGTATACCTTGCCATGTAATGGCGCTGTATTTCGGTGTATTGTTCCAAATAAAATATGTTAATATATTCCCAAAACCATATATTTCAAGTCTCACTTAAATATATATAAACTTATTTTGTTCAATCATGTGTTGTCCCAGAAAATATATATTTTTCTCAAAAGTTATATATCTTCTAAATATACTAGGAAAATATATTTTTAACTCCCAATATAATTGTAACACTTGCTAGAAAAAATATTTTCTAAGTGTTGGATTTTTAGAAACATTTCGCCAGAGTTTCCTTTGTAAATGGAGGTGTCCATGCTTACTAGCATATCATTTTCTTTTCAAAAATTCATTCAAACGATTCTTAATCAACAACATACAATCTCTATTTACCAAACTTATCAAGAACAAGCATAAACTATAAACCCATGAACTTGAATATTTATGAAAACATGTAGTAACTTACTAGCATACTTTGTAAGTCTTGTTGTCTTTAAAAATGTGATTAGTTCCTTAAAAAACTTCATTTTTAAAGAGTTTGATTACTCACAACTTCTAGTCATATTTTTTAAAAATATTTCTTTGTGAAATTTTCTTATTACACATGTGTTTCTACACTTGTTTATCCACAAAAAATGTGTTAAGTTTATGTAAGATCCAAGTTTTAACAAAACTCACACTTTTCACTTGGTTCTTTCGAAAAACCATTCATGGATCTTTAGATCTACAAGATTATAACTTACTTTGATCTTTATTTTTCAAGAAAACACCCATTTATTCAAGTTCATAGTTTATGTGTGGATGATTCCATCATTCACAACATTCTTACATTTTCCATCTTGCTAGTTCATGTTTTTAATCATGATCTAGCAAGTCCATAGGATGATCCATATCATTTTTACTAGCAAACAATAAACAACAAGCATAACAACACAAGTATATCATGATTTCTTCATCATTTTAACCATACTTCATCACAAAGTTAGTTGATGTTCAAGACTACTTCACAAGATTCATTAGAGTTCTTATCATTTTGATCTTTAAACATTATTAACCACTTAAATAGCATGTAAAATGCAAGGATCTAAGTGCTTACCACTAGCTCAAGGCTTGGGATGATCAAGTGAAGAAAACAAGTGGATAAAAGCAACCGGTGAAGGTCCTTCAACTTCCGAAAGCTCCAAGCTTCCTAACTATGCTTCTTACACCATAATATCACTAGAAAATGGTTGAATGTTGGATGAAAATGGATGTAGTGTGATGGATGGTTGTGGTCGTGAGGTGGGGTGGTGATGGAGGTTTCTTGGTGTTTTGAGGAAGATGACCTTATGACCTTACATATCATCTTATAACCATTTAGAGATTTTATCCATTGTATATTGTGTCTTTTAAGTACAAGACATAATCTTATAAAATAAGCAAATAAAATCTCATGTGAGGGGCCACATAAATTCGGTTATAGGTGGGGGGGGGGGTTCTAGATGTAGGATGAAACCTTATGTTTAGTTTGTAATTGAATTGTAACTATATAGTTAGTTATCTTGTTAGTTGATATTTATATGGGGTGTTATAAGGTTCAGGGATCATAACTAGCTCAGAAAAATAAAAACAATGTAATTGACATTATTTTTGTGTCCTGGGTAAAGTCCGGTTGTTCGGTTGGGTGTTGTTCCGTTAAAGTGCTAAATTAATCCATAGGGTGTCTTTTATAATACTTTTAGTGACACATTTAATTCCCAACACTTTGGAAGGTATCTAGGACCATCTTGTCAAGTTTTTGCACTTTACTAGCATAATTAAATGCTGAATTTTGTTATTTAGTGCAGAATTCTGCATTTAAAGTGTGTTTTAGGCACTTCCCGGCACTATAACTACCATCTAGTGACGCAGTTTCATGGTCCTTACTTCCCTACACACTACCCAAGTGTGATACTTTATTTTTGACTCATAATGGGCCTCAAAATATTGTATGTCTATGTGCTGGCATTGTCAGCATGTGTCTGAGTTATCCGCTCACTGTGTTAACTGTGCTTTGTGCATCAAGTTTGTCACTAAAGTTTGTGTGAAATAAATGGAGTGACAATATGAAATGTGATGCATATGTATGTATGTAACAGAAAAAAGAAAGCAGTTTAATCACAGTTGTAATCAAGCACATTCATTAAGCATAAATTAAATATTAATTAATTGTACGGATACCTGCAAATTTGACAATTGTCACATTCTCCCCCCGTTAAGAAAAATTCGTCCCTGAAATTTGTACTACCTTAACTCCTTATGGTTACGTCACATGTGTATACATATGAATAATACCGAGGTAAATAATCGCTAAACCGAATCTAACCTTACTCACATCAGGTGTGTGCTTTTAGCGTTTGATGTCAAAGGTAAATAATCGCCAAGAATATATAACAACCCGGATCCTATGGGTAAAAGGTGTGTGCTTTTAGCGTTTGATGTCAAAGGTGCAAGACGTATTTGACGTACAGTCTAGTGAAATCCAGCTAGCAGGGGTTCCACAAAAGAGGAGTCTTGATTAATAAGATTCTCAAACGATCGATTGCAATATGCAACGAGTTTTCACAAACTATAGCGTCCGCTATCTGAATTCAAAAATAATAATAACTCAAATGTGATAGTAATGTGAAAATGATCTGTCAACTTTCGAATAATGAATGGTAAGGTTTAATGTGTTGACCTTCTTAAATTTCGAAAGTACACCAAATGAAATACAAGCGAGTCTGGTGTATCATTGTCGTGATTCGTAGTTGCATCAGAAATGTTTAAATGAAAAGTCAAATGAAAGTACATGCAGTTTTGTGTGAAACGGTTGACCCTGATTAGCACAAGCTACAAGTTTGTAACGACACCACAAGGCGTCGTACCGACATACTTCAAGTATAGTGGTGAATGAACAAGTTCACTGTGTTGGAAATCAAATGAACACGTACCGAAACAAGCCGGAAGATTTGATTTACACAATGTCATAGAGTTTTCAGTTGAATATGGAACATCAAAAGAGCCACTGTTTTCGGTCGAAAGTAAGAAAGCAATAAGTACCGCAAGGCATTCGATCGATCGTAAAAGAATCGTTAGGAGGTACACCGTGATATGAAATGAATCTATGTACCTTTGCCTCAACACACAACTGTGTTGAGACCGATTTCATTGTGATAAACAAGATGGATTTAGGGAAAATTATCAAATAATTAATTAAATCCGTGTATGAAGTGAGTGACCAAATAAGCGCAAGCTTCAATTTTGTGAGAGTATCCCCACAAGGTGTCGTAACCAACAAATGGTTTAGTGGAGTCGTAGACCAAACAAGTCTACTACGACTCGAAACAAAAGAATCTTTGCCAATGATTTGAATATGATGCTCTCAATACATCATATGCCGTCTTAAACTGAATATGCGAAATGAATAAGTTAAAGCAAGTGAACTTGGTTCTTGCGTAATCCGATAATAAACGTATGCATCAACTAGCGAATCCTAGCATGGTTATGATAATGAACTATGAATCGTAACTTGAAAGAAAGTAGTTTCAAGAAAGTGTGTTGACTGGGTATCAAAAGAGCCAACAATAACAATAATGTAGGTCATTCGAAACATGAATCAGTAATTAGGTTTAGCAAAATAATATTTAAATTTTAATGAAGTGTTTGTTCGAAACGAAACCACATGCGTGGTAAATGATGCATGTATGTCATGAAAGTTTCCGAGTACTGAAACAATGAGTACTTGCTAAATTGAAGAAATGACCAAGTATCGAAACAAATGTGTGTTCGCTCTTTGCGAAGAAAATCAACGCGATGTAACTACCATTAAGGGGAGTAGAGGTGCAAGCGTCTACTCGTTAGAAGTAAAAGAAATTTAAGTACTTTCGGTTTGGTCAACGGAACTGGCATATATGTCAGGTTAATGGTGTCTGCTTGAGTTAACGGATGTGGTTTCTAAGTAACGACCTTTGTGAATTTGGACCTGGTTCCCGATGGTCCTAAGCACATGTTTCCTAGATTCTTAGAGTTTCGAATTCGGTGTAGAATCGTTCTGTGCATCGTGTAGGAAACACCTTTCTTGTGTGCGTTTAAGAACAAGTTATTGTCCCACAATTTTCCCCCGGTATACTTTCTTCCTGAATTTACAGCTACTCGATCATCGATCAATCGGGAAATACTGGTTGGATCCTTGCAGTTAGTCAAATAAGTAGTTCGCCAATCCTTAGCAAGAGTCGCTGACTCTAGTTGGCTAGCTCGTCCAGCTCCTGGTAGTTTGATGTTCATTTAGGTGTCATCGTCCTTTCACTTGACAAGCAGAACTGGGGTTACCCAAAACGGAAATTTTGGTCTGTTATCTTCCTTCTCTATCCACTACTGAAACTACACTGTCAATCCTTGCATCTCCGAAGGTGTAAGTCTCTAGAGTGCATTTACTACAGATGCGGCACCTGGAATCGAATCGATGCGAAATTTGACCTGTCGTTGAGGAGGTATTTCTGGCAAATCTTCGAGGAAGATTTTAGGATATTTCCTTATCACATGAATATCTTCGTGTTTTGGTTCTTCGACTCCCTTGTCCACGACATGAATCAAGAAAACAACACATCCTATTCGCAAACATCTTTCGTGCCTTCAAGCAATTTGTAATTTGTAAAGGCGTACTCTGCTTCACGAGTCGAGATTGTTTCTTTACTTGGCATCGGGATGCGGATATCAATCTCCGCTTGATCACTCGACAACCCATCCATCCAATTACCTTGTCGAAGCTCCCCAATTCAACTGGCAGTAGCTCAAGCGTAAACTCACGCTCTCCGGGTTATGTTATGCCGTTTCCAGTTACTTCGTTGGCCTCCACTAGCTTTCCCATTAGCTAGTACTTTCAAGTGTGGATTATCTAACTTACTTGATACTAAACCAAGTATACTCTCTAACTTTAGAGATACGAAGCTATAATTTGCAACAATATCTAGCAGCACGGATGCATAACGTTGAGTAATATGGGACGTACCGATATCCACGCTTGGATTCCTGGCGAGCTCCCCTAGCTCTGCTACTGAGCTTTTATCCTTGTGCCTGATTCTTCTTAGGAAAGTATTTTCCGAAATGCTTCTTGCTCCCACAGTTAAGACAACCTCGAGCACGTTTCTGTTTGTCACTTGCTCCGCCCTGATAATTGTCATTGTCGTTGTTTCCTCCGTGATTCTCGCTATCATCTTGGTCTTTATTTCCATGTTCAATACTTTGCCTACAAGTCTCCTTGGGATGCCCCCTCTTACCATAGTTATCACATTTTCCATATTTACATCGCCCGACATGATAACATAGACAATTGTCGCATTTAGGTAGGTTACCCATGAAGTCTTTTCCC